>NC_056623.2:108839462-109150712 GCF_002870075.4 Lactuca sativa
CCAAATTTAGGGTTTAGAGCATAAGGAGGCTGGTAAGAGGCCAAGCTCATGGGACTTAATGAGCTTATATAGAGGTCAAACCCTAAAAACTAAGGTTTCGAGTTGGCTAGATTACGCCCAGCGTAACCCTCGTACGCCTAACGTAGGGGGCTCAAACCCGCGATCACACCCTAGCTAGTACGTTAAGCGTACAATATGGTACGCCCTATGTACTAGCCACAAGGACCAAAAATGAAATATTTTAATTACGATCGGATAAAAGAAACATACCCATTTCAAGTGTTACAGGAATTCAACCTTACTTTGGTTGTTATGATCCTTTGTCATATCCTTTATTCTTTCCCAATGGTGAGTCTGGATGGCATCCTAAAATACCAAGATATGTGGTCGCCATGGATGAAACTCATAGTGATAATAAAGACAATGATGAAGGTTCAAAAGGTACGCCTTTAACATTGTTTTACATATTTAAAACATGTAACTAATATTGCCTTAAATATATGGATATTAAATTTATATTTTTCATATAAATTATGATATCACAGAATCTACTTCAAAAAAAAGGCAGAAATATTGTAAGTATGCGGGAGTACTATTATTACAAGTTCCAGATACGTTCGAATAATAATGTGATTTTGATGGGAGGGAGATTGTTTCAGCAGTTTGTAGTAGATACCTATATAAAGATTGAGACTTCACGTTTGGATTTTGCTGAAAAGAACCAAACCAAAATTAGAGTCGATTTATACCAGGGTGTTGTTGATTGCTTCAATGTCGGTGAGGATCAACCAAACCTCCAAGTTTCATTGGAAGTCCACGTGACATGCGATGAAGATTCTGGATGCCATGACTTTACTTCAAGATGATGGGATGCCTGATATATTCCTTAGAATAACATGAAACCCAAAATAGAAAGAAATCGATGATGAGTTATTTCCTGGACAGTCAGCTCAAGATCGATCGGACCTTGTTGCAAGAGTTTTTCATGCTATGTTAGTGGATCTGAAGCTACAGTTATTCCAGAGGCATATAATTGGTGTGGTGGGGTCATATGTGTATGTGATAGAGTTTCAAAACCGTGGGTTGCCACATGCACATTTCCTCCTAATATTGACACCTGGATATAAGATGAATAATCTAGACAATTATAACAAACTAGTATGTGCTGAAATTCCCGACCCAATAAGGTTTCCTGAAATGCATCATCTTTTCAAAAGTCACATGATACACGAGCCTTGTGGCAGCTTATGAGAAAAAAGTCCATGTATGCAGGGTGTGCCAAAAATATGTTGTTTCAGATATTGTAGGCAATTCAATAAAAAGACATCACAAGGAGAGGACTCATATCCATTATATCAAAGGAGAAATAATGGAATTGAGGTGACTGTAAAAAATACAAAACTGGATAATAGATGGGTGGCTTCATACAACCCAAAGTTGTTAATGATGTTTAATTGTCATATCAACGTTGAGGCTTTTTCGAGTATAAACTCTGTGAAGTACCTCTTCAAATATGTTTATAAGGGCCATGAAAAACAAGTTACCATATTGATAATTTTCAAGACGCACGTTATGTATCCCCTACTGAGGCATTATGACGATTTTGTAGCTTTTCTCATTCACAAATCCACCCTTGTGTAATGGCCTTGCAAATACACCTCCCAAATCAACAGTTGGTTAGGTTCAAAGACGGTGACATAATGGAAGACATTGTTGATATGGAGAAAGAAAAAAAAATTCAATGTCGACAACATTTTTCAAGAAAAATAAAGAAGTTTTCAATGCGAGAAAATATTCTAAATTTACAAAACTACATGATTGCAGTTGTTGTAATTTATATATTGTAAAATCAAGTATCAACTATTAGATGAAATTTCAAATGTATAATCAGCTTCTGCCGTATTGTATGAGTATACACCTAGCTAGAAACTATGTGTTGAAATGAACTATCTGATACAAAATAGTCTACCAAAATGCCGCAATGAATAGCTCACGTCTAAAGGAAACTAATCATCACATTAAAACTATCTTCCGAAACAAACTCTTTGTCGTCCAGTGCTTGGCACGGGTAACGACTAGAATCATATAAGTGACGAATAGTTCTATCACTGAATTGAAATATTCCCTCAGTTATTGTCACCATAAAATATGCAAATAAAGTTTTTTCTTGTCGTTGTACTCTATCACACGGTATTAGTGACGAATGTGAGTCTTTTTTTTTTGTAGTGTTTGATTTATAATAAACAAATATTACAATAATAATACTTTTTTTATAAATTCATATATTTAAAATTATAGGATTAAGTTATTATCGATTTCCAATTTCTAATATTTATATATTTCTAAATAGGGAAAATGACATATAGGCCCTCTAATGTTTTTAGAGTTTACCCTTTTAGCCACTTAACTTATTTTTTAGCCTAATAAGGGAACCAAGTAGGAAGCGACCTGCTTTTTTAATCATCATAACTTATTTTAGCCAACTTATTTTAGCCGGTTTTATTGTCAAGCCAACTATTTTTGCCACATCACCTATTAGAAAGTCGATTATTTTTGCCACATCCCCTAAAGTACCCAAAAAGAAATATTTAACTATTTTCACAATTTATTATTCAAAAAATTCATATAACTGACCCAAACCCATTTTATTTTCCCTGAATAGTTTCCCTTGTTTGCAAATTGCAATTGCCCTCGAAACAAGTCTCATCTCACGGCTTCTGCACTCTCGACCTCCCCTCCTTTGGCTTCCGTCCATATAATCCCTAATCGCATCTCTCTCTCTCTCTCTCTCTCTCTCTCTCTCTCTCATCAGTGTAGCTCTAAACAATCCTCACATCGCGATCATCATACTCTTAATCCCAATTTTTGAGTAAGTTCTCACCCTTTTTCTTCCATTTCTGTAAAATTTAATGCAATCCAATATTTGTTCTTGAATTCTTTCGCCAAAAAAAATATCTTTTTTCCATGAGTTCTCTAACAATGTGCTTCTTTGAACGAAAATTAGACATAAGGGATATTCAATTGATGATTTTTTTATTAATTTGTTTTTAATTTATGTTCTAGGGTAGCGTAGAATTTTCTTCGGGATGATATCATATTCGGTTAACATTTCTACAATTGAATCTTCTCTGAAGTGGGAGATATATGCTAAGTAGGGTGAGAAATTATCTTGAACATCAATTGCCTAGTTTTACTTTGATTATCCAAAATCCTCATCAAAAACGGAAAATTGGAAAACGATTTCACTTTATCTTCCACCGACCTTTTCCACTCGCCTTCTGGTTTCGCTCACTTGTCGTTATCATACACCGGAGCTTCACCAGACATGATCGCCATCCCGCCACCACTTCCTGTGAAGGGAGCCGCCGCCGATTCAGAAGTAGCAAAGTTCAACAAAATCAAGTCCCTAGATCTTAAAATTGCAAATGAAAACCACATGATGGTGTCTGAGTATCGGTCTTAGTTCAACGAGTTTAGTCTCATCTGATATTGATGATAAATTTGATGCACCGATTGAAACCCAGCAAACTTGATTCACCCCCTTCTAGCATTTCAATCAACGATTCCCATTGGCTTCTACTCACGTTCGAAGCACCCAATCATCTAATGACTCCTATAGAGAGTCGAAATGTGCAAAACAGGACTAGGATTTTGTTGGGTTTTGAGCAATCTAACACTTGCTAAGTGTGCATGCAACCCTAATAAAACTTGGATCTATGTTTGTCTAAATACATGCAAAATAATAATTTTCCAAGGTTCATAACCTATCTAACATGGCATGGGGTACTTTTAAACATAAAAGAATTAGATGAGATTACATACCTTTTGATGATGAGTTTGATTCCTAAGGAGTTTGAGGGCCAAGCACCAATAGTGTGAATGCCTCAAATGGAATCACAAATCACCACAAACTCTTGGAAAACTTTGAGAGAGTGTATACACACTATAAAATCGGCCACACACAAGCACACACACTAGTGACACTAGTGGCTATTTCATGCAACATAAGCATGCTTATATAGTGTACATGATTAGGGTGAAACCCTAATAACCCATGACCTTTCCTTTTCCAAGGATCCATGGGTTAAAAGCACCATGGATCATCCATGGACTTCCATATAAGCCTAGCCCATTAACAAATGAGTATTAGCCCACACTATATAAAATATAATAGCCCATAATTTAATCAGTCTTCTTTTTAATCTCTAAATTAATTCATAATTAATTTAAGACTAAAACTAATTAAATAACATGACTTCATATTAATATATTATAACTTATAATATATTAATAAACATATGTGTATAACTCTCATAAAATTATCCAAAAATAGTTTGGGTGAAGTGCAACCCAAATGGACCATGCCGGGTCGGGTCAAGTATATACCAAATAAGTTATGGACTTAGACACCTTATCCAACAGTCTCCCACTTGGATAAGTCTAATAACTATATTTGCATATGTTACTTCAGGAACCAACCAGCAATCGTAGCTCTCGAAAACTCTGTTGAACTATGAAGCGTCATTTTAGATAAGTGATCATATAATCCTCTGTTCTCATGATATCAGCCGGACAAATACATGGAACAACGTCGTACTTATTGTCCAGCAGTTTGTTTCCCGATTTTCGATTTGTTTGACAAAGAACTTAATCAAACACATCAATTTAGTTCTGACCGGCCGGTACATAGGTCACAACAAAATCATCGAGGGGCCCAGATATCGCTTCTATTTCTAGAAGGAACAGATAAACTTCGACTCATATGCTTGTTCTACTACTTTTTGAATTGTACACAAAGGCACGTTTTATAACATCAAGTTACTGATGTGTTTACGTGCAATCAATGCACAACCAACTCATAGGTAACAACTCATATCTCTAGGTTTGAAGATTTATATGATATTACCGTCTCACGATCACTCGAGATAAATTCCATGAAGTGATACAAGTGAGCGTGGGTTTATTCCAATACTCATAACTTATGAGCACTCATGAATGTTGTAGCAACCATTGCTATGACTAAACCCATTTAGCCATCTACAAACTCAATTCATGACAGTCTTGATTCATACCTACTTCCAACATATGAACGACTGTGGAGTGTTTAAATAACTTAGTCATTCAGAAAGAATAACCTAGCTATTTTGGAAGTCAAAACATGCAAAGTGAAACACAATAATAATCGAATCCAATATGGTCTCAGAACCCTTTTGAATATAAATAAAACCACCTTTTATTTATCACCATATTGATTACACATTATTCAATGTTTCAAATAATCAACTTAATACTTGAATAAAACAACAGTTGTCCCATGCTCCTAGCATGTACACTTTGTTTTCTAAACAATAGTTATGCCATACTCCTAGTATGCACACTATGTTAGTCTATGATTTTTACTTTGTGATGTAGATCAATTGAACATGATTCCATTGATACTCATTTCACAATCCCAAATCCTTATTGTAAATGTGAGAATCCCTGATTCCTATCATTTACCAAAAAATCTGTTAGATTTTAAACTTTTATGCAATGTTCCTCTTGTAATGATTATGCACAAAGTCACCAAAACCTTGTCACCAGTCATTATAGAGTATTCCAAAGAAGGTCAACTTCTATGGAACGGAAGTCTCATATTCAAAGTACATTGCTTTGAACATCCTTCTTGCATTAAGGTTTTCTAATCTTACATAGATTGAATAACTTCCACCTACGGAGACATTTCCATAGTCCCATTTTGACTATCACTTCCGAACAAGAGTTACTTCTATTCAGAATATGTCAATATGGTCCTTTCCGACAACTTACATCATACTTCCAACTTTCCCTGAGCAACCAATCTTTGGCGAACCTCAGATTGTCCTTGACAATTGCTTAATCACTTCAGTCATATCCAGTTCTAGACTTTTCCCTTCTCAATGCCTTAAGCATTTGGAAAATTTAGAAAAGATGAATATTATATCACATGCAATCGATCCTATATCCGAAGCATATGGGACACGATTCATGATGTTTGACATAAAGACATGATACTAGACAAGTCTTTTGCTACAATATTTTTTTATTTGCCATGTTTTCAAAATTTAACTATGAAGAGGGATGCCGTAATCATAATCAAATTTTGAAAACGCAATATATATAGAATTTCTTGAAGTTGAACCATTCCAACATAAAACTCATATATATATTCTTGACTAAAGATGATTAAAATCTCAATCTAAGCTTTAGAATTGAAATGAAGTATAATTTCCTCTCCCTTAATTATAGCAAAACAACTTTTCAACCTCTGCAACTTCACGAATTGAAACCTTGTTTTCTATAATTAACATTGCTAACTTGCAACACTAAACGTAATAATCATGCTCCCACTAACATGATGATTATCAACATAACACTTATGCTCCCACTAGCTCTGACATATTTCCAGAAATCTGTTGGACTTCTGAAATTTAGATTCATACACCCTTTCTTAGATAGCTCACATGTGTGTCTAAACAATTTTCAGAACTATGAAAAGGGATGTCGTAATCATAGTCTCAATTGCTTAGGCATTTGCCATTTCTCACAAATCCATGTTAGTGTGCCGGTTAACCACACGCACTCCACTAATGACTTTTGAAAATGCAAATGACACAATTGATATCTACGTAAAATCTACTTAGTGAAAGCGTTTCCTCACCATCATTTTCATGAATCGGAGAGAAACCTTATGACACTTAGATTTTATAGTGTATGAGTTCATATCCATGTGAATTTGTCAAAACCAGAATCACAAGATAAGGTTAGTGATAAATTCAGCCTTACATGGATTAAACTTGTTCAATCTTAGTTTCTTGTCACCTTGGTAGCACAAGGCCCACCAATGCTTCCAAGTTGAACTCTGATAACTCACATGCAAATTCAACTTATTTGAAGTAGGTACAGAAATAAGAATTATGTCAGCACGATAGGTTTCAAACCTTAAGTCGTGTGCTAGTGATAAATTACAGGTTTTACTCTTGATTAAATCTTGAAACTCTTTCAGGATCTTTAAGGCTCCCACTGTCCCCTAGACATATAATTTTCCCCAGTCAAGAACCATTCCTTGACAAAACAAATATTCAAGGGATAGTGCGGATTCTTATCAAGACTAACACTTCACACAATTGGTCTTAGTTGGTCTTTGTCTCATCCAAGACATCACAACTTACCAATCTCAAATGTACAAGAGTAGAAAACATTTTACTCTTACATTTGACTAGTGTTAATAAATCTTCCTTTATGTCACTCAAAGTTACAATCTTGGAGTATGACTCTAAGAATTGTTTTGGAACGAAGTATGACTCATCTTCTTGATTTTAACCAATCCAACAATTCATGACCTCTCTTCTTAGTCATAACAATGCACTAAGACGTCCTTAGAGTATGAATTTGTGATATGGTTTCATAATCATTAAGATGATCATAAAATACGATACTAAAGTACTCTCCCATCCTTGCAGATTTGAGAAACTTTTATCTTTCTGCCTAATTTGATTCTTCTCATTTGTTTTGTCATACATTGTAACCTTTCCAATGTTACAGAATTATACTTAACTTCATAAGTATAATCATATTTACTAATCTTTAGTAAATCATGACAAATCAATCTTTGTGGTGGACCTTGACCAGCGCACACCCAGTGTACCTAATCCCTTAGTCTTTCAATTGACTCACATATACATGTGATCAAAGAATTAGTCTTAATTTTCAAAGATGAAAATTCTCATTCATCATACAATACAACTTGTATGATTCCAAGTTTCTGTCCAATTGAAACTTGGGTGATGAAAAACTTTCTTCATTTGGTAAATTCAGACACTACCACAAATGAAGGAATCAAATCCACTTTCCAATATTGCTATTACTGGAAACATATAAGCAACAATTTTCCACATATGCCATTGTAAGGATATTTTTAAAATAAATAAAATTAAAACCCTTTTTTTCTTTTATTTTAAAACTTTGCGAAAAAACTTATCCTTACAATCCACATGAAAACCTTGTTGTTATCTATTCATAAGTAATATATTATAACTCTTAAGCAACAGCTCAAAATTCTGATTACCGAACCATGCGATCGAAACCCACCTTCGCAATCAGAATCAACATATACTTACTTTAAGCTTCCTATCTTTTCTTTTGATTCTTAAAAACATCAACATGTGACCCATTCACATTATGTAATAAGAATCTCCAAATAGAAACTTAATAGAGTTAGTCAGTGGACTTTACCCGAAGTAGAGTCAAACCTCTTGACTTGATCAACCTTATGACCTTTCAGGTGAATAGGGCAGCTTCGCAACCAATGCCCCTTCCTTTGGCAACAAAACACATGGACCCTTTGGCACATGAGACTATCTCAGATTTAGCCTTTCTCTTTACCATTTGGTCAACCGAGTTGACTATAGCCGATCCCTTTCCATTGGGAAGAGAAATCTTTTTCTAGATATCAAATGCTACCATTGTCAATGTCCATTTAAGACTTGGGAAGTTGTTCTTTTAATCAAATTTGCTTTACTGGTGTTCCAAATCATTGCTGATTCCACAACACCAAGCAAATAGATAAGATCATTAAGGGTCATGGCATAGTCTGTCTCATAGTAGTCCCAAAGAGACTCACTATGTTACTAAGAAAGTAATTGAACATCCAACTTTCACGAGACTTTGACACCCAACTCTCCCGGCTTGTCAATACGTGACTTCATCACCAAGATGTGATCACATATAGATCTTGCTTGCCAACAAGGCTTGAGTGACTTTAAACTTTTCAAGAACTTGTGGGTGAGGGAGAATAATTGGAGGATGTGGAGGAAGTGAAGCATGATGTTGAGGGACACCATCTTCAAGAGATTTGGGAAGATCATAGTTGTCTGAACCAGACATCTATAATGGGAGAAAATCAAGTTAGTTGATTCAAAATCCTTAATATAACACCCAATATGAAATATTAAGGCTAGGACCCAACACAATATTTTATAATTTGGAAGAGGGATGCCGTAATCCAAGCTATAAAATATTTGAAGGTAGGCGAATGACGATTCACCAATTTCCACCATGAAAAACGAAATAATTTATTAGGTTTTAATTGGATTTGAAATTCCTAGATCTTTTGAGATTCATTGAACTTTTCAATGGCATGTTTTAATCTCGAGTGTGCCCTCTCAAATTTTGTGACTGGGATGCCGAGGATCACAAAACAAGGTGTGAATAACCATACCAATTCACTTGGTACCCTTAATATTATCACCCAATCAATGTGCCGGTTAACCACACACGCTCCATTGATCTATGACAAACATTAAGTCACCCTTCGTGATCCTTACTAGTCCAAGTTAGTGTGCTGGTTAACCACACACGCTCCACTAACGACTTGGTAAGGTACAAAGTGTGAATTCCATGGGCTAGCACCAAATTCACATTTTTCCTAAAGTAACTAAGATTGGGAATTAAATAAAAAAATATTTAGTTACTTTATAATTATCATTATACTTTTAATGAGAATTTAAAGTCATTGTCCTACCCGTTCGGCTAACGACCCTCCACCAGTCAAGCAAGCGGTGGGTGAGAGTGGACACCCATTAAGTTGCCATTTTATAGGCAACAACCTTATACCCACCTTATAGACCGGCTTCGTGAATGAGGCCTACTAACGGTAAAACGACTTGTTCTTATACATATATATAATAATTAACCATTAATGTTATAAATAGTATAAGGGTAGAATTTTAACTTTTAAAACTTCTAGGGTATGGAATTAAAGTTTATTAAAGTGTGTGAAACTTTTCCAAATTCCAAAACTTGAGGCCAAGTTTTGTAACTCTTCAAAACTTTTCATTTCATAACTTATGAATTAAAGGTTCATAAAATGAAGACTCTTCATTTTATGTAACTTATGTGTTTTTAATGTGTGTTAAAGAAAAGTGACCTTTGGATATCCATAACTTGAGGACAAATTATGGACTCCATTAAAACACATAAATGATCAAGAATTAATCCTAAACAATTCAGCAAATAATTCCTATCATCTTCTAAATTCATAAGAACATGAACATGATCATCAAAATTTCAAGAATTATATGAACACATAAAAAACATGGAATTTTGATATATGCTATTGTAAATGGATTAGAACAACCATTACACCAACTAAAATAAGTTTTAAAACATCAAAACAGTTTAGGGTAAAGTTTCTAGTCCTTTTCCAACAGCAAAAGTCGAAAATCTGCATTCTGAACCTTCTACTCGCCGAGTGCACGAACCTACTCGGCGAGTAGGATGAATTTTGCCTTGGACTCGGCGAGTCCATCATGCAGACAGCAAAAATTTCGACTTTTTTCACTATTTTGCATCAAGTATCAAACAAGCAAGCTTAGGCTTTGATACCACTGTTGGGTTTTGAGCAATCTAACACTTCCTAAGTGTGCATGCAACCCTAATAAACCTTGGATCTATGTTTGTCTAAATACATGCAAAATAATAATTTTCCAAGGTTCATAACCTATCTAACATGGCATGGGGTACTTTTAAACATAAAAGAATTAGATGAGATTACATACCTTTTGATGATGAGTTTGATTCCTAAGGAGTTTGAGAGCCAAGCACCAATAGTGTGAATGCCTCAAATAGAATCACAAATCACCACAAACTCTTGGAAAACTTTGAGAGAGTGTATACACACTATAAAATCGGCCATACACAAGCACACACACTAGTGACACTAGTGGCTATTTCATGCAACATAAGCATGCTTATATAGTGTATATGATTAGGGTGAAACCCTAATAACCCATGACCTTTCCTTTTCCAAGGATCCATGGGTTACAAGCTCCATTGATCATCCATGGACTTCCATATAAGTCTAGCCCATTAACAAATGAGTATTAGCCCACACTATATAAAATATAATAGCCCATAATTTAATCAGTCTTCTTTTTAATCTCTAAATTAATTCATAATTAATTTAAGACTAAAACTAATTAAATAACATGACTTCATATTAATATATTATAACTTATAATATATTAATAAACATATGTGTATAACTCTCATAAAATTATCCAAAAATAGTTTGGGTGAAGTGCAACCCAAATGGACCATGCCGGGTCGGGTCAAGTATATACCAAATAAGTTATGGACTTAGACACCTTATCCAACAGATTCACCTCTAAAGGAAATACGATTCACCTCATGGATTTGTGTAAGATCCAATTTCTGGGTATTTGAAGAACGAAGGGAAAATTACTTTTAATTTATTACATACCTGGGTCAAGAGAAATGGGGCCATAAGAAAGGCTTATGTGTCAAGGGGTAACCGGTTTACCCCTTCAATTCTTGCAAAAGGATCTAATAGACCCGACAAAAACGAGTTTATATCCCCATAAAGCAACGAAAATACTTTAGGGACTAACTAGACCAACCCTAGAAACTTTGTAGGGCATTTGTGTCATTTTCCCTTCTAAATATTACCAAAAATATAACTTTTTTTTATTTACAACTAGGTGTGAGACCCGTATATTACACGGGTTTATTAGAAGTAAAATTTTAATATGAAAATATATAAACATTAAATATATTATAAAATAATGTTTTTCCATACAAAATGTAATCTTTTTGAGCATTTATGAAAGAAATCAAATCGTTTGGAGCATTTATGAGAATATATTATCAAATTAATAGAACGATAATCTTACATATATATAACCCATTAGAATTTATTAAAATTTTATTTTAAGAAATGTGAAATCCTAAAAAAATAACAAGTGGAAAATAACAATTTTAAAAATTTTAGAAAAAATGATATGTGTCAAAATGAAGGAGAATGGGACAAGTGACAAAAAAAACTTTCATTTATTAGTAAGGATATTACCAAAAATATAACTTTTTTTTCTTTTATTTACAACTAGGTGTGAGACCTTTATATTACACGGGTTTATTAAAAGTAAAATTTTAATATTAAAATATATAAACATTAAATATTTTATAAAATAATGATTTTCCATACAAAATGTAATCTTTTGGAGCATTTATCAAAGAAATCAAATCGTTTGAAGCATTTATGAAAATATATTATCAAATTAATATAATGATAACCTTACATATATATAATCCATTAGAATTTTTAAAATTTTATTTTAAGAAATGTGAAATCCTCAAAAAATGGCAAGTAGATAATAACAATTTTAAAAATCTTAGAAAAATGACATGTGTCAAAATGAAAGAGAATAAAACAAGGGGCAAAAAAAACCTTCATTTATTAGTAAGGATTTTATTAAATTAAAAAAAATATGTTATATATGTTTAAGAATATTTTGTGTGTCTATTTACATTATACTTAAAGAAAACAACAATTTTTAAACTTAATTAATGGCATAAAAAGAATCAAAGATAATTAGAATTATTAAAAAGCTTATACGTAGCTTTTAACTTTACACAAAAAAAATGAAAAAACTGTATAGATATTTCATTGTATAAAGTACGGATCGAAGCAATAACTATTGCGCTAGTAGCCAGCTTAATTGTTACTATGCAGTTAAAATAAGTTTTACAATAACTAGTTTAACACCAGGGTGAAAACACAAGGAATAAGATGAAATAATTTCACAAAGGAAGCAAATAGTAAGGATATCCATATTCATAAAAAAAACATGACATCTTATTGCATCGATCAAGAGTTGAAGAATTTGAAAGGAAGCTAAGGAAGACCTAGTACTAGTTCAAATCCTTTCTTCACTTCTCTGATGCGATGTACTTCTTGACTTCTTCAAATAATTTCTATAAAGCGTGATCGCAAATGGTATCCCAAAAGGCATAGCAATCGAAATTCCAATAAAACCAAAGGTTATATAACTATTTGGCGCAATTGCATTCATGCAAGCAACGTAGGTTGCACTGATTGCAATCAATGAAATCTTCAATTCCAACTGCAAAGGGAAAGCATCTGTGAGTACGTAAATCATGTGAACTGACATGTAGAACCCCATGGAATTGGCAAACAGAAATATACTGTATGCTATCGGATTTTCGGTACCCATAATAGCAGTTCCTGCGGTGTGTCGTTTAATAGAAGTGGTAATATTCGCTGTAGATGATGATGTATTATTGCCTGCGGATGGAATGGAATCATCCTGCCAAGCACCTCCGGGAGGACTAAGTGCTGGTTGATAGGTTGCGGTTGTGATCAGAATAACAACCACGAGAAGGGTATTTCTTACTATTGTAGGAGATTCTTTGAGGTTGTTGTATTTGAAGTAGTCTAACATAGCTCTAGCTGGAGATCGAGGGTTTTCATGTCTTGTGTCAGGATGGTTTGGTCTTTCTTCTTGTGGATACGCTTGAGATTGTAAGTTTTCAGATTTTAAAGCTCCCGATTTGACAAGAATCTCTTCAATTTCCCGATCACCAGCTTCACTTTGGAACATTAGTAGCATATCAAGAGGAGTTAAACCTCTATTGTTTAAGGAATTCAACTCAATCTTCTCCTTACTGGTAACTTGCCCATTAAGTAGAAAGTCAACCACCTATCAAAAACATAAACTTTGACCTAAAGACTTGAGGTACACTAGACAAAAGATAGCTAACCTACGTACCTCATATTGCTTCATGGAGACGGAAAGGTGTAAGATTGTATTGCCGTGAACGTCCTTAGAATTCACAAGATCTTCCTTGTTTACTTGCTTCAGATGATGAACCAAAACTTGGAAAACTTCGAATTGGTTGTTCTTCACTGCTAGTTGGAGCGAAGTCTCAAGTCGCGCAGTCGTGCATTCCACAGAATCCACGCTCGCCAAAAGCAACTCTCTGACAACTTCAACTTTACCTTTCACCACAGCCAAATGGAGAGGAATTTTTCTGTCTTTTCCTTTGATCAAACACAAACCAATGTCAACTTTGAGAAGCTCCTTAACAATTTCGGTATGCCCACAAGCAGCTGCTATGTGCAAAGGGGTAAAACCATCTTGGTTAAGCTCCCTAGAAAAATCCTGCCTCAGTTTGATGACTGTTGATGCGAAGTTGACATGTCCAGCGAAGCAAGCTATGTGTAAGGGAGTCTCACTACCCTCCAATGCTACGGCATGAAGCATAGATGGGTTTTTGTCGATCTCTTTAAGCAGATGATCAACATCCCCATTCCATGCTGCCTGATTCAGCCTTCGATTCATGGCTCTATGAAGAGAAATCTTGTTGTGTTAAGTATTTATTTAGGATCACGAAGTGTTTTTAATATTAAGCAACGGGTTTGCCAGGTGTAGGTAGAGTTTGTAGTGGAGTCAATGAGATTAGGGTACAAGGAAGCCTCGATGGATTAATATATTAAAGTCAAGTGATTAGCTCATGATCAGGTGCATTCATATGTTATCCTACTAAAAAAATAGTTAAATTTTCTCTGTGATGTTATTAAATATTACAGCCTTATCATTTTTGACAATTGTTTAAGGAAAAACTGATGTTCATCAGCCACGACTTTTTTCCATACGAAATTCATTACAGACCAGTAAATCAGTCCGGTCCTAACACACACCAAAAAAAAAAAAGACCCCTTGAGTGACATGTTACACGCCGTTCATAAAAAAAAAAAAAAAAGACATGTTACATATAGTTAATCTTACTTACCATTCATATATTTTGGACAAACACAATCTGTTCTTGAAATCATATTAAAATAAATTAGCTGTAGCAATTTTCGACACGACACAATACGAACCTAGCACGGACATAAATAGGTTTGGGTGAAGTTTTTTTAACCCGTCGTTCGGATTTACAAATAATTTTGTACGTTGACCCGTCAACTTGATTATTTTAGTAGTTTAAAAAATAAAAATATATTTATTAAATAAGGGGTGTTTGGTTTAGCTTTTTAAATGCCAAATGTTCTTTTTGAAAAAATTGCAAAAAGTCAGGTTTCCCTGACTTTTCCAAAAAGTTTATTTTCCTTCTATCTAAAATCCAAAAGTAGCTTTTAAAAATCTTTTCTCAAATATCTTTTAGCTTTGATATATTCCTAAAAGGACTTTTGGCCTTTTAAAAGCTAAGCCAAAACCCCCTAAATGAGAAAGGAAGAACTAATATATGTGATATTTAGACTTTTTTTTCCATGATGACGAACCTGATTTTGATCTACATACCGGAATCTAACATACGAACCCAATGAACATTAATATGACACATGAACCCACAAACATGTATAATTAAACGGGTTATGCAAGTTAACATGTTTATGGCTAATACGAATTAGGGTTGAACAACATGACACGGATTTTAATATGAGTTGTGTTCGGGTTGAGTGCTTATTAGCGGTGACAATCATGTCATATTCGGGTTAGCAAGTCCTGCCGGGTTGGTAAAAGAACAAAAATATCCTCATGTGCATGGAACAAGAGTGTTTGATGGAAGCAAAGTGATACGCATTATTGGAGAGGACGAATCTTGCTAATATAGTTTGAAAAAATAAATGTTGCAATAAACATCATAGTTAGACGAAAAGTGAATGTTTCCTGACAAACACAACACATCATCTTCAGCCCTCTCGCTAGAATGTTAGAATGATTGCTTAGTTTTTGTTGTTGAATAATGGCATGTTGTAAATAGAAAATATTTTAGATATTACCATTGACATTATGATATTTAAAGACACACACACACACACACACACACACACACACACACACACATATATATATATATATATATATATATATATATATATATATATATATATATATATATATATATATATATATATATATATATATATATATATATATATATATATATAAGCTAAGGTTATTGTATTCTAACTAATTATTGTGTGGATGTAGGAATGATTGTGAGCCAATTATTTTAATTATTTTAATAAAGTGATTTATAAATATTTTTGAATTAAAAATAATTAAAAATCTACCATCTAATTTCTTTGTAAGGGTATTTTAGTCAATCAATATAATTTTAAAAAAGGAAAATTGAATATTTTAGGGAATAATTAATTCTTTGAACTTTAAAAATCTGATTTATCTTGATAATAAACACTTTAATTCGGACATTCTACAAGAATGTGTTCATGAATATCTCAAAAAAAACATTCTATTCTCACAGAAGAATATAAACACATATTATCAAAATTAATAATTTTTAATGAATACAAAATTTATATGAAATGAAAATTAATATTTTGGAGTCAGTAATCACATTCATTCTGAAAGAATACGACTAATAATGGTTTACAGATACATTTATTCCTAAAGGAGTAGAATTAAGAATACGACTAATAATGGTGTACATTCTAATTGAAATAATACAACTAATAATGGTTAAGAATGACATTTATTATTAAATACTAAAACTAAGAATTAAAAATTAAAAACTTCAAAATCTAATAAAAACACTAATAAATTCTAAAAGAATGTTGTTGCTAAGAATCACTTTCAATTATGCAGTATATTCTTTGAGCGTCATTTTCCAGAATACATGCAAAATTTATACATTTCTGACAGAATACATTTGATTTGTAGGTCTAAAAATAGAATCAAACAGATGTATGAGGATTAAACAAACAATCAACTATAATCAAATAAAAGCAAACACACGATATGTTTTACTCGTGCGAATTAAGTAAATAATAAAATTGAATTGATTTATATATGGATAAGAAATGAATAGAATCATAATAAAGTAATTTTTCAAAGGGCTAGAGTAGCATCAGCATGCATACAGATCAATTGAATCAAGTCAGCTTGGCTAAAATGTTGTATAATACATAAGAAAAAAAATGAGATTTTGTTGTGTATCAACCAATAGGCAAGAATAAGATACCTAATGACCTTTTAGTAAATCATATAATAGCATGACAATCATAAAGGATAAGTAAGTATCATATATATTACTATTCAATTGTTCTTTTTCATTAAAAATCTAGATACAAGAAAAAAAACTAAAAACCCAAACCATAAGGAACAATAAGCAGGAAGAAGACCCTCCAAGGGTAAAAAGGTCCAACTAGCTACAATCGGTCACACCATCAACCATGACCGTTGGTAAAGGCAAAACAAAAGCCAAAAGAAGAAGAAGCAAAAAACTTCAATAAGCAAGTTGGACAATCCGATAGAAAATCATACTGATAAAAGACCCTTGGGCAACAAAACCTCGATGGAAAATCCAAAAGTCGAAACAAAACCTTCAAGACAACCGAAAAGCAATGAAATTGATAAGAGAAAATCGATGCCTGTTTATTCAAGAACTTCGATGCCAAAGAACTAAACAAGAAATTGACAAAAATGTTGGCTTTAATCGAAGAACCCTAATTACAAGGTGAAAAAATAGCGATAGAAATTTGATTTTGTTACATGTTGAAGTATTAGAAGACAGATTCCAACAATAAATGCATGCTTGACTCCCGATTAAAGATTTTCTTGAGGTTTAAGTGGGTTTCAAGGTCACCATGGTCGTCGACAGGGTGTTCTGGTGGAGGACGGTGCATGAGCCCATCAAGAATTTCAAATGTAAATTTTAGAAAACGCAAATAATGAACTTGTAAAATGTGAAATTAGATGTTTAAGCGCTACAACCGATCAATCGCAAAATTCGTTTGGAAATGGTGGTCGATGGAGAGGGATTTCCGAACCCTTTTTCATGAAGATTGGTCCGATAATGGTATTCAACAAAAATGTCATTTTTTTTGCTGAGAAAGGGGCTATGTTGGGGGTGGTCAGCTCTTTCTGAAGTTCTTCGCCACCTTGATAGGAGGGAGATGATGGCGGAAGGGTGGGCTAGGGTTAGTACGTCGACCAATTGGAAAGGGGATGGCTTTATCGGGTTGAAGAGTGGAACCATTAAGGAGGAAGATGCGCACTTAATGATTTATTTAATTAGGTTAAAAGTCAATGCTAGCAATATTATAGGCATTATTTATGGAATTTATTTACCAAATTATTAAATAACCCTTATTGATTTAGTTAATTATTTGATTTTTATTGGTCCATAATCATTCTTACATCCACACAATAACTAGTTAGAATACTTAAACCTATATATATATATATATATATATATATATATATATATATATATATATATATATATATATATATATATCTTTACTATCTTATAAAAGAAATCTATCTATTTCTAAAAATAGATTGATTATAATAATAATATTTTTTTAAGACGTCCAAATGATGAAGCTGATAGTACAAGTAACCATTAATAAAATAATATTAAATTTTAACCACGTTTTGAATTCAAATATTTATCATCAAATCTCCTTATACTTCTCAGCAATTTGATATGGTTCCCTCAAATCCCGGATCCATTCAAATTTTGAACCCTTTTAGATATCCTTAAATTTAGCATGTTGATTCAAATATCCCTCCAATCGCATATACCTCTTTGTTCCCTCCTCTGCTATAAAGCCCACCGTCCAGGAACAAAAAATGACTGAATCTCCCATCTTCCACTATCCCCAACCACCGGTTCTATGACACTACTTTCTGACGTCTTTCCTTCCAAAAACGACTTCACCACAGGAACCCTAAATTACTTTTGGAAGCTCACCCTCTTCTCATTCTCTATCTTTTTTCTCTCAACTGTCATTTAGAGTTTTGATTTGTCATATGTGATGCCGTCCACCGCGGCCATGACATTTTTTGATCGTTTTTACACCGTCGCTTCAGTCAAACCCAACCATTCCCAAATGTCGGCCTGATCGATACACACTTTTGTCGTTTTCATGGTTAGCCTTCAACCACCCAGCACCATGGTTTCCAATATATTCAGGTATATTTCTAGACTATACATTTATGTACAATATTTATTGCAATTTTAAAATATTTTAAATAGATACTTAGTTTTTGACCGACTTCGATTTTCTAAACATCGAGGTTCAATTTTGTTGAAAGATCTATGTTTGATCTTTTTCATTTTCATGTTTATTGTATCATTTTCCGAATTGAGGAAGTTATTACAAAGCTCAAAATCTAGAAGAAAAAATGAGCAATGGGTGACTGGTGAGAGTACAATCCTTTATTTGACCCTAATTACCTGTCTATATTTTTCTTTTTAATCTAGATGACTCTAGGTGGAGTCCACGCTTTTCACGAAAAATTACATTTTGGAACTACCTTTTAGTTTAGTTGTTTTTGGTTCATAAGTCTTCAACCATTTTCGAATTTGTTGTTGTTTTTATTTTATTTTTAGCTCTAATTTATTTCTTTTAGTGTGATCCAGGTTCAATTTCTTTTGCAACATGTATTGGCTAGAGAGAAGCAAACACAAGAGTGTCCAATACATTAAAGAGACAAGTAAACACCTATTTTTCTATTGTTTTCTTTGCTTAATCTAAAGCTTTTTCCAACATCTTTAATTTTCACATTTTATGATTATATATATATGTTTGAGATTTTACTTTTGATTGAATTGATTAGTGTGAAGTTATAAAAAAAATAGATCTAAACTTTAAGAAGAAGATCGATGTTTTGAGGGGTTCATTTTTTTCTTACTGTGTTAATTTTGGAGGTTTCTTTTTAGGTTAAAAAATCTAGAACGTAACATCCCATGGATGATGAACGAAACACGATTTTAACCCGTAAGTTTATTCCTATCGGTTTATTTTTGATTTGTCATATACTTTTCCTCTGATATTCCAGGTTTAGATTTCGATTTTTTTCTATCATTTTTGTTTTTTTTTATTCTTGAAGTGAAGAAGAACAATCAAGATCTGTAAATATGTTGTTTGATTTTCCAGCTTTTGAATCTTCATCATGTTTGTAGATGCTTTGGATTTTGGGTTCTGGTTCATTTTGAAATGAAGACCAAGCATTGAACTTGTAAGCATGTTCTTTTCAATTCAATTTATGATTATCATCACTTTTACCCTTTAGTATCTCAACTTTTAATTCCTTTTTTTTCCTTACCATCAATTTTTATTTTTTAAATTTCGATTTGAAGAACAAAAATCTGATTTGTATTGTTTTGTTTGATTTCCCAGGTTAGAAATCTTCAAATATTCATCGAAGAATTATGAGATGAAAATTTCTAGGAAGAAATAAGGGTTACTTGAACTCGAATCTTATCACTCATTTTTTGTGCATGTTGGACAATCGGATAAAGTTGCATAGTCATGTAACTTTATAAGTGGACATTTGGCATGGTTACCCTTCTGTAAGTTTGCATAGTCATTTTTCATGCATCTTACACATTTTTCAATAAATTAAACGCCATTAACTAATGAAGTGTTCTTTGACTTGCATTTAGCATATGTATCAACTGTTTCACTAGCTTTTTAGATAAATCTCGCTGCTAATTGGGGAATTGTGCAGGAAGTATGTTGTATTTGCCACTTGTATTTCTATCAACTGCTTTTGTTTTTTGATGCCACTAACAAGTCTTTGATGATCTTTGGCTTTTGGGGTTATGAAGTTTGATGTGTGTGTGTGTGTGTGTGTGTGTGGTGTCTGTATTAAGTATACAAGTGTGGTTATGTCTCTTGTGTGTGTATTTGTCGATGTACATGTGTGTGTGTGTTTAAAGATAAGATGGGTGAAATGCAGGAAGGACGAAGTCGAAAGAATGTATAAGCCAAGAAGAAAGTGGGAAACTTGCACCTATATTGTTGAAGGAAGCATGGATGGACCCAAGATTTCATAGTACGTGTTACCGGTTGCATATTTTTCCTTTTACGTAGTGGCACAAATGTAGAAAAAACGAAAAACTCGAAAATTTTTACACTGTATCCAGAAAAATAAGGGGTTGTCGGTGCCATTATGGGAACCATAGTGGAACCATCCCTGGAAGGGAGTTAGCGCTCTCTGCAGATCATGATTTAGTTTGTAGGATATTCAACTATTTTCATCATAATACTGGTACAGTTAGCAATATATGATGTTAAACTGTTAGTGTTGTGAGATCAAGACTAGAGTGTAGATTGAAAAAAATTAAATTGTGAATTCTTGATTATAGGATCAAGAGTTTTAAATATGAATTTTGTATCAAAAGCATCCGGTCATTGTGAGTTGAAGTTGCAAACTACGGACCAAAAATAATTTCATATTATTAATTGTAAAAATATGGTTTGTGAATGTATAGTTATTACATAAATATAAGACATTTGATAAGCCTATAACTTAAAGGTTGTCAAAATATAGTAAAAGTGGTACTTTCCATAGCATGAATATTAACATGCTGGTATGTAAAGAATAATGTATGAATTAATTTTTTTATTGTATAATTGCATCTCTAATCCACTTTAATTATGTCAAATATGGTGTAATTAATTTCGACACATTGTGATTATAGTACTATGTATGAGATTAGTTACAAAAATAAATATTATAATTGTTTCAAAGTCAAAGGATGCAATCTTCATAATGTTTTCTTTGTCAAATAACTGTATACTTTTAAATTATAATATATAGTCCAATTGTATTTATTTCCATTAGTTTACTATTTGATAAAGTAATATCAAGTTTATATTATTATTATTATTATTATTATTACACTTCTTTTCTCCACCTAATAAAATTAACACCAACACGTAACTAATAAATATTAATCTTAATTATAAATAATATTTGACTATTTATTGTATATTCATTTGAGATATGATATTTTTAAGAATGACCAAATAATTCACAAAAATAGATGATTCCTCGAAAGAAAATTATTCACTATCCGCAAAAGAAATTATAACTAACTAATATTTTTTTGAAATAAAACAGAAAATTTAGTTGTCGAAATGAAACTGAGAATGTACATATATATATATATATATATATATATATATATATATATATATATATATATATATATATATATATATATATATATATATATATATATAACATTTAACATTGATATTATGATGTTAAACTAATGAAAAGACTAAGCTAAATATATAAGAGTTTAAGACTTTCATTTGATTTGATGACATTCATATTAAAAATAAAGGAGATAATCATTGCCAAAAGGAAAGTGTTCACTAAAATAAATATATTTGACGTCTGCGGAAAGAAAACTAATCATCTATTGAAACTAATCGACGATAGTGAAAAAAAATTAGCCGTCATATCCAAATTTATAGCTTAAAAGTCCAAAGTTAGTAATAAAATCATAAAGAAGACAAACTTTAAGTTTTTTTTTTGTACATAATATTATTTCTGCTAGGACCACAAAAGTATTAGTGAAGTCTAACGAAAATTTAAAAGGTGATGAAGTTTATACATCAAATGTGGTGTATAAAGAAGTGTTGCACAATTAATAATATATAATTAGTCATGTGATATTACAAATTTTCATATTTTGTGTATTCTTATAATTCTTTATTTTTGTTTGAATGGCTTAAACATTTAATATTTTATGTCGTCTTGACCAGTTCCTTTTTATCGGTTATTTGATGTATCATATAACAAATAACACCATAGTTTGATTATTTTGTCTTCGACATGTACTTTCTTTTGTAACATAACATTTTTGCAGAGGAAACATATCACCGAAAGAATTTACACGTCTCGCCGCTTTGCGCGGGTACACTGCTAGTATATATATATATATATATATATATATATATATATATATATATATATATATATATATATATATATATATATATATATATATATATATATATATATATTGATATTTAAGAAGAACATATACGATATTTTGATATTTAAAAAGGACGTATACTATATTTTGATGTTTAAAAACGGTATACATGATATTTTAATGTTTATGAAGAATTATATGACATTTTGAAAGTTATGAATAGTAAATATGATATTTAAAAATTAGTTTGAAAGTTATGAATAGTAAATATGATATTTAAAAATTAGTTTGTGTAAATATGATATTTTGATGTTTATGTAGGACATATATGAAATTCTCTAACATACATACTTAATAATGGTATAAAAAAACATAAAATTGTATAAAGACAAAATTGAAACCGATGTATACAAAAAGGGGTTTAGCAACCAAAACAAATACACAAAATTAAATTAATTGGTAAACTTGTTATAAAGGATCATAAGAACATAATTAGAAATTATATTTTGATTTAAGGACATAGTGAACAAAAGTTTATGGAAATTTGAAAATAGTTGGTTCGGAAGCATATAAATTTTTTCCATAAGACATAACTTAATCAAATATTATACAACGATGAAATGTCTATTTTTGTTTTAATATATTAATCTTAATCATACCAGAACGTCAAGTGACATTTAGTTGTTAATATTTATTGAACTTTTCAATAAAAAATTATTTTTAAAATATGTTGAAGTTACGTTTGGCAGAATATCTGAAAATTTGGTTGTTAGTTAATGGTAAACTAGTTCATAAATTAGCTTAGAAGTGTAAGTTAACATAAAAAAATGATAAATTAGATAAATGGTCCTCTGGTTTTCTAGATTCTTGGTTTTGGTCCTTAACGTTATTTATTACACGGATGGTCCTTACAATTTCAAATACTTGCATATTTAGTCTCTAACAAATGTAAAATGATTTTTATACCCTTATTATTATAATTTATCCCTTTTATACAAAATTAAAATTTATACTAATCTTTATATTATTATTAAACTAAAAATGACCCCACCATACTCACCCTTTTTCCTCTCCCTACTTCCATCATCTACCACCACCACTTACACAATCATCATTGTCCATCATTGTCCACCATCGTTGATATGTTCTTGCTACTGTTTTTGGAATATAATAAACATGAAATCTAGAAATTGAACAAATGAAGAAACCCCAAAAGTGAAGCCATTAGATCAAGTTGTAAATTAAATTTTATATTAGTAAATCTATTGACCAAAAGAAACTTAACCATAAGAACACGATCTACGAAAAAAACAATAACATGAAACTCAATGGTGATTTTCCCTTCATCATTCCACCATTTTCGTAGGAGTGAAAGGAGTTTTAGAATCCATATGAGAAGTGCAATTGATCATGGTGTCACTGACAACCTCTAAAGTGGAATCGTTGAGCAATCGTTCAACTAGAAAGACAAGATAATCACCTTTTTTATACAATAAGAATCGATGTGAGTATCTTAGTAACAGAAATCAATTGAGAATTCCACAAATTGGAAAATCTATAAATGTTTTGACTCGTCCAAGTAATCTAGAACATAAACAAAAATCGAATTAGCGTTGCTAGTGAGGCTTCTTTAAAATTAAGGAAACCCTTTCTCGAATTGAAATCAAAACATTATACTAATGAATAGGAAAGGGAAAAAGATTAGTACCCACATATGCAAAATGATAAGTCGATACAAAAGACATTACATCAGATGAAAGTGTAAGGAGGCATCAGTGAGGGAGAAAGGGAAAAGGTGGAGATTAAGACATTGATTGGAGGAAGGACACGCCACGGGATGAAGGAGATTGCAAAAGGTCAAAGTTTGCTAAAAAATGGAGCTCTACCTTACGGTCCGTTAAAGTTAGTGTAATGACCAAAAATTGAAGTATTGAACATACTTCATTCGCTGTATAAGAGGTCGTTTTTGATATAGCATGTTAAGAAAAGTCAATAAATCGAAAATGAGAAACGCGGCGTGATAGGTTAAAGTCGGGACGCGCCTACATTTTTCAAGTAATGAACATGTGTCACGTAATTGTGACGCATGGTAAAGGATAAATCATGTTGGGTCAAAAATATGGTTTATACTTTACTTATCTAGGCAATTGTAGTTTTCGGTCTAGGACCGAAAACAGCCTTGGGTTTACGGTTGTAAACGTGTTTATGGTTGCAAACGTGTTTGCAGCCTCTGTTCTCTATAAATAGTGTCTGTAGATAGAGTGTGTGTGAGAGACTGTACGGCCAAGAGAGGAGAGAGAGAGAGAGAGAGAGAGAGAGAGAGAGAGAAAGAAAGGAGCATAAGTGTGTGAATCCTATGTAAGGGAGATTCATTCTAATCAAATCATACAATATTCATATTATTCTTCTTCTCCTTCTCTTCTATTTTGATCTGGCATCATCCGCTTGATTGAGATTACGCACCATCAAGCGGATCTGATTGATACACAAACAGATTTGGGACTTACAAGTGGTATCATAGCTTGGATTGTATCAATCATTTTGGCCAGATATGGAGCGTATTTGATCTTATTTTTGAAGGATTTTTTGTGTTTTTGGATAGATCTCTACAAAATAGGGGGTTCGTTCTTCATGTTTTTGATAAAAACGAGTTTTTGATCGAGTTTTGGAGCAAAAAGATGTGAAAAACGTTGTTTTTCACGTAATCTGCGAAGCGTTTACGGCCATTGAAGGGTTCTCGGCCGAAGAAACGTTTGCGGCTAGGGTTTCTCGGACGTTTACGGCTCAATAGTTTGCGGCCCTCAAGTTTACGGTGGACGTTCACGGTCCTCGTTCTCGGCTTCGAACTTAGCAGCTTGTTTGCTTAAAAAAGGGGGAAACGTTTTGGGGATTGCCAGGGATCGTACCCGGGTCCCTTGTGTCATCAACAAACGCCTCTTCCACTTGATCTAGCAACGAACTCGTTAATCAGCTTCCGTTTTTAAATCTTAAGGCTTCACTGCTTCTTCTTAATTTCACAATTTTGACATATTTTGCCCAAAAATCAATTTTCAAAATTTTCAAATCCATTTTCAACCAAAAATATTAGTTTTTAATTTTTGACTTTTATTTTTGACTTTTGACCTTAAATTTTGACTTTGACCTTCAAGTTTGACCTTTGACTTTAAACTTTGACTTTCTCTTTTAACTTTAAAATTTTCAAATTTAGCTTTTTGGTTTGACTTTTAGGTTTGACATTTATGTTTGACTTTTAACTTTGATTTTTAAATTTGACTTTTGAGTTTTCAAGTCAAGTGGCATTTTTGGTAAATAATGAGTTCTTCAAAAATCAAAGTCAACGAAATTTCCTTGGAGAATTTATGTGTGCATTACGAATTACTATGTAGAGAGAACGAGGAACTAAAATATGGAGGGTACCAACTTAGGAAATGCTAGAAACCATTGAAAGATCAATTAGAGACCAAGACAAATGATTATAAGAAATTACAGGCAGAATACAGTGACAAGTGTGTTCATTATAAATATCTTAAGAAAGATTTTGATGTTGTGACTGCCGAACTTGATGCATTAAAAACAAAATATAAAGATGTTGAATTCAACTTTAAGAAGTTTGGTGTGTCAAGTGAGGTAGTTGTGTCCATGATTGGCAATTGTTTGAAATTTAACGATAACCAACAAAAGGGTCTAGGGTATGAAAGTGTTCCTCCTCCTTTCAATCATACTTACACTTTCACCCCTCTGACTAAGGAAGAAATAGAAAATGAAGCACACCTTAAGTATGGCTAACCCCCTGCACCAGCCTCAGTTAAGACTAAACAATCAGCGCCAACTGAGGGTGTTGAAATGAAAGATATTGATTTTTCTACTTCCTGTGCAGGTAAAGTAGCGGAATATGAGAACAAGGAGAACACCATTAAACAAACCAATGACTCCTTGAACTCTGAATCTGTTGCTTTGAACTCAGTTTCTTCTGATCAACCTGCTGTTGAGAAATACAGGCCACCAAAACAAGCGAAACCGACGGCTTGCAGTAAGTGAAGAAAAAGACATTTTTTCACTATGGAACACCTGGACACATTGCCAGAAATTGTCCAAATCACGTGTATATTCCCTACTACACACAAGGTTGGCAGAACACGCAAAATGGGAGATTCTTCAAAAGAAATCATTCGAGGTCACAATCACACAATGGTGATTGGAACACGCAGAAGGCTAAGAATCAAACCCACAAGGCCAAGAATCCAATTCCCAAGTGCAAGAAGGGAATGCTGACCAAGAAGTCTAATCCAAGAGATGCTCCAGTGAAACCAAGATCAGTTAGCTCAAAGTCATCTCGGCGATCGGCTTCAAGTTCAAAATCAAGTGTTGAGATACCCATCCGCTCAAACAAGAAATGGGTTAAACCCGACTATAGATGGGTTCCGAAGGTTCAATCTCCCAAATCTTCTAGTGATTCTAAGATTACTACATCTTCTGTTTGTAATAAGTAGGATATGCCATGGGAGAGAGTACCTTGCAAGGATGACAAAGATCGACCCAGTTTCAAAATGGATTGGGTTCCAAAGACCAACTGATCCTGCTCTGTGCTGGACAAGCTATGGAGGCATATCCTCAGATTTTGGTTTATTGGTAGTGGCTGTTTGAGGCACATGATAGGGGACATCTCTTAAATGTACAACATTCAGAACTTTGTTTGAGAGTATGTGTTCTTTGCGGGAAGGGACGAAAGGAAAGCATCACACATGGGGTCTTGCGCTTAATGATGTGAAGAATTTTCGGATCTGTTCTGAGATTATGCGTGCTGTTCTCAAACCTTTTGGATGCAAATTCAATCGGTGACTTACAGTTTGAGTTTTCTTCTCGATAATCTTGAGTTTTTCTTACATTGATTCGTTTTAAAGATAATATTTTATTTTCTTATAGTCTTTTGTTAGTTTTATTAATTAGGAAGTGATATGAAGTCTAGTGCTAAAGGGCAATATAAAATTCGTGTAATGCACTAAATCCGGATTGTCTAGACTCTGTGTTCAATGTACCGGTAGGCACAAAGGATTCAAAAGGACTAGACTTAGATTAACAAATGAAAGAACTACAATATGGACTTAGATAGTTTCATTTGGACTGACAATACGACGCTCGGGTAGATTGAGCAGTAAGATAAACATAGGAACCTGCGAGATACACTAAAATTTAATTATCTAGAACTGTGGCTCAACATTTCCTTGATGTATGGACTCATGTCGTTAATTTTGGTATTGATAGGGCAGCTGGGGGGTTCTGATAAAATAGGTTTGTAGGAAATTATTTTCTTGCTTTCTATCTGCTAGTCATATGTTGCTTCCTTTGCGTGATTGGAACATATCCGACCTGGAATGCAACATATGCAACTCTATCTCTATGCATATACATATCTATGAAATTATTTCTATCTGTTAGCCATATGTTATCCCCTCTGTGTGATCGGAAGATCCGACCTAGGTGTGACAACCGTCAAAATTCGAGTCGGTTCTAGATTTTACTAAACTTAGTTACACATATAGGCACAACACATACTAGACTTAGTAACTATAAGCTAAGTTATAACCTACTAGAAACTTGGAAACAATTAGAAACAATGGATAATGTACTTAGATTTCACATTAATATGTCAATTCTACATCTACTAAGCTGTAGTGACTATCCATAGTTAGATCACTCTATGACTCGAACGCCTTTTCATGAATCATATACACACATGATGCGCTTGACCTAGAAGTAGAAATTAGGTCAAAGTCTCATAGAAACTTAAGTCAAAGTTGAAGACTAGGACTAGTATATTTGATTCCTCAATTTCGCTTGAATCTCGGAATCACTACATAGAATGCCAATAAACCGATAAAAATAAATTACAAACATTATTTATAACTATAAAAGAGTTATAATACCATAAGATAATTTAAAGTCTCAAATATTCTATTTATTCTAATTTCCAATGATTTATTAAACTCCAAAACCCTAAAAGCCATAAAAACTCATATCTATAAACTTTAACCTTAAAAACTCCATAAAAATAATTATGAACCTTATAATATTATCTTATAATAATTAAAATTATGAAAATGTTTCAAGAAAAATAAAATTTAGGTCATTGATATTTAACCTTATTCCACAAGCTAAAAACTCAAGAGTTATTAACAAATCTTACTTAAAATACACATTTTATAAAATTTGGAGGAATTTTTATAAAAGAATTGAGAAGTTCATAAAATTAATGGAAAGAACATTTAATATCCTCTCTCCTCCCTTATAAATTCGTGCATCCTCACTAACACCCCATTTCCCCAAAGTTTGAATGATTTTTCTCTTCCCCACACTCCATCTTCTTTACTTTTCTCTCTCATTCTTTAAATCCCCAACACCATTTTCTCTCTTCCCCTCTCTATAACCACGAAATTTTTTTTTCAAAAAATGAAGCCAAAAACACACCTTAAACTTTAAATCTTCATCATCTAGGGTTGTTCTTCAAGGTAATCACGAAAATCCTTCAATCTTCCTTCAAAATCTCAAGTTTTCTTGCATATCTTCTTCTTCTCCACCTTTCTATGGATGGATTATTCACATGCATGTTTATAACCACGATGTTTATGATGTTGAAGGTAGTATTTAACCCAAAAACCAACATGAATGTGATGATCTTCAAGCTTAGAGGCTTGATCATAAAGTATGTTGTTAAAAAGCTTTCAAATGGGTTTATAAAGGATTTATTCCCAAACAAAATATCTAAAACAAGTTTTCTGATCAAATCCGATTTTTTTTCTATATTCCACCAACAAAATGAGATGTTCTACAATTTTTCAGAAAATAATTCATTTTTCTCGAATTATTATATTTATTGCAATAAATTAGGGTAATAATTCATATAAAATACTTTATGAGGTCTATAAATCCTAGGTATATTAGTAGATGACCCCTAAGGTAAACGATTACATCTCAGTAAGTTTCATCGATTTTTGTTACTGTTTGATATGGTTTTAAATTTTCTTTTTGTTTAGTTTAAATAAATCATAAACCACTTTAAGGAATTTCAAAAGTCTATATAATAATTTTCGCAGCTCCTACCTTATGTGGAAGACTCAGAAAAATATTTTCAGAATTTTTCAGAATGCATTACTATTTTTCCCCGATTTTTTCTTTATAATGGACTAATAATGGGAAAAATATTTCTACTCATCCAAAATTCATGAAAATTTACCAGAAGACCCTAAAATAGAGTAGAACACTAAATAAAAATATGATTTTTATATTCAGTATACTATTTTTTTCCTATTTTCTAAGATTAAACACATTTAAATCCACAAAATCGGATTACACTATATAAAAATCACCATTGGGATTTTTTCCAGATTATTTACATTGTAAATAAAGTTTACAAAAATTTTTGTAATTTACTTTAACTGTTTAATAATTATTCATTAATTAATGATTATTCAAGAGAATAAAACAAAGAAAAATAGCAAAACTAATTGAAAAATATATTTTATATTTTTTACAGCTTCTATTTGTATAATAACAATGTTAAAAATGGGTTGGGTAATTTTGGAAACAGTTTTGTATTTATTCAAATTTTTATTAGAACAAATGCATAAAAATCATAAAATTCAGTTAAACAGTTTAGAAATCCATTTTTATATTTTTTCCCAACTTAATAATGTTTTATAACAGTAATAAAAAAAAATTTGGGCAATTTTGGAAATTGTTTTCTATTTATTTTAGTTTTTATTAGAATAAATGCTCAAGAATCATAAAATTGGGTTAAATAGCTTGGAGATCCATTTTTATATTTTTCCCAGATTAAGTATGTCTAATGGCAGTATTATAAAAATTATGGGAATTTTTATCATCTGGATTCTATTTTTCACAAATTTATATTGTTATTAAGGCTTAAATTTTTTGAAAAATAGTTGATCATATCAAAAATTCAATGGAAAATTGATGGAATCCCTATACTGTGTTTAGAATCAAAATACAAAGTTAGAAAATTTTTTAAAACTGTTTGATAATATTTTGGCTTTTTAAGAGCTTAAAACACATTTAAATGTGTTGAAATACCCTCAATTTTTATTACAAAAATCTGGGAAATTAATATCCAAAATTGTCTTAATCACATGTGTTATAAAACTTCACCATTTCAGAAAAATGTTTGTAACTTATCAATATTAAATTTTGACACAATATTGGCATAATTCTATTGTAGTAGCAAGTATACTAGTGTTAGCTTTGTATTAGAGACTCATTAGTATGTAACATCGTGTAGGAATTGATAGTGGTACAAGTGGATCGTAGTTGAAGGCACCATTTGCATTATCTCAATGCAAATTGTGAGTATTCACCACTCCCCTATTTTTGGTTTTAAATGTTTTGGGGGTGGAAAAGCATGTCCTAAACTATTTATGATTCGTTGTATTTATTTTTACTCATATGAAACTTGGTTGCTTTATTTCGTATGTATGTGTATGTTACTTTAATTCATGAGGACTGTATCGCGGTTAAGTCCCTGGAATCTCTAGACACAACTCATTAACTCTTTTGAGCCTATGGTTATTATGGATAGCGCTATCAGGAGGTAGACAACTCCTCACTCGCACGATTTGCTTGAGTGCATTTTTCCATTTTATACACTATGTTTGCTATACACATAGTAGTCAATAGGGCACGATTCAGTCATTAGGCTTGGGTTGTGAACTCATGAATGGAAACTTGATGCACATACGAATCTTTCTGCACATATGAAACTTGTATTCTCATGTTAGCAACGACACTTGTATACTTATTTTAGCAATGAAACTTTTATGCTTATTATAGTAACAAACTTTGTTTCTCATTATAGCAACGAACTTTTATTACCGAAGACTTATATACTTGTTTTAGCAATGAAATTGTTTGCTCCTTGTAACAACGAATATTATTTCGATTCTTGAAAATTCATTTTAGCAATATACTTTTATTTATGGAAACTTTTATCAAAACTTTTAATTTGATTCTTGAAACCAATATTATTTTTAATCTGTGAGTACTCACCAACTATTTTTATAGTTAACGCTCGTTTTACATGCTTTTTCAGGAATCATCTAGTAAGAGGCACGTAGAGACACAACAGTTGTAGGAACATTTGCATGTGTTGACTTTTAAATACATTGTAATTTCTTTTAAAAAGTTGTGCAAACTTATTGTAAATTTGTAATGATTTTTCATACTATGGTTGGTGTTGTCTTTTAACTTTTGCTATGAAACCCTATATACTGCCATGCCTCGTGTTTCTGCTTTAGCGGGGTGTGACAGTGGGACACATCATATGCACTCTACTACCTCTTTAACCCCTATCTATGTTAGTCATATGTTGTCCCTCTGTGTGACTGGAAGACATCCGACCTGGGATACAACATATGCACTTCTATATCTGATTTCTTTCTTAATGATTGAATACTCACCTAAAGTATGGAGTTCTTTGGAAGTTCTTGATTATCAGGGTATATCAGGAAGTGGGAAACATGTTCTAGTACATCTAAAATTGAACTATTTAATAGGTTGTATGTAGATCTTGCTGCTTAATTTAAGTGGACAACAATATCCTTGGTCGTCGTCAGCTAAATGTCCATTTAAGAATATAGATCACAATGACTTGTCACTTATGATCTATCAAATTTGTCAACATCCTTTATGCTTAAGTGGATCACAATACCGGTGATTGACCAGATCCATACATGCAGGCGTGTACTGATTAACGATATTAGATTGTCGAATAACTTTGATCCCAAATATTTTTGTTTTTATTAAATTTTTTCATAGTTTTCCTCTATGCATAAATTTAGGGGGAGAACTAAAATTTTAAAAATCAAAAAAATCAAAAAGCCAAAAATAGTGTTATTTCTTATTTAGAAAAATAAAAAAAATAAAAAAAATCCAAAAATATTTTTGTTTCTGTTTTATTTTTCAGAAAATATGAAAATTCCAAAAATATTGTGTGCTAAGTTTTTTCTTTTATTTTAGCTTTGTCTTGAAAAGTGAATTCGGATGTAGATAAGACTCATGGAGACTGTATCGAGATTTTCTAAGCCAAGGCTTCATCCATGATCATCGAAGAATTCTCATTCGAAGGAGCAAGAAATGATGATTATTCTTTCAAATTCAATCTTTCAACCCCGGAAGCAAGGTGAAGCTGTTCTTGAAGATTATGTGACGGAGTGCATTGAAGCCTCCTCAATCAGTCTGCTGCTATCTATGAACCTGCTGAAGTGATCCAAAAGATTCGTTCTCTCTGATGTTCTCGCTGAAGATCCCCAAGCTGAAAAACGCTATCTTTCAAGAATCTCTACATCAAGCCTCCTCACCCAATGTGCGTTCAATGTCAAATCTTGAAGAAAAGCCCAACTGCTCAAGATGAAGTCATTTATTGAAGATTCATCAAGTTCATCTTGAAGTTGTGAAGAAGTCGAAGATAAAAGCTGAAGCCAAGCTCTAAGTGAAAATTGACAAGAAAAGTCAGCTACATTTTTTGGGGGTGTTTGTTGGGTCAAAAGAAAAGAAAGCTAGAAACCAAGGGGAAGATTGTTGGGTCAAAAATATGGTTTATACTTTTCTTTTCTAGGAAATTATAGTTTTCGGTCTAGGACTGAAAACAACCTTGGGTTTATGGTTGTAAACATGTTTGCAGTCTCTGTTCTCTATAAATAGTGTCAGTAGATGTCAGAGTGTGTGTGAGAGACTGTACGACCAATAGCTGAGAGAGAGAGAGAGAGAGAAAGAAAGGAGCATAAGTGTGTGAATCTTGTGTAAGGGAACTTCATTCTAATCAAATCATACAAGATTCATATTATTATTCTTCTCCTTCTCTTGTATTTTGATCTTACATCATCCGCTTGATTGGGATTTCGCACCATCAAGCGGATTTGACTGATACACAAACAATTTTGGGACTTACAAATCATGATGCGAATAAAAGATTGTTGCATCACAAAGGTGATAGCATGTGTCACCAGTACGTGGCATGTAGCAAGAGATAGGATTTGTGGCAAAATTTTCGACACGATATCAAGTTATGTGTGGCGCAAACATGAGATAAGTGGCAAAACGTTTGACACATTGGTACACATGTCAAACTCTATGGACGCATGTGTATTTTTTAAGGATCTTTTTTCCTGGGGAACGGGAAAAAGTCAATATATTGTTTTTACATGATTATTGTTTAAAGGTCCTCGGAACATGATATAATGAATTGTTTATGGCTTTGTTGAGAGGGTCTAATCTTTAGGAAGGAAATTATTCAGCATGGTTTACTTTCTGATAAAGTGATTGTGTATAGTTTTGCTTAAAGGGGTTACTCTTTAGCAAGGAAATTATTCATAAATTGTTACATTTTGATAAAGTGATTGTGTATGGCTCTGTTGAGAAGGGTTACTCTTTAGCAAGCAAATTATTCAGAAAGGGTTACTTTATGATAACGTTTTTGTGTATGGATTTGCTTAGAAGGGTTAATCTTTAGCAAGGAAATTATCCAGAAAGGGTTTATTATCTTATAAAATGGTTGTTTATGGGTTTGTTGAGAATGGTTACTCTTTAGCAAGGAAATTATTGAAGATGTTGTGGCTTTGTTAGAAAAGGATTAATTTCTAACAACGGGATTTATGATGAAGGATTCCAACGGGAACAATGTTATATGATTCCTTCGGGAATATGAATATGTGATTCTTATAGGGAATATGGATATGAGAATCCTACCCCAATATTTCTACAAGAATATTGTTATGTAGTTTTGTCAGGAAGTTTGTTATAGATTTCCTTACGGAAACATTGTCAATATTTTTCTACGAGAAACATTAGAAAAGATTCCTTGAGGGTATATTGAGCCAAGTAGCCCACAGTTGGGATGAAATCCCTAGGCTTGCATTTTATATATAAAGTTTGTATTTTGGTAACATTAATGAATTATAAACTCTAATAAATTGTGAAGGTTTTTTAAAACCATATGTTTTTATAACTATAAGTCATGACATCAGTACAACCAACATGATGATTTTGGTTGATAAAAAGTTGGGGTGTTACAGTAGGTTGGGGTTGACGAAGGTGGTTTTGAAACATTGTTGGTTGACGAATGTAGTTGAGGTTGATGTCAACACTGACGGAGGCGGATTTGAATGATGACGTCGGAATCGGAGCATCATTGATCAGTCTCTCGGTGGGGGTAGGAAAGGGAAAAATGATAGAAAAGCGAGAAAATAATTTGTATGGGGGTTAGGATTAGGTAATAAATTAATATAATAAATATTAATCTAAATAAAAAATAATTAATAAAAGACAATAAGTGTAACACCCCATTTTTACCGTTCCATAGGATTCAATATAAACCCTTGTATATAAAATTCGAAGTAGAAATATATTACTCTTTAGCCCAAGTAATCATAATAGACATGTAGGAAATGTCGATACAATTTCCGTAGATATATAGAAATCTTAAATCTGACTTCATATGAAGAAGTTATGCTTCTTCGAAGTTTCATGATTAAACCGACCAGCTATGCACATCATAAAATAAGAATCGGATATATATTACGTATTAGCCTTAGTGATATAATCAAAATTCATAGTATTCGTCAAACTGAGAGTGTGCATATAGAGAACATCCAAATCTGACTTCAATTGAGGAAGTTATGAATTTTAGCAGTTTCAGTGTACAGTGTGCAACACAGAAAATGAATTTGAGATTGGTCAATTGTTAGGAAAACCAATCTAAACGAGAGTCGAATATCTCGTCCATACCTATCCATCAATATAAAGACAGTCGAAAACAGATATCATATGAGAGAGTTATGATTTTTATGTAGACTTTAACAGTCTAAGCCTGTGAAAATATAGCATTAAAAATACAGTTAAAATTCGAAAATGGAGTCTAAACGAAAGTTGTAAATCACATTGATAGCTATACGTGGGTATGAAACGCGTCAAAAACGGAGCTCGTACGGAGAAGTTGTGCAATTTTAAGAAAACAGAAATTTCCGCACGCAGACACGTGCCTCGACAGATTGCGCGGCGCACGTGACACACAACCCGGATTTCGACACGTGGCACCACCTGTTGCCCTCCACATCATCACTACAAACCAAATGCACGACACGCACCCCTTTCCAACATATATAAACCTTCTTTTCAGCTCTTGTTTCAACACACCTTTCTTCCGATTCTCTCTAGAATGCTTTCTAGCTTTTAGATCCTTTACTCCCGAGTTTCCGGCTACTTCGCAGAAGCTCTGCGGTGACAGATAGCAAGTGAATAGAAGCTCCTGGATCAAAATTTTGCACGCATAATTCCTGGATCTAGCTAGATTACACTAACTTTATTTAAGTATAACATTTAATTATAGCTATAGTCATTATTATGAACCTATAATTAATATTACCGGTGATTCCAAGTCGTTATACTGATTGATCTACTTATGGGATTAATGTCTAGGCTAGATTTAATGAGGTGTTTCAAGTGAGATTTCCAAATAGTATACTTTGTATACCAAACGGAACCTACCTGGTTATTCCTTACTTGATAGATCAGGATGTGGACATCGGGATTATTGAGGAATCTAGACTATTTATATAGTCGTGAGGATTATGAAACTTGGCTAAGACTTTGCATTATGCATTTAGGTATTGGTGAAGTGAAAAGATGAAGCGTTGCTCGAAATTCGAGTCACCTACCTTGTCCAAGTGAGTTCGTCTCACTATATTATGTATTCTAGTATATATCTACGTATGTTAGTATATAGGAACCAGTAATGTAAAGCCCATAGTATAAATTTCTATGAGCATGTAGAGCCGAATATGTAGCACCTATATGTGTAATTATTGATATGCTTGTAAGTTAGTGTGAATTAGTTAGGGGATGACGGAGGAATGAAAAAGAGGTCGGGAGCCTATAAGCCCACATGTTAACGAAATGGCATGTAGGCCGTTAGTACCCATTGACGCGTGTTAACGAAATGACATGTAGACCGTAAGTACATGGAGACCCGGGTTAAAGAGGGAAAGGAGTGAAAGTCGTAAGTCTAAAATATGCATATCATTTGTATGCATGTATGCATATTGTGGTATATGATATATTTGGGGAACTCACTAAGCTTATTGTTACCTAGTTGTTATAAATGTTTTTCAGGAAATTCATTCACTCGTGAGAAGGGAAAGGTTTGATTGTATATATGTGCATTTGCAATCGTGTTTCCGCCTAATGTGATAAATACTCTGATATAATTTAATAAATAAAAATGAAAATTTTGCATGTGAAAATCGGGACGTTACAATAAGAATTTAATTGGAGGTTGAAATATTAATTTCATGTCAAATTTGAAACAAAATGTAACCAAAGGATCAACCTTGCAAGAAATTGAAACCACAACAACCATCCATGTAACAAAAAAACTAAGGGATGAAAACCAAAATTTTGATAAACCACATGGACCATTTATGTAATTTTCTCTAAAAAGAACCGAGAAGATTGGTCTGTTTATAATTAATAAATGACAACATTGCAAGAATGGTCGTATTTTTATCAATATTATGTAGTTTTTGTCCAAAAATGTTTGGTGGTGCATCAGTGATCCAATTTTAATATTCTTGTACGTTTTTTGTCCAAAACTATAAATTATAACGATGTTCCTGTTAACTTTTTTTAAATGACTCTTTTACTTTCAGTGACCATTTCTACAACCAAACCCTAATAACTATTTATGCATCTATTCTTTTTAATTTATCTTAATTATTCTACGTTATTTCTTTTAATTAATTTTTTTTAAATATTTTTATATTAGAATATTTCTATTTTTATTGTATTATTATATATTAATAAATAATATTTTTAATATATAATACTTATATATTAATCAAAATTACTTGGTTAGATTATTAATTCCATTTAATTAATTCTTTTTTTAATTTCTTTTTTAATCAATTAATTTGTTTTATTGGATTATTATGTATTAATAAATATTATTTTTAATATATAATATTTATATATTAATAAATATTACTTTATTGGATTCATAGTTTCTATTAAATAACTTTTTTTGAATTTCTTTTTTATTGGAATAATTCTTTTTATTTGATTATTATGTATTAACAAATATTATTTTTAATACGTAACATTTATATATATATATATATATATATATATATATATATATATATATATATATATTACTTTATTGAAATATTAATTTCATTTAGTTAAAAATAATTATTTTTATTTGATTAAGATCAAGCCTCTAAACTTCAAAAACCTACTAAATTTTTGTCTTAATGCATAGAGTTTTAAATGTTATCAACTTGTGTAACGTCCAAAATACGGATAACATTTTATTTTCAATTTCACTCAAGTCATAAAAAACAAATAACAAAGTAGTCAAAAGTGTATCATAACAACATGTTATCAGAGTACAAATTCCCAAAATCTCAAGATGCAGAAATCATAGGGTGATACAGTGCGAGCAGGCTGGGCCCTTCCCCTTCGAACTAGTAGTACCTAAAACATAAACTGAAACTGTAAGCTCTAGGCTTAGTGACTTTCCCCCAAAATATCACATACCATACAAACATAAAGCCAATCATATATGGGTGCTTGCAGTCCCCTTCGGTCTATTACGACCAGATACTATCAAGCACATCTGGGTGCTTGCAATCCCCTTCGGTGTATTTCAACCGAATACTGGCAAGCATATCTAGGTGCTTGCAATCTCCTTCAGTCTATTTCAACCGGATACCAGGTCTATTTCATCCCTACCACTACCACATAATATCATAACTAAATAATCACAAAACATCAACAAATACCGGCATACCAGACAATTATCACAAAGACAATCATCTTTCTACAAACATAAACTAATGGGTCGGCTTTGGTGCCTTCGACCCACGGATACAGTGAAGGAAACTAACCTCAGACTGAGGGTATCAAATCGCACTCAACGAATACCTCGGGAAATCCTCTACCTAAGGTACAAGTACAAAACCCTAATTAGAAATTGGGCCAATATTCTAACCCGAAAGTCTAAACCCTTATTCTTGACTTAAGGCAAAAAAGGGTTTCTTCACCCTTGCCCCATTAGTCTTCCTTCTCACCAAGGCCCAAAACCATACAAGTCTAAAAAGGCATCCAAGTCTAACTACAAGGCCTTTAAGGCCCAATATGGCCCAAGAGCACCCAACATGGCCTTAAGCTGTAACACTCGGTCTCAGGTACTTATTTAATTTCAAGTCAAATATTATATTTTACTCTTGGACTCGGCGAGTCGGGGGCTCAACTCATCAAATAGGATCGACTCCGGGTCGGTGATTAAGTGACCTACTCGACGAGTCGGAAGACAGACTCGACGAGTAGGAGCTATCTGGGTGAAATCCTAAATTGGAAGGTGTGCACCCTATTTAAACATCTTATGAGGCTTCCACCCCAGCCTCAATCACCCCCAGAGCATTACACCCGAAAACCTAATCCTCCATAAGTACGCTTGAGCTTTCTTGGTTGTTTTGAGTGTTTCTTGGTGTGTTTTGAAGCTAGAGCAAGAAGTGGAAGATAGAAGACCCAAAGGGGAAGGATTAGATCCAGGGTCAATAGCGTTATCTCCTCATTTTCTAGTAATCAAGCTTCATACTTGACTTATGGTTTCTTAGATCTCCTTGTGGTCATTTTTATGGAGTTTTGGGTCCAAGTAGCTTGATCCTTAGGACTTGGACATTCGAAGTTGATGTATCTTCCGATCTGGAACCTTGGAGGGTCCTCATAGCATAAAGGTGCCATCTTTATGGCCATGAGAACCCCATGTATGATATAAACCCCATTTTTGGTCCTTTGAGCATAAAAGTCCCATTCATGTATGTAAAGTTCATGACTTTACGTGTTATATCGACTTAAGGAGCCCAGATCTACCTGTTGGATGAGAGTTGTACATCAGAAACCGAGTTTTGGACATGCACATTAGTAGACTCAGCGAGTCGGGGTCTGGGTTCCTAACCTTCTATCATTCAAGGGAATCTAGTTTAGTCTAGAAGGGATTTAGATGAGTCTGATGCAGTTTACGTAATTGTGTTATGTGTTTATGATATATGTTATGCTATGTATGTGTCGGGGTGAGCCCGATGTCGGGGCAAACACGATGTCGGGGTAAGCCCGATGCCCGATGCGGTCGGATGCCGGGATGAGCCCGATGCCGGACAGGAGTCCGATGTCGGGTAAGCCGATGTCGGGATTAGTCCTGATGCAGTTGGGAAGAGTCCCATAGTTATGTGATTTGTTATATGTGCTTTGTATGGTATGTGGTAGTTTGGGGGAGCTCACTAAGCTTCGTGCTTACAGTTTCAGTTTTGTTTTCAGGTACTTCAGCTAGCAAAGGGAAGGGCTCGAGCTAATGGCATGGCACACACCACATTCTATTAGCCTAAGAGTTTACTCTGATATTTTATATGATACTGTGATATGTTGTTAGATTTATGAGATTTTGAGATACATGTTCTATGATTTTATATTATGGTGATGATATTTATGTTTATTAAATGATTTTGAAAACGAAATTTTTGGCTAGTATTTTTGGGACGTTTCATAAGCCCATAAATGTCTTACTACAATAGGTAGGCCTAAGGCCTAGTCCTAAAGACTCAAGCCCAAAAACCTTTGAAGTCCACAGACTGCGTCTGCGCGGTGTACATGGCTCGTACACCCAACGTACGCTGATGATTCGGAATTAGGGCTCTGGCCCAGTACAATCAACATACTTCATGTTCGAAACCACTGACACCAACACCTCATGTCGTGACATCACCTTCTTGATGTAGATATCCTCCAACTTCTCTGCAGAGATACTCTCCTAGATCGGGATGAAATATGCACTCTTGGTCAACCAATCCATGATGAAGCATATCGAATCCACTTCTCATGTCGTTCGTGGCAACTTCGTGATGAAGTCCATAGTAATCTCTAGCCATTTCCAAACGGGAATGTTTAACAACTGCACCTTTCCTTGAAGCTGTTGGTGTACGTCTTTGGCTTTCCTGCAAGTCAAGCACCTCTCCACATACCAAGCTACATTCCGTTTCATACATGGCCACCAATAATCAGGACGAAGATCTCTATACATCTTCGTCGCCCCAGGATGAATGGAGAATCTCAACTTGTGTGCCTCCTCCATTAGATCCTGACACACACCTCCATAATAAAGAAACCACACCCTCTTATGGGGAGTCAATAAAACCCGACTATCATATTCGAAGGAAGCCACTTGACCCACTATGCACTCACTGTTGTGGTGCTCTTCCTTCATAGCGTTGACTTAAGCCTCCCAATTCTTCTCTAAGCGGGGAGTAATCACTGTCATCCTCATATAGATATCCTTGATCGGAGCCACAACCGCCTTGCGGCTGAGAGCATTGGACACCACATTGGCCTTCCCTGGATGTAAAGGATTTCACAATCATAATCCTACACCACATCCAACAACCGACGTTGTCTCATATTCAGATTCAGATGATCCATCAAGTACCTCAAGCTCTTGTGATCTGTGTAAATAGTACTGTGGATCCTATTAAGGTAATGTCACCAAATCTTGAGGGCGAAAACCACATCCTCTGTCTCCAAATCATATGTTGGATAATTCACCTCATGAGGCTTCAGTTGCCTCGATGCGTAAGCAATAACACGACCCCTCTATATCAAAATTGCATCCAATCCCATGATAGACGCATCACAATAAACCATGAAATCTTCAACACCCTTCGACAGGGTCAAAATCGGTGCCTCGCGCAATCTCGATCTCAGGATCTCAAACGTTGCCTGCTCATCAGCCCCCGAGCGAAAAGTGGCAGTGTTCTTCGTCAGTCAAATCAGAGGAACCACTATCTTGGAGAAATCCTGAATGAATCTGTGGTAATAACATGCCAACCGAAGGAAACTCCAAATCTAATATGGAGAAACCGTAACCTCCCACCTCATCACGGCCTCAACATTGGCCGGATCAACCGAAATACCATTCTAGTTAACAAGGTGCCCCAGAAACTGCACCTCATGCAACCAGAACTCATACTTGGAGAACTTCGCATACAGTCTCTCCCTCCTCAGGGTCTCCAACACTTCCCTCAAGTGCTCCTCATGCAACTCCTGGGTCTTGGAATAGACCAAGACGTCGTCGATGGATACACTCATAGACAAATCCAACATCGATCGCCACACACGGTTCATGAAGTCCATGAACGTGGCTGGAGCATTGATTAGGCCAAAGGGCATCACCACGAACTCATAATGACCATAACGAGTCTGAAAGGCTATCTTCTGCACATCGTCCTATTTGACCCTCATCTGATGATAACCCGAACGAAGATCAATCTTGGAGAACCAAGATGCACCCTGAAGTTGGTCAAAAAAATCATCAATCCTCGGGAGTGGATAACGGTTCTTCACCATTACCTTATTCAGCTCCTGGTAGTCAATACACATTTGATGCGACCTATCCTTCTTTTTCAAAAATAGGATTGGCGCACCCCAAGGCGAACTACTCGGTCGGATGAACCCCTTATCTAACAGCTCTTGTAGCTATGTAGACAATTCCTATATCTCTAGTGGAGCTAACCGATGTGGTTCTTTGGCTATTGGAGCTGCACTAGGAAACAAGTTAATCCGGACCGACCTGCCTCTTCGGAGGTACTCCTGGTAAATCCTTCGGAAACACATCTGGGTATTACCGAACAATTGGTACATCACCAATGGTCACCTCAACTTTCTCTCGGGCATCCATCACATAGGCCACAAACCTAGAACAACCCTGTTGAAGATAATGTCTAGCCATAACTGTCAAACAGTGTAACACTCCGTTATTTTCTCCTTGTAAAGTCAACCCTAATCAATAAAAGTCAAACTAAAGTCAACTAAATTTTTATTCTATCTTTTATAAGTTAGACTAATGTGTTATATAGGTTAAATCATAGTATTCAAAGTGTTGTGGTGTTAAGAAGTGTATTGCATAATTTCCGAGAAGTCTCGCATACCCTTCCGTCTCTTCCTTCCAACCGAACACCAACCTCAGACCGGGAACACTTCGGCCGCAAACGGCTTCGGCCGCAAACTCATCGGATCTTATCGCCTCGGAAACCAAACCTTATCGCATTGGGGCACGTTCACGGTCGCAAATGCAAACCGACTTCTGACCGTAAACGCGGTTCACAACCGTAAACCCTCGGGCCATGAACCCTCGCACATATATATAGATTTCCTTCATTTTTCCTTCATTTCTCACATCTTCCAGCCAAGAAATCTCAAACTCTCTCAAGTATCATCAGCCAAGAACATGAAGAAAAACCTCTTTCCTCAAGAACATGCTATAATCATCCCTTCTCATCATATTCAAGCAATAATCACTAGTTCTTCACAAGATCTAATAGGTATCATTTCTTGATTTTGTTAACACTTCAAGAACATCTTTCAATCTTCTTATACTAGAATGAAACCTGTTAATTTCATTTATTTTTCATGAAGAACACACAAAGAATACGAAGAACACACAAAGAATACGAAGAACAAGCACCTGAAAACCTTGAATCTTCTTCGGAAATGGTCTAGGATCATCAAGTGTTCATCTTTCCTCAAGAACTTCTGGTCGTAAACACCTTCACGGCCGTTAACTCCTGGTCGTGAACACATATCAACTTCCTTTTTAGCATCTAACAATCCAATTTGTAAGTTCTACTTACAAATTACCCTGCTTTTCAATCATTCCTATGATTATATTTGCTAATTGGTTGCATATATACTATACAAATTGCTATATACGACTTGTTTTTCTATGGGATTTCACTCATGTGTCTAGACATCCTATATCAATTCATCATTTGAATCACTCTCTAAAAGGTGAGTGCATACCCCTGTATTTTCATAGTTTTTACTATTTTAAGGGGAGGGGGGAATACAAGTCTAACACAAGGATTTTTGTGTTATTAAACAAATGGTTTCAAAATACCTTACAAAATGGATTTCAAATTGTCTTCAAATCAAATGGTTAAATTTATGATAAAATTACATCAAGTCATCAAAAGTATTTCAAAATGTTAAACTCTTTTATAAACTTATATTTTTCCCCAAAAATCATATATATATATATATATATATATATATATATATATATATATATATATATATATATATATATATATATATATATATATATATATATATATATATATATATATATATATATAAGATTTAAAAGACTTAAGATTGATAACTCACTTTATTTCCTTTTCCTTGTTTGGATGTAGATTTAGGTTATCAGTTATTTGTCCGACTGTCGTTTAAAATTTAGTTATATATCATGTGTGTGTGTGTGTGTATATATATATATATGTGTGTGTGTGTGTGTGATATATATATATATATATATATATATATATATATATATATATATATATATATATATATATATATATATAAGTTATTTCATTTAGTTTCAAATACCCTTTGTAACATGTCGAGCAAGGGGTTACATTCATGAACAGTTAGTACCAATACAGAAAGTACATATAAATTATAATAGGTATAATTTATTATTCAAGAATACTAACTCACAAGTCAAGTATATTAGAGTACACTATTTTACAAGAATATGGGTTTATACTATTGTACAAGAACAAGAGTTTGATTCAAAACTAAACAAGAGTATACAACTTTCAAGTACATTCAGAGTATACTAAACAAGGAACATATTATCAATCATTTATTTGAGAATTATATGGTTTTCATTATACACGTAACGCTTATATGCTTTTTATGAGACAATATGTTCAGGTTGTTTATTCATTTAAACAACATAATTAAAGTCCTGACATTATAACCAGAATCTCCAGCCGGGGATCGAAACAAGTGTGTATAGATCTATATTGGAATTGACAACCCCGCACTCGGGCTGCTAGCTACAGTCGGGCATACACGCCTATGAGTGACAGTTGTTATCAATAGTTTAAACGCCTTGAAAGCATTTGTTTCATGCCATCTAGTCATAGTATGGTTATAATAACTCATTAAAAATATATTAACAATACGTTAGTGTATAATTAACTAAACATGAGTACATTTTCAAAGTACTAGTTTACAAGGATACAATTATAGTATTACAATATAGTTTACAATAACAGCTGGTGGAGCCATACACACTCACTTTTACAGATTATACAAAGGAATACAAATACAGAACATTGGTTTACAAACAGAACGGTTTTATGGGATTAAAACTACTCTTCATATACAACATAAAATATAGGATTTTTCTAGAACTGTTTACATATTCAGAGAACATAAAACATACTTTTAAACATAAATACTTATGCACTCACTCAACTTTATGTTGATACTCTCTTTTCAAATTACTTGTATTCTCAGGGAATCAGTAGACAAGTACTCCCCGAGCTTTTGAGAAGATGAAGATGTTTTGACTCATATTTCATGTATTTTGCTATAACTATTTTGGTGTCAATATACAGTGATTGAACACATGTAAATACTTTTACTTTTAAATACAATGGTTGTTTGTACTTTGATTACTATGATGCATGTGTTGTGATACTACAAATGAAGTCCTCCACCCCCGGACGTTTCCGGCGTCTGGTTTGGGGGTGTGACAGATTGATATTAGAGCATTGTTTATAGTAAACTTAGTATATCAATTTATAAAAGATATACAAACTATAAATACATTGGGGCTGAGAGCTCTGACTACAAGTATACTTTTAAAATTTTAAGTATTTTTACAAGAAGTATACTAACACTCATACATACAAGAATAGTTTCACAATCATAACAACTCAAAAGTATTTGGATGTTGGACATTGCAGTCAAACATGGGCAGTTATGTACTCATATCTGAGATTAATATAGTCTGATCAACTATATTGGTTTGAGATATGACCAACATGTGTTTGGGGGTGATGATAGTGTTGCGACATGTCTAAAACTTACCAACTATATAAATGATCATTGTCGTTTGGTTGCAGAAATGGTATCTGATGGTAAAATTATCATTTAAAGAAAGTTAACGGCAATGTCATTAAAGCTAACATTTTTTGAAAAAAAAAACGTACAAGTTTTCCAAAATTGGACCACTGATGCACCATCAAACATTTTTGGACCAAAACTATATAATTGTGACAACCAAATGGATCACTTTTGCAATTTTATCTTAATATATGGTATATTTGGAAGCTTAAAAAAATAAAAAACAATAAAAAAAATAATAATAAACCCAATAAACCCGTTAAACATTAGTTTGAATAGCTTATTACTTCTGAGTTTGCCAACATAATGAACCTAAAAAAATCAGAAAAATAAAATAAATTATAAACTAGTCGTGCAATGCCAAATATAACCTAAATTTTTATAAATTTCAATATTTATGTTAAAAGTAATAAAATATATGTTGTATAATATAGAATGACCATGTAAAAGTTTACTAACTTTATCTTATAGGGAAAATGACTCTTGAGGGTAATTAACTTTTGCGTTTGTACTCATTTGGTCCCTTTTCTTTTTTTTTGTATTCAATATACCATCGAACTTGTTGTTGGTGTTTACCATAGCCCTTTTGACCGGCTTTTGACCTGTGATAGCCGGTCAAAGGGTTATAGTGAACACAGACAACAAGTTCGATGGTATATTGAGTACAAAAAAAAGAAAAGGGACCAAATGAGAACAAACGCAACAGTTGGTTACCCTCCTGATTCATTTTCCCTTTACTCATTTACAACAAATCCCACATCATCTCCTACTGATATTAATAACTTTTATGAGATTCATTCTTGCTTCTCTTCAAAACATAAGCTACGAAAGGACATTATTCATACATGTACAACTTTGTAATGCACTTGAATATTTATTAGGGGAATCTTGACTAAGCAGACGCATTTCATGACTACATTTACATTTCCAATCAAATGATTTATCGTATCATGGATTCTAGACAAGTCTACAAACGAGTGGAATCACAAGTGCTATGATTTTTGAGTTTCCTTAGCTTTAAGATCGAACTCATGGGATAAGATACAACATCAATATGTACAATACACCATAATATTGTACATATTGATATTGTATTTTATCCCATGAGTTCGATCTTAAAGCTAAATAAACTCAAAAATCATAGCACTTGTGATTCCACTCGTTTGTAGACTTGTTTAGAATCCATGATACGATAAATCATTTGATTGGAAATGTAAATGTAGTCATGAAATGCGCTCGCTTAGTCAAGATTCCCCTAATAAATATTCAAGTGCATTACAAAGTTATACATGTATGAATAATGTCCTTTCGTAGGTTATGTTTTGAAGAGAAGCAAGAATAAATCTCATAAAAGTCATTAATATCAATAGGAGATGATATGAGATTTGTTGTAAATGAGTAAAGGGAAAATTAATCAGGAGGGTAACCAACTGTTGCGTTTGTTTTCATTTGGTCCCTTTCCTTTTTTTTGTACTCAATATACCATCGAACTTGTTGTCTGTGTTCACCATAACCCTTTGACCGGCTATCACAGGTCAAAAGCCGGTCAAAAGGGCTATGGTAAACACCAACAACAAGTTCGATGGTATATTGAATACAAAAAAAAAAGGGACCAAATGAGTACAAACGCAAAAGTTAATTACCCTCAAGAGTCATTTTCCCTATCTTATATTGTGGTCAATGTTTTATAACTAGCCCAAGACCTTAAGGCATTAAGTATACTTGTCTAATCGGATAATTTTGATGAAACTATTTAGTTTGGATCTTTGAATTGTCAGATTGATTTTTAGCAAAACTGAACTATTATATTATATTCCGTATTGGTTTTGTATATAAAATATGAAACGAATAGTCCAAAAAAATGAAAAATAATTTATTATCTATTTTTATTAAATATCTTTAATTATTTATATATTTACTAAATTATTTTTTGTAAATTAGAAAGTTACATCCATCAAAATATATTATTATGTATTTCTATTTAAATGTTTATGCATATTTCTCGGAGTAGTTGGTTATATATTTTAATTCATAAATAAACAACTTGTAGTTTTAGTTCTTTATATAGTCTTGGTTAATATTCAAGTTACATATTTTTTTTTAAAAATATCTTGTAACTTGAAAATTGAATTGTAAAAATTGATTAAACCGAACTGAAATTTGGTTTGACTGGATCCGATTTGAATTATAGGATCATTGTTTTGAAGAACCGAAATTAATTTCAATTCATTTGATTTGATCAAAATCGAGTCGATCCATCAAACGAACACCCTAGGCAACGGTGATATATGAACACCACCACATCGTTGTGAATTGTGGTATGTACCACATCACACCACATGCAATCTTTTTTTATTTCTCTACCTCTACCTTTTAATTAAAAAATATATATTAAATAATTAAAAAAAGAGGTATAATAATAATGTAGAATGATAAGTATATTACAATGATATGGTTTAAATGTGATGATAATAGGATGAGCTGACAACATTTTTGGTGTTGTGGGTATATACCTCATGTAAAGATCAAATCCATTAAAACTATTATAGAAGCCAATAAAATGGTGTCTATGTTCCTATCAACCTCTAAAAAAAATACATAGATAGGCCAAAATATAGTCTTTCAAAACCATCATTTTAGTGTTGATAGAATGTAAACTCTATTTTAGTGTTAAACAATCACTAATGTAATGTTTTATGGGTGTAGTTGCTCTAATGAACCATCACTAGTAAGATAACTTTCTCATTTACATATTCATACGAACATGGTAAATTATCAAGGTCGTTTATAGATTTCGAATGGAAACATGGGACCTTGAAACACTTCTAACAATTATTGAAGATAACTAGACAAGTTTTTTTTTTCCCTAAATGGTGATTTTCCATGAACAAAATATATATTGCAAGACATCAAGAGGCAAGAGCAAATATATATATATATATATATATATATATATATATATATATATATATATATATATATATATATATATATATATATATATATATATATATATATATATCTTCCCTTGTTCATAAAAATTATATTAATTTTTGGCATACCACAAAAAATTTCCAATTTATATACCTCAATTCACAACATTAAACAAAGTACAATGTCATATTTTGAGTGGGGGCTTAAAAATCAAACATTTACCCATTGCTAAATATTGATCCAATCACATGTATCATCATATCCCGTATATTATGTATACTAGAACTATTCAAAATTTGAAAATAACATGATTGGAGAGAATGAAAGATGAAACAAATAATTTGTTAACAAAAGAGCTCTACAATTTCAACATCACAAGAAACATCAAGGTTCCAAATTTGACCAAACTATTAACAAAAAGACTACCAATTTAAAGCCTAACTTCCATGAAAATACATGTTAATGATACCTTGAAGCTCTTGTTCACAATTCGGGTGTACCCATTCTTTTAATCTTCTTGTTCTTCTTCTCCATAACTGTTTTTGCAAATGAATCCACAAGCTTCTGCTGTGATTCCAGGATCATTTCAGTTCTTTTCATCTCCATTTTCATTCGCATGGATTCAAGCTCTCTTGCCATGTCCATCTTCATCATCTCTATCTTCAAAAACCCGTCTCCTAACTTCTGAATCGCTGCCACCATTCCATCCATCAGATGACTCTCATCGTTTTCCATTTCCTTCCTCATCTTCATCCCTCCACCACCGCCATGTTTTCTGTTCATCTCACCTCCAAAAGCTTCCTTCACAAACCCATCTCTCGATCGCTTACCTGGCCTGTAATGTGGGTTCACCGGCGGTGGGTAGTCATCAAAGGATGTATTAGGCGGAGTAACGGCGGCGATATTTGGAATTCTGATCCGAACGCCGTTCCCGTTTCTCTTTCCGGCAGTAACACCGTTACCGACTAAACCCTGATACCGTCGATTGAGAGGGAGAGTGACTGCTTGTTTGATTCTTTTAGGATACAAGAACAATTCGTCTTCATTCTCTTCATCTCCTCTTTCATCTACTTCATCTTCCTCTTGATTGATCGGATCTACAGATGGATCTGAAGAAGAAAGACCCAACTCCATCGCATCCATTTGTTTAAAGTGAACCCACGACGACGGATACCGGTGTCCCCTTGGTGTATTCGCAATTCGTTGGATCTCCGCCCGATAACGTTTTCTCAGCTTCTCCATCTTATGACGACACTGAATCGAGGTTTTCGGTGGGTCGCTCAACGGGCACCGGACAGCGACACCATCGGCGACCTCTTGCCAGTGGGGAGCACGGAGGTTACCTCGCTGAAGAGAGTACCACTTACCACGATACGCATCGATCAACGCCACCGTCTCATCGTGGGACCAGCAGGGAGGAGGCAAGCGGCGAGATGCCGCCGGTGGTTTGGCGGCGAGTGGATTTGTTTGTTCGTGAGAGGAAGAAGGTGAGTTGGAGCTGGCCATAGCGATAGAGACGATGATGAAAGAGTAAGACCCAATTCAGGAGTGAGAAATCGGAGGAGGAGAGAGGTGGTCGGTGGTCGGAGGTGGTGAGGGGAGGCATAATGAAATGTTGGGGTTAGGTTGGAGATGATAAAGGTAGGGTGGAGTGGGGGTGGGGGAGAGAGAGGCATGCGGCTGACCTGGGGATCTAACGGTGGGGTGGTGGGGGAGGCTAACCTGCGCCGTGCTTAAAGTGCGCGATATGAGTAAATACAAAAGCTGAGGTGACGCCACCGGAAGACTTTATTGCTGCACCGGCTGAGCCGCCGGAAGTTGGGCGGCGGGCGGACCTCTTTTTGGGGGGTCGTTTTCTTTGTCCTTATCGAGATTAAATGTTTAGCCAAAAAGGAGCTGTAATTACTGAAAATGGCTGACATCGGAGACAAACCATGTGGCGATGGAGGAGGATCAAGAACTATTCCGATTAAAGTTTTCTTAACCAAAACGCAACATCCTTTTAATGTGCGACAATAGCAAATGGAAAAGGCACACTAATGGTTCAATTTTTTGTATGCTTTTAAGCTATTTAACATGATATATTTATTATTTTTAATCGGTGTGTGCAAAATTTATATAAAACAATAAATTTCGTAGTAAATTATGGTGATATTACCCTTGTTTTATAGGAAGTGTAATATGTAAATTTTATATTATGCAAGAATATTTTTATAATTTTTTTTAGCAAGTTGACCATTTCTATGAAAAAATGATAAAATTGCAAAAATGGTCTCTGTGGTTTGCAAAATTTTGTGTTTTTTTGTCCAAAATAAAATGTTGGTGCATCACTGATCCAAAATTGGTTCTTTCTATTGTTTTTGGTCCCTATCAAAATAAAAAGATTATTATACCCTTATATTTATTTTTTATTTTTTTTATAGTTATTCAAATGTTATTTATTATTTAAAATTGAGAAAAAGGTATCTCTCTCTCTCTCTCTCTCAAGTCAACTTGTTAGATGAAGAAAGACTGGTGAATCCTTTCTCTCTCTCTCTCTCTCTCTCTCTCTCAAGTCAACTTGTTAGATGAAGAAAGACTGGTGAATCCTTTTTTTCCTAGTCCACTGTGGTTATACACGAGAAGGTGAAGTAACTCTCTCCTTTTTTTTAACCCATCCACCACAACTCTACCATCTCTTAACCATTGTTTTGGACAAGAAAACCCACCCAAACACCTCCTCCCATCTGCCTTGCTCCCCTTTTCGTGGGATAAACTTCCACCCCAATACCCTCAAAACATCACCATCAATTACCTTCCTCCGGTCTTAGAGTTGTGCCACCGGAAAACCACCAGGGAGCACCGAAACATCATCGCTGCTACCACCCATTTACCCTCTTGCCATCGCTAATCAACCCACCAACCACAACGCTTTCCCCCCTCCTTCTCTCTGGACGAACCCGTCGGAACAGGAAGACGAAAGTAGTGGAGCTGACATCTTCACCTACCACCACCATCTTCACATTCTTGTTTTGTCACTGTTGATGAAAGTTTGACCACCAACTTATACCCCTTACTCTCGACTGAAAATCACCACCAAAAACCACTCCCATTCGTTTTCTCCGTTGATTTCGACCAAAATCACTCCCATATGAACACCATCGATTTCGCCATCTTCGTCTTGGAATTGGAATCACAAACAAGAATCGATGGGTCTATATGGATTTGGGGAAATCCGAAACGGGGTCAATCAGTTCTTGGAATCGGAATCATAAACAAGATGTTAACAAACAAGATGCTTAAGCAGTGATCTACAAAGTGGATGGACGGAAGGCAGATCCGAGGGAGCAATGTAAGTAGCAACAGTCGTGCAGGGGAGGGCTTTCAGCAGTGGTGCTCGAACGGAGGAGGTGAGGTATGCGAGGGGTGACATTGGTGAGGGTGGGGACTGCCCACCACATCAGTGTCGGCGAATGGTGGTTGCACAGCTGTTCCGTTGCTTCCGTCTTTCCAGTCCAATGGTGATTGACGAAGAAGAGAAACAGTAGCAACGGTGGATGTTGGTGGAGATGTTCAGGGTTGCGTTTGGTCGACCAAAATAGTGGCGACAGTAGGTGGTGTTGGGTAGTAGGAAGTAGTGGAGTGTGACCGGAGCAAGGCGGAGGAGGGTCGGTAGTCACTGATCATCGATGAATCAAGAACTTGGGGAGTAGGTTGTAATGTTTTATGAAGTCAGATAAGAGAGAAAGAGAGAGAGAGAGAGAGAGAGAGAGAGAGAGAGAGAGAGGGTGTGTGTGTGTGGTGTTATTTTCTTTTTATTTTTTTAATGAAAATAGTAATAAAAAGTTAAAAATAAATAAAAAAAGAATTATTAAAAGGCATATTCATCATTTCAGGTTGGGTCAGGACTAAAAATACGCAAAAGTGCCAACTCTAAGGATCAATATCACACAAGGTATCTAAAATTGGACCAGTGGTGCACCAACATTTTGTTTTGAACCAAAACTACAAAATTTTGACAACCACAGGGACCATTCTTGCATTATTGTCAAAAAAATATGCATAATGCCCTATTCTACAAATTACGATGACCATTTTTACAATTTATTTTATGTGTAGGACCTCAATTAAGAAATTTTTTTATAAGGAAGGGTGTTTTATGTAATTTTTTGACAAAATTACATAAAGGTCCATATGGTTTACTAAATGTCACAACTTTAGGCATGTTAATTTTTTTTTGACAATTATGATTCATATGGTTTCTAAATTTCACATTGTTGATCCCTGTGGTTTTATTTTATTATAGATTTAATCTAAAATTACTATTATACTTTCACAACTAGGAATTTTGATGCCTTGTAACTACAACAATTATGTCAACTATGAACCAACAATGTGAAAGCATGTATGATGCTTATTCAATAACAACAAAACGTCAACAAATACTTCATTCAAGCACTACAAATAGTCAACAAAGAAATGGAAAACCCTTGAAATCCCGGTTTAAGTCCATTTTGGACTAGGATTTCCTTATTGGGCCTAATGGACCAATAAGTTTCCAATTTAACTATCTTGAACCTAGAACTCTCAAATGGGCCCTAATTGGACCTATATACATGAAACTTAATATTTTGGACCTTATAAGCCTAAAATGAACTAGGTTATCTTTAATGGGCCTTATTGGACCACAACAAATCTAATTAGCCCTAATGGATCATAAAAATCATTCCTTGATTTATTTTGGGCCAAAGATGATCAAATTAAGTCATAATATGGGCTTAAGCATTCAAGGCCCCATTTTTCTTTCTCCTTTCTCCTCTTTCTCGGCCCAAACCACAAAACAAAGGAGGAAGGGTTGACTTTAGGAGGTGTCACCTCCTTATTGCACACCATGCACCCATGCATGGACTAACATGTATCTAGACAAGTCACCTCACTCTCTCTCTTCCCTTCTCTCTTCTTCTTTCGGCCGAGAGCCTCCCAAAACACACACACATCACAACAACTCTCTAAGTCTCTCTAAACTCATCCATTTCTTCATCCAAAAATTCTCAAGACTTTTGCTTATGTTTCAAGAGATTTTCTCAAGATAATCATCATTCTTTGGTAAGTTTTTACATGTCTAAGTTATACAACTCTTCTCTCTTGTAAGATCATTCCTTCTAAACAAGTTTTTTTTATCACACTCTTAGAAAACTCTTTAAGTTCGAGATCTTCCAAGAAATCTTCCAAGAAAGGTTGCTAAAGCCGAAAATCACATCACTTACTTCCATTCTTCTTCAAAAACTGAACCCACAACTCAAGGTGAGCTTCATACCCCTTTCTTTTCGGTTTTTATGTGTTTTATGGGGGAGAATACAAGAAAATATGTAGAACTATGTGTATGTGTATGTTATGTGTGATTTTATGCATGTATGTGTGTTTTTATGATGAACATGTAACCAAAAAGGGGTGATACTCCAGATCTATGACATGAGAAAAGAAACAAACATGATATAAGTTATTTTACACTAAACAAGTCAAGAATAATAACTTATAAGATTATAATGAACATAATTACAACATAAAACCTATTTTTGGGCTTAAATTGTCAAAAATACAAAACTTGGGTTAAGAATTGCCAAGTCACGGTTTCTTAAGGGCCAAAAGAGTCAAAACAGTTTCCATAATTGTTTTTCTGAAGATTAAAATTTTTAAAGGACTTGAAATGTAAATTTTTAGCTTAATGGGCTAATTTTGGGCATTTTGGCCCAATAAGCCCAAAAATGCGAAAAATGACAACTAAATGGGCTGAAATGAAACTTTCTTCAAAACAGGGGATAAAAAGGGTAATAAAACTATTTCAAGGGTCAAAAATGCTTTTTATTTCCAAAAAGGATAAAAAATGTAAAGTTTTTGGATTTCGGCCAAAACTATAAAAATTGTGAAAAGTTGGGTTTTAACCGAAAATTACTATTCTAAAAGGACTAAAACAGTTAACAAAATAAATTTTGAGTTAAAACCATCATTTCAACAAATTTAAGATACAAAGGTGTCAAGAAAATGTTTTAAGGGCTAAAAATGTCTTTTCTTTTACATAAAGGACTAAACTTGTTATTTTTATAAAAAGAAAGGTGTGAAAAGGGTCAAACTTCTACTTTTAAACAAATTATTTAATTGAGTCAAAATACAAAAATCACGACTGCCGAAAAATCAAAAGACGAATACACGTTTAACTCCAAATATCGTTACAAACGAATCGATCGGTCTCAAATCGATACCATTACAACAACCGTAAAATCGAACCCTCCAATAGATATGCGAAACCTAAGATGAGTAATTATTCAAACTTTGGGATTAGAAGTTTCAAATCATGCTTGTTGGACCTTGCAAGTCCATTAACATGATCTTTGGGCCCAAAGGGATAACGTTTATATGTTACTGGGCCTCCTATGACCCAATTCCATATAAAAAGACTTTCAATAGCTTTTATGTGCTATTGGGCCCTAGTGGCCCATTAGTATTGCTAGTAAGGTCAAAGTAATCAAATGCGAGTTGGACCATTGTGTCTTTCGCATCCCCGACAGCCTAAGGTACTTACGATAGTAGCAAGACATAGTATTCCTCTTCTCTTCGTTCGCTAAGGCTTACGAGTAATCAAAGTAGACGAAATTAGGACGTTATTCAATAGTAATCAAGGTGGTGAAATCAATATTCATTCGATGTGACAGTACAAAATCTGTAATCACGTATATCTTTCGACATCGGAAAACATCGGGTTTTCCGGGGAAAATCAATACTATTCATTCGGAAATTCTATAACTATAATACAAAACACCCTTTTTACATATATGTTTTGAAATCATCCATCCATCAACTAATGGATCTTCACACTTTGATAAACTAATGTCTTTTCAGAAAATATCAGATTTTCTGGGTTTTACAAACTATACAAATCATTTTATTCACAACTTTGCTTATGAACTCACCAACATTTCATATGTTGACGTTTTTCCAAAATAACTTGTATTCTCAGGTAACAGGTAAGCTGAGGAATAAGTACCAAGTGTGTTAGGGTGTTTTTGCTTTTGAAATCTATCAAACAATTTATGTATGGATTTGAAATGTTAAAACAATGTACTTGATGTGAACAATTCCAGTTGTAATATATTGATGCATGGTGATGTTTATGTTATGATTCATGTATATTCATTGTGATGATGTTCAATTAAAGTCACGCGAGCCCTCGAATGTTTCCGCCGTCTGGTTCGGGGGTGTGGCATATACCATTTTCACTTTTATTATGTTTTTTCTTTTATATTGTTTTATTTAGACAAAACTATAAGAATGGTCTATGTAGGTAGCTGAATATTTTCATTTTGGTCAAACAGATTTGGACTAGCACCATAGGTCTATTTCGTTGCGAGTTTGGTAAGTTAAAATGATTTTTTTTCCCTTGATGTTTGTATTTTGGGAATACGACTTATTAAGGTAATTAACTTTTCATTTTGTTCACATATGGGTAACTATTTTTTCTGTACATATCTAGGTAACAAACTTTTTGGAAGTGTTCACATATGACCATTATGACCTGCTGTAGTAGGTTACATCTGGTCATGATGGTCATATGTGAACATTTTCAACAAGTTCGTTACCTAGATGTATACAAAAAAATAGTTACTCAAATATGAACAAAACAAAAACTAAGAGTAAATTACACAAATGGTCTTAGTGGTTTGGGGGAATTTATGCGTTTAGTCCTTAACTTATTTTTTTAACTCGAATGGTCCCTACTGTTTATTTTTGTTTTGTGTTTGGTCCTTGTCTTAGCTAAAAATACTATTGTGCCCTTATTAATTTATTTTTTAATTATTTTTTTATTTGTGTATTTATTTTTTATATATATAAAAATTTTAATAGACCCTACATATTTGTATCTCATCCTCCCGAACTTCTATTTCTTTTCCACCGTTAGTGACATCGACGTCTTCATCATCCCTTCTTTTTTCGGTCCTTCAACTCCGGCGAATCACAATAAATTTAAACTTTTTAAGACAACCCAAAATCATAGAATGTTTACAAAATCATTGTTTTCAAAGTATTGTTCCATATCAGAGTATCTCATAGATCAAAAGTACATAAAACAGAGGATGTGTACGGTCACGCCTTTGCCTTCCCGCGATCATCCGAAGTACTTGAAACCACAACTAAAAATCGTAAGCCAAAACTTAGTGAGTTCCCTAAAGTACCAACACATAAACAGATAACATATATAATAACAACATGTCAGTTCCAATCAACCATCGGGTTGGAATACCCCGGGCCCAATCAACCATCGGGTTGCAATGCCAATATACTATAGGTCCAGTCAACCATCGGGTTGGAATACCCCAGACCCAATCAACCTTCGGGTCCAGTCATCCTCAGGATGGAATACCCCAGGTTAGAATGCCAATATACAACGGGTCCTTTCATCCTCAAGATGGGATACCCTCGGGCCCAATCAACCATAGGGTTGGAATGCCCCCGGTCTGTTGGCTCACGCACAAAGTAGTAAAGCCTCAACCACCAATCAAATATGTGCACATAGAACAAATAAACATATAATCAGTCTATAGACAATCAGGCAAATCTACAGATCACTAAGCAAAAAATCATCCTATCTACCAAGATATCGATCTAATAGATCACTACGACATGATAACATATTATCACATAACAATATATCTAATTCAATGGGTCGGCCTTGGTGCCTTCAACCCGTAAGTAGAGTGAGGGAAAACTCACCTCACAAACTGGACAAAAGCTGATGAGGTCCCGACTCCGAATCTCAGCTCCAACCATCACCTATCCATCCAAATGACCAATTACAACCAAAATCCCCAAATACCCAAAATACCCTTAGGTCAAACTTGTTCAAAGTCAAAGTCAAACTGGTCAAATCAATTGAGTCAACCCAACCGAGTCACCACAGAGTGAGTATGCGGGGCATACTCCAAACGTACACGGGGCGTACTCCAAACGTACATTGGTCCTACTCAAGTGTTGACAACCATCAGGGTGGTTGACCTCGTATGCGGGGCATACTCCTAGAAGCCCAAAATCTCAATAAGAGCTTACTGGCTTAAGCTCTTACGTCCATCTTTCAGATCCATGGCTAAAATATCCTCAAGAGTCATAAAGTTTTTATGACTTTGCATATCCATTAAGTGCTTAAATCAACTTCTTAATCCATTAAGACCTTTTAAATGATGCATGTAGCAAAACCAACTTCTTAATCCATCAAGTGCTTAAATCAACTTCTTATACCATTTGGAACCCATTTTTATGACTCAAGACCCTTCTAAAGGTCTGAAAGGACAACTTAATGGGTGAAGAACATGCTATGTTTATGAATCTCCATATTTGAGACAAAAAGGACAAAAACCCATTCCAACACAAGTTCTAAATGAAACTTCACCAAGTTCAGAACTTGATACCTCAAAATAGTGCCAAAAGGTGGTGTGATCCTGGATCCAAAGAGCTTCACTCCTCCAAGGTGGTCTCTCCTTCCTTCCTTCTTCTTCAAGAGCACAAAACACACACACTCAAGCTTTGAAATACTCCACAAGGAGGATTCAGGTTGCAAAAACTATCAAGAGGATGGAAGCTGATGAAATAAGGGGAAATGAGGTTATAACGGGGTTTAAATATGAACCAAACCCTAGAAATTAGGGTTTGTGGTGGTTGTCGAGGCCAACACAAATAATAACCCTATGGGTCAAAAAGGGTCAATTTCGGTCAATGTTGGTCAAGAAAAGTCAAAAGGTCAACTCATTAAAACCTTTGGTCAACACCTGGTCAAATAATAGCCAAAAATAGCCCAAATTGCCCAGCACAGTGCGTGGGTCGCGCAGTGTAGCACACGGGTCGCGCAGACCTTGCAGTTAAGTCTTGGGCCAATGTCACTTCATCACACCTGGCCGCGCAACCCACCCGCGCAACAGCACGCGGGTCGCGCAACCCGCTGATGCTGATCTTCATTTTCGCTTCATTTTTCTTCGTTTTTCACCCGTTCTTGCTTCGGACAGCCCCAAACACCTAGAAACTCTTGATTTCTTCAAAAAACAACTCTTTTGAATCCCAAAAACATCTTCAAAACTCATTTTGTTCAAATTAAAAACACGAAAACACAATGCTTTCCAAAAATGCCCTTCTTTAACGTCTTTGGCGAGACGCCTCCAAACTTCACTTTAACACTTTGGGGCGTCCAAATGGACGACATCTTGGACATTTGAATCAAAACCTTCATTGAATGGCTTCAATCGATGTCCATTAACCTTGCAAATTTTCCCCATGTCTACATTTTTTAATTTCCACACCTCCATTGGGACTCTTTTCTTGTATTTGACTTTCTTTTTACGGGAGAACCATACCGGACTTAGACCTTTGATAATAGAAATCATCCAACCATATTCTCTCTCGTACTTGTTCCGTAAGGTGACCAACTCTTCCCTCTTTGACATGGTGGTTGAGTAGGTGACTGGTTGGGCGTCTTCTTTCTCGGGATAGGTAACCTTTGAAGAGTCCGACAAATTTATCGTTTGTGGCTCTTGTGGGTGGTCTACCACTGGAGTTAGTTTCTCAATGGTAGTGGGTGACTCAACCTCTCTTTCGTTAACCCCTATTACTTCCTTTACAGTTTCATTGACAACATTCTTAATTTCTTTTTCCTCTTTGACAACTTCTTCCACTTCTACTTCTTCTTCCTCTTCTTCATATAACACTCTTGGATCATCAAAAGTTTTCTCATCTTTCAAAGGAATGCAACATGCGTTATGACATGGGCTCTCTTCAGATGGTAATTTGTGTTGAGCTTCCACTATACTCAATGATTGAGTAATTTGTGTTATTTGTTGCTCTAAGCATTTGAGGCTAGCTTGAGTTGTTTCCTGGAAAATTTGGGTAGAAGTGGCAATGCTTTTCACAATGTCCTCTAAGGACATGCTTGGCATTTCAGTTTGTTGAGGAGGGTAAGGATAGGGTTCTTGGAACAGTGGAGTTGGTTGGTATTGGTTATTTCCCCATGTTTGGTATGGGTTTTGGTAATGGTTATTTTCCCAAACTTGGTTGTTGTCCCACCATTGATCATGTTGAGGTTGATCATAACTCCATTGGTTTGACCGGTAGTAGCTTCCCTTATCTTGCACTTATTCCCATTCTCCTTGTAAATATGGACACGTGTCAGAATGATGTCCATTTTGGGCACAAAAATCGCAAAGAAAAGGTGTGGACTGCACACTTTGGTCACTTTCAATCATCATAACTAACTGAGCTAGCTCAGAAAGTTGGTCTTCGGTGCAAGGAGTGTTCATTTCCAAATCATACTTTTTTTTTAATTTCGGGGTTTTAAATTAGAGTACCTGCACAATGAGATGTAGGCATAGAGAAACAAACTAATTAAATCAAAACTAGTCCCTAAATAATAACTCTAAATATTACACACTAAAATAGTGTATGGTGGTAAAGGGATCGAATCCACGGAGATCGGTTCAATTTATAACTCTATGAAAAATCTCTTTGTAAAAATACTTGTAAAATGACAATAAAAATAAAATGGGGGGTTTTGGTGTTTTGAAATACTTGAAACAAACTAGAATTAACTATGATTTAAATAGACAAATGAAACAAAAATAAGAGTTTGATGTAAAATCAATAAGGGAGAGATGGTTGACTTAAAGTTTCCTCACTTTGACTTTTGATGAACATATCATTAGAATCCAATGGTGCAATACTTTGATTTAAATCCTTAATTTGACTATAGTAATCCAAGGAGCTTGAGATTACCTAGACTTTTCTTAATTGTTGAAATGGCTAGAGAAGCTCATAACAATTTCCTTAGTCAAAGTCACTAATTCCAAATAGCATGTAATTAGTGAAAGTCAACTAGCATTAAGAACCAAAAAGTCACCAAATCCAAGAGGGGTCAAATGCTTTCACCACCATGTCGGAGGAAATGTTTTTATGATTGTGTGAAGCAAAAACAACACAAAACTCATTTGTTGCTTACTAATTCGAGGATCCTTTACTTAATCAAGAAATTAGCCAACTAATCACCACAAACACATTTAAACTCATGAACTAAAACATACAAGTAGTGATAAGATGTTAAAACACAAAACATTCCCATAAAGATTTAAGAACATGTTCATGAATTCTTCAACATTCAACAAAAGTTCAAAGGATTAACCAAAAGTCAACCAAGATTAGTTTAGCCGAGCATGACTAAACCCAAAGAAACAAAGTTAGAGAAAATTGTACCAAACATTAAGCAAGAATCAAGAGGTAAAAATATGATGTTCTTCAAGTGTTCTTGGCCTTCAAAAGTCTTCAAAACTCCAGAGAGAATCTCCAAAAATCGGATGTCCAAGAGTCTCCAAAAGATGGGCACCAACCTTCCTCAAATAGCCTTCCAAATGGATTTCCGAAATTACCCCTGCAGAAGGTTGCGCGACCCGCGTGCTGTTGCGCAGGTGGTCCCTGAATGTAGCATCTTTGAGGTTCTGGGCCTCCATAGCTTAGCCCACTTGGCCCAGTGCGAGCCCAATCAGCTCCTAGCCCATTTTTCTTCAAGTTTTCTTCAATTTAAGCCCAATTTGGCTTCTCCAAATGATTCATAGCTTGTAAACTAGCCCGATTAATAATCTATGCATGCTTGAATATACTCCCACATCTTGCAAATTTAAATGTTTATTTCTCTCCAAGCCTTCAAATAATCATCAAGCTCGCTCCATGCATCATCTCCACCACCCATCAAGCCTAAGATCCTTGTTTTCCACCAATTCCCATCGCTTTCCATACGTCCCGAACATTCCCGCTCCACTAGTCTCCATGAAATCTGCAATAAAGCTCACGAAACTAGAAAGTGCCCGAAATAGTCATAAAATAACAAAAAGGAAAATATGCATGAAAATTAACTAGATTATGGATGAAATATGCTAAAATAAATTATAAAAAGAAGTAAATAAAATGAAACTATCAGTTTGCATGCCTGACACGTATGCCCTGTGGATATATGTTCGTACAGCGTACTAGGGCACACCCTAGTACGCTCTGCATACACACATACACATGGCGTACTCCCTCAACCCCCAATATTACAAAAATGACACTTGCGCCTTAATTGCACGCTTTCTCCCCCAATTGGTCTAGACTTCGTCCTCGAATTTGGATGTAGCGAATAACTCAGGATAATGCTCCCGCATCACAGCCTCCGGCTCCCAGGTCCACTAGGAGCCTCTCCGATATTGCCATTGTACCTTTACCAAAGGTATCTCCTTGTTGCGAAGGACCTTCATCTTCTTTTATAGAATAGCCACTAGTCTCTCAACATAGTTCAGACGCTCATCGACCTAAATACCATCCATGGAACCACTACCTTGTTGTCCAACACACACTTCGGCAACTGAGAGACATGGAAAGTTTTTATGGATCTGACTAAGCTCGCTCGGCAGATCCAACCTGTAAGCTACCTTTCCAACCTTGGCAATCACCCGAATAGGTAGAATATATCGGGGACCTAATTTACCCCTCTTCCTGAAGTGTATCACACCCTTCTAGGGTGAGACCTTCAGGAGTACCATATCACCGACCTGAAACTCTAACTCTGATCGTCGCCCGTCGGCATAGTTCATCTACCGACTCTAAGCGATCAACAGTCTATGCCTAATTATTTGAATAAGCTATGTGGTCTAAAGGACTACTTTGGTCCTTCCCATGACCCTATGACTAACCTCTCCACAACAAACCGGGGTACCACATCTCCGACCATATAAGAGCTCAAATGGCGGGGCACCACTGTAACGCTCGCAAATCTGGGCTAGTCAAATTAGAGGCAATAGGGGTCGAAAACGAATTTTCTACAAAAGATTATTTAGAATAAATAATCTTAACCAAGTTGTAGAGTATGTTACAAGGTTTTCGTACATATAAAGAACGCCGAAAACCGAGTTATAACGAAGAAGTTATGACCCGTTGAAGTTTCGCGACGGAACCGGCACGATACCAGGAAGCGTAAATAGTGAATTTACGATATAGCGAGATTTAGCCTTAGCGATCTAAACGAAAGTCGTAGAATATGTTAAACTAAGAACATTGATAAAAAGAACGCCCAAATCTGACTTCGTATGAGGAAGTTATGATTTTTCTAAGATTTAGCATAGCAGTGCACAGCCCGAAATCTGAATTTTAGATCGGTCGATTTTTAGCCGACGGGATCTAAATGAAAGTTGTAGTACTCGTAAATACCAACGCGTGGATATAAAGAACGTCGATAATAGAGCTCGTATGCAAAAGTTATGGACGAAGCTTAGTCCCTACTTTTCGAGCGCGGCGAATTCGATACAGTTTTGTAAATCCGAGATAGAATGAGAATTAGGCAACGAGGTCTAAATGAAAGTTGAAGATCTCATTAATAGGAACTCAACGGTAAAAAGACATACAAAAATGGAGCTCGTATGCAAAAGTTACGGACGAAGCTTAGAGACTACTTTACTATAAAACTCCTATAAATACAAGGGTGAACTCCTCATATTTTCTTCACACCATAAGCCTCTCTTTCTCTCTCTAACTTCTCTCTAGCCTCCCTAAACCCCTCCCAAGTCTACGGAACCTCCCTAGCACGAGAAGAAAGCCCCGGAGCGCCGACGGCTCCGAGAAGAAAAGCTTTCGGCTTGGAAACGCTGCTCCAGCGAAGCCCGGTTTTTAATAAAAACTCGCTGTAAGTGAGCTACGCCTATACTATATTTAATATAGATTTTATTTAATTATAGTAACATTATTAGGACCTTAAAATAATTATTTGGGCTATTATTATGAGTTATATTGAGTGTTATTTAACGCTTATATAATAGTAATAATAGCTAGACTATTAATTAGTCGTGGTTAACGTTAAAAACTAAACCCTAGTGGTATTGATACTAGGTTTTGTCGAGGAAAATTGTTTTGAGATAACGAAGTGCTGTCTGAGTTCGGAATCACCACCTAATCAGGTGAGTGCATAGTTACTTTCATCTTACACATAGATATGAAGTATTTTATTATAAATTTACGTGCTATGTGTGCATATTGTCTAAATACTTGCTGTCTATGCTGGTGAAAGATTTTTATACATGTTTTAAATGATGTAAACTGTATAAAGTATTTTATATCTACAAGATATGTTGGGTAAAACATGGGTAGATGAATGATGATGGATAAAAGCTGAAATAGAGGAACATTAGTAGTACGGACCTAGCGCCCTATAGGTATACATTGGCAGCAATGGACCTAGTACCCTATAGATGAGCACTGGCAGCTGCGCCACAACCCGTAGATGATTTAGATCTACGGTAAACATCCTAGCAGCTGCGCTCCAAGGATAGTATCGGCAGCTGCGCCTAATAGGGAGCCTTATGACCATGACAGTAGTGTTTAAAGGTCAATACCGGCAGAAGCGCCTCATAGAAAATGTCCTAATTCTGGCAGCTGAGCCTAAGTGACAATATTAGCAGCTGCGCTTGACCAATGTGTCATTGGCAACAATGGACTTCATGTTGTTTCCTTAGGATGATCCTTAGGAATGAATGAATGAGAAATAGCTGATTCTTAGGGTAGATCCTTAAGAATAAAGAAGATAATGGGGATGGGTAATTGGGTTGATTGTTTGATTGTTTAAACATAATAATTATATTATTGTGGGTTGAAAACCCTATGTACTCACCAGGTTTCCCAACCTGACCCACTCAGTTTATTTATATCACAGGTGTTGATATGAAGTGACATTACACTGAGAGATTTAAAGAGATGTAGATCACTAGTGTAAATAATTGTAAGTTCTGTTTATGCTTATGTTTCTGTATTAACGATGACATCCCAAACGTTTTAAAATGAAATAAATACGTTTCTTCGAAAATGTTTTAATAACGTATTTACCATGTTTTTCTGGGAACAAATTCCACAACATTTTTATAAAATGAAGTACTCTAATTTTTATAAAACATAAACAACATCGGTCTTTTTTGGCCGTGAAAATGGGGATGTCACAGTCGGGGTGGCCCCGCGATTCTTCCAGGAGGAACTCGTCGAGTAAAAAGGGGATACTCGACGTGTAGAAAGGGAATCTCAAGGAATCGGTGAGTCAAGGGCGAGTGGACTCAGAGTCGTTGAACTCGGCGAGTCTTGGGGTGACTCGGCGAGTTAGGTCGCGGGTTAAGTGAAGTTCTGAGTATGGGGACTCGGCGAGTCATAGGGTTGACTCGGCGAGTAGGGTCAGTCAGGGGTTGACTTTGACCTTGTCTTTGACCAAGGATTGACCAGTGGTTCCAGGGGTATTTTGGTAATTGTTGTTTATCGTTTGAGATCAGTGCATTGGCGGCTATCCAGGAGTGGAGATCGTATCAGTGATCGGAGCAGCTTGAGCTATCTGTTCAGTCGGCAGTTTCGAGGTGAGTTATCCTCACTATATCGCTAGGGTTTATGGCACCAATGCCAACCCTTTTATCGGATGGAAATCCGGGTAGTTGTCAGTTGTTATATGTTATGGGCCGGAAGGCAATACATGTTATGGGTCGGAAGGCATTACTATGTGGACCGGAAGGTCATGGCCTGGAAAGGCGTATGTATGCATTTAGTATGTTGACTGATTCATAGGGTAATGTTATGTTAGTGACCGGCCAGACCGGTATCTTGTTTAGAGTAATGCTATGATATGTGATCTGTTGATCGATTGTTGTCTATGAACTGCTATATGATTATTTGTTATGTTATATATGCATTTTATGCTTATGGGCCGGAAGGCGATATGTTATGGGCCGGAAGGCAATATGTTGTGTGATGGACCGGAAGGTCGGCGTGGGTAGGACCGGAAGGTTTACCCAGCAGGGACGGAAGTCCCCTGAGACACATGGACCGGAAGGTCAGGGCCTGGAAAGGCGTATATGTGGTTGGTATTCTGGGGGTATCTCACTAAGCTTTCGGGCTTACAGTTGCGGTTTTATGTTTCAGGTTCTCAAGAGGCTGTGGCAAGGCAAAGGCGTGATCGTACCGTTCCTCGCGTTGGTGTTTTATGATATGAACCTGGGGAAAATACTCTGTTAAATGATGTATTGAAAACCTTTTTGTAACAACGTTATTAAAATGAGTGGTTTTGAAAAGTTTTAATTGTTTTGAAATTTTGGATGTTACAAGTTGGTATCAGAGCCTTGGTTTGAGTGAATTGGGGAAACATTCGTGTGACTCCAGTCTCAAATCGAGGAGGATTTTAAAATGAGAAATTAAAATGGTTTTCAAATTTGGTAAAAGGAGGACGCGGAGGTACGATCAGCCGGAGCCAGTAAGTAACCCCAAGATACCATACATGATATTTGTTTATTTGAGCTTGATAGAACAGCATGCTAGAGTTAGGCTAGGGATCTTCAGGAATTCATGATAATGTTGCCTGATATGTGATGCCTGTAGCCTAGGGTCCCCTATGGGATGTTCTCAGTGTTCCTCTAGTGGTGAGGGTTGATAGTTGTTATCCATATTCCCTAGGGTATTGTGGTAGTACTTCATACAAATATGGGTAGGTGTGGAAGGTAGTATGGGCCCGTACTACTAAAAGCACAGGACCCATACGCGTATCAGGGAAACCATGGTCTCTAGGGTAGGGTTGCGAGAGTTGGATCCCAGGATTTTGGGAAGTGTTTGAGATTGGTAGGGTGTCTTCATTATGGAGATCTCGAGGCAAGATGATAGAGGATCCGGATCAGGATCGGGAGCTGGAGAGCGAGTTCCGGGTGGATCAGTGCCGTCGAGGGTTATCGATCGGACGAGCACGAGTGAGCGGAATGCGAGGATTCGTGAGATCCTGCGTGATGGGGTTGCTGCATTGCTCCGGGCTGAGTTGTCGGAGTTGTTTGGGTCGATCAAGACCGCCATGATTGAGTATTTCGATGAGCGATATGCGGCTCTCGCAGAGACGGTGGCCGCGGCGGCTACAGCGGCTGTAGCAACGGCAAAGAGAGGAGCTAGTCAGGGTTTTCAGTATCAGGACTTCTATTATACGAAGCCTCCCACATTCGATGGAGTTCAGGACCCGATTGTTGCTATGAGATGGTTATCAGATGTGGAGGGGTGTTTCTTCACGAGCTTATGCCCTGCCGATCAGAGGGCGAGGTGCACTCTGGACCTATTGGTGGAGATTGACCATGGGGTCATATTCCGACGCGCAGAGGGCTGCGGTTTTAGGGGATCAGTTAGAGAGATATTCAGTACTCGCTATGTTCCGCGGGATGAAAAGGAGAGATCGGCTCGGAAGTTCCTTGAGCTGAAGCAGGATTTGGAGCCGGTGACTGAGATCACCAGGATGTTTATTGAGAGGGCGATGTTTTGCCCTGAGTTCGCTTCGGAGCAGGCTCAAATGTCCCGATATCTGAGTATGCTCAAGAGGGATATCAGACAGTTCTTGTCTGCGCAGAAGTGTGAGACCTTGTTGGGGTTGCAGGAGGCCGCCATGTGGCATGAGTTAGAGGTTGAGTTGCAGTTGCGTGAGCTGAGGCAGGCCCCGATGCAGTCGCAGTCGGCGCCGAGACGGTCCAGGACCGTAGATGTTAGAATGGGGGATCGGAGCGGCCACACTTGTGGGAAGTGTGAGAGGGATGGCACCGGAGCTTGTTGGTCCGGTGGTGCATGCCGCGAGTGCGAAAAAAAAAGGGGCACTATGCGCGGGACCGTCGGCAGTCAGTGCCGATTCGGGATTCGAGGGTTGTTATCATTGTCAGCAGGCTGGACATTTGAGGGTCAACTGTCCACAATTTTCTGCAGGACCGGTGCAGGCTCTAGCACCGGCCACCTCGAGGAGTTTAGGAGGAGGACAGGATGGAGCGGAGCCCCAAGGGCTCAGGGTCGTGCTTATCGGCTTGCGGCAGAGGGAGACGGAGCAGTGCCGGAGGCAGCTGCGGTTATGAGGCTTTCTTGATGTCTTGATTGCCTTGCGTTGATTATGACGTATTGGTTGTGCTGGTATCTTGTGTGGATTTCGATGCGGTGTTCGTTGTTTCGCGGGTTTGGCATGGTTATGGATTAGTGCTTCAGGTTTTCGCTTTGGCATTCGTTGTTCCCGGATGGTTTGGTATGGTTATAGTTGGTGTTTTGGTACCGGTAGCCTTGTGCGGTTTTCGATGTGGTATTCATCCCTTGGCAGGTTGTGGGCTTGGTTGCGGGTTATTGTTGGGAATTCCGTTGGTTATCGTTCGCGAGGGTTGTTAGCGGAGATGCGACACTGGGTTGAATGTCGGGTAGCATCTGCAGTCGTAGAGTGGAGAATTGAAAGACCGGATTCTTTTGAGTGGATTGATCAGGGAGGAGATGTGTTTTGTTGAGGGTTGCTTATGCTTGTGGGGAGCAGTCAGTGGGTAAATGTTCTCTTTGTGCAGGATTGTTCTGAAAGGTCGTTAATGACGATCGGTGGCAGTTAGTCAGTGCTTTAGTGGGGGAGAACTGGGGAATTCTCCGGGAGATCGATGAACATGTGAGGATGCTTAGCTGTTGGGATTCAGCAGTGTTTGTCAGCTCAGAGTATAGGCCGACGAGAGCGAGTGTCGGGTACGCGGGGCAGAGGGTAATGATTCTTGACCGTCAGTTTGTTGAGTTCTCTGTAGTCGATACACATACGGAATGATCCGTCTTTCTTCTTAACAAACAAGACTGGTGCTCCCCAAGGTGAGAAACTTGGTCTTATAAAGCCCTTGCTGAGCAGTTCGTTAAGTTGACCAGATAGTTCCTGCATCTCTGCTGGTGCTAAACGGTAGGGTGACTTGGCTACTGGGGTAGCTCCTGGGACTAAGTCGATTCTGAACTCGACCTGTCGTTGCGGAGGTAATCCAGGTAGCTCTTCTGGGAAAATGTCGGGGAAGTCGCTCACTACTGGGATGTTCTTTAGTTCTTTCGTCTCAAGGCTCGTATCGACGACGTGAGCAAGGAATGCATGTTATTTTTTATGCAGATACTTTTGTGCTTGAATACTTGATATTATACGAAGACTCGCACCGGGTTTGTCGCCGTAGACTATAAGAGTTTTGTTAGACGGGAGGTTTAGACGGACTGCTTTCTCGTAGCACATGATGTCGGCGCGATGAAGACTTAACCAATCCATGCCAATGATAACGTCGAAGCTTTTTATTGAGACTGGCATAAGGTCGATTGGGAATGAATGGTTTTCTAGAGTTAGGGTACAGCCTAAGTATATGCTATTCGTACTTTCTGTTTTTCCATTAGCCTTTTCTACTGTGAATTGTTCTTTGAGTGCGTGTGGTGGTTGTTTAAGAATGCGAGCAAATTTATGATTCACGAACGTTCTTGGGCGGTAAACTCCCGAATCTCACGTATTCGACGTGTAATCTATGGGACTAGATAGCCTTTAAGCTTCATTTTGGAGTTTACTCCCCAAGAACGTTCTTGGGCGGTAAACTGCCGAATCTCACGTATTCGACATGTAATCTATGTTATTAAGCATATAACAAGTATTATAAAACAACTAGAGAAGTGTACTCACGATTTGGGATGAAAACCCGAAGATCCGTGAGAGAGAAAATGGCTTTTCTCTTGTTGGAAATGTGAATAATGAATGAATTTGGTTCAGAAATCTATTTATAGTCCTGAGATATTTTTGACTGAAAATATTTTTATTCCTGAAATGATTTCTAATATAACAGAGTGTTGGAATAACAGTGTTGCACAAAACCATAGTGCATCCACTCTCCTGATATTTACTGAAGTGTAAACCCTGGATTACTCCAACTTATACAAAAAGTCTGAAAATTGACTATGACTGTTATAACTTCTATTGAAGTGATATTGTTTGTACAGAATGGAAATTTCGGGTTGTCACAGAAAGAGGGAAACAACCTCCTCCTGAAGGATCTCCCTAACCCGGTCATCGGTCACTGCTGGCCCATTCTGGCTACCATTCTCTGATCTTGATCTGGATCCTGCCTCAAATTGTCTCATAATCTCCTTACTGAAAATAAACTAGGGAGATATATGATAAAACACATATAACACCATGGGGACTAATTCCCAACAAAACCCTAGGGTTGTGACTTCCCTGCTACGCATAGGAGTTGTGTGCTTCTAGTAGTATGGGCCCATACTACCTTCCATACTTACCCGTATTTATCTCAGAAGATCACCACAATAAACCTAACAATACACTCTAGCATACGCATACACTATATGCTCACTTCCTAGAGGAAGGCTACATTATGCAACTGGTCTGCTGACACCACACATCTCAACCATGAAATTTCCACCAACCCTGAAGCACTCGTGTATGTTAATCTTACATAAGGCTAGATCCTATAGACATTCGAATACTTGATTCTACCCCAATCCCTTCATTGAACAAGAATAGCAAATAAGGATAAACAAAACATTCTCTGGCTATAAAATCTTAGTTATGTACAACTATGATGCATACACTAAGCAACTACAGTTATGATGTCAATTCCAAATTAGAAAGAACCCTAGGCTGCCAGGCATTCTGTCATGCAATTCCTAAACATCCCTAGCCTATTACTAGAATGATGTTCTAACATATCACAATATCAAATAAAAATGTGGTAATTTTGGGTCTACTTACTGGATCCGACTGATCGTACACATCGCATCCTTTTTGATTATTTTGAAAACAAATTTGAAAATCATTTTTAATTTTTTTTTCATTAGTTTGAGACTGGATTCACACGAGTGTTCCTCCAATTCACTCAAACCAAGTCTCTGATACTAACTTGTAACATCCATAAAAATCACAATAAATTTAAACTTTTTAAAACAACCCCAAATCATAGAATATTTACAAAATCATTGTTTTCAAAGCCTTGGTGCGTTCGACCCGTAAGTACAGTGAGGGAAAACTTACCTCACAAATTGGACAAAAGTTGATGAGGTCCTAACTCTGAATCTCAGCTACAACCTGTTGGGTTTTGACCATAAGAACATCCTATGTGCTCATACAAACCCTAATTCTTGGATCTAGGTTTCTCTATTGTACATGCAAGTTATCCAAGACTATAAACCCTAATTCTAGCATTCAAGTAATCATATTAACATGAGAATAGGTTTAAGATGTTACCTTGATTGTTATGTAGCAATTACAATCCCAATTCCTCTTTGTATTGACTTTAGAAAGCTTAGAGTCACAAATGTCACTCCTCTAATGGTTCACAAACACCATAAGCAAGAGGATGAAGAGGAGAGAGGATGGAGGCTGCCCAAAAACGTGTGAAACCCTAGAACAAAGCTTAGCCACGTTTTTGGTCCTTTAGGGATCTATATATAGTGAGGCTATTAGGGTTATCTAACAAGGAAACCCTAATTTTGATGCTTAAGCCCTAAGCAACCCATGGACTCCTTTAATTAGGGCCTTGGACGATTTCCTTATGGGTTTCCCCATAGAATTCATCCACTCCTTAATTTAAGACAATCCATAGCCCAAATTGCAATTATCTTATAATTACAATTCCAGTCCCTTAAGTTTAATTAATCTCATTTAGTCACAAAACTAATTACCAATTAATTATTGACTAATATTAATTAAATAATATGATTTTTCCTTTAGTATATTATTCTCATAATATATTAACAAATCATATTTAATCCTTTCTCTCCATAATTCATCCTATCAAGTTGCTTTAGTGAAGGCAACCCAAAAGGACCATGCACCATCGGGTCAAGTACATACCAAAATAGTTATGGACTTAGACATTAATCCAACAGTCTCCCACTTGGATAAGTCTAATAACTATTCTGCGTATGACTTCAGATCTTGATCTGCAATCGTAGCTTTCCAAAGCCGCTGTCAGCTTTGATCATATCAGATACGCGTGTCCTTAGATAAGGGATCATATATTCCTCCATTCTAGATATCATATGAGATATGATTTCAAATCATTCTCTTTGTACTATATCTAGATTCCCGATTTATGACGACTGACTAATTGAACAAATGAAATTAGCCCTAGCCCGGCCGAGCATTTACGTTTGTCATCACAAAATCATCGAGGGGCCCAAAGATATTGCTTTTATCCTACTTTGGATAAAAGGAACGGATAAACTTTGATACAATGCTCGCTTGCACTCACTCACCGAATCACACACAACAATATGTTTTATGACACCAAGTCACTAGTGCGTTTACATATTATCAATGTGCACCGATTCGCAAGACACAACTCACACATCTTGGTTTCAAGAATATAAGATGTTATCGTCTCACCAATCACTCGTGATACAATTCATGGAGTGATCCAAGTGAGCGTGGGTTTAATCCAATGCTCAAATTCATATTCATAAGCACTCATGAATGTTGCAGCAAACATTTGCTTATGTCTAATGCTATTTAGACAATCCACACACCTATTCACGACAGTCTTCATTCATACCTACTTCCAACATATGAACGACTGTGGCGCATTTGAATAATTTAACTGTTCTTAACCAATTAAATTATTCAGGAAGTCAAAACATGCAAATGTGAAACACAAGAATAATACTAATCCCATATGGCCTCAAACCTTTGAGTATAAATAAAACACCTTTTATTTATCACCATATTGATTACTCATTATTTGTCGTTTCGGGTAATCAACTTCTTACTTGAATTATTACACTTGTCCCATGCTCTTAGCATGCACACAATGTTTACCTATGGTTCTTACTTTGTGAAATAGACCAAATTGAGCACATTTCCAATCATTCTCATTTCACAACTTCAAATCCTTTTTCATAAGTGAAAGAATATCAAATTCTTGCTACTTATAGAATATGCTAGATTCTAACATTCTATGCAACGATCCTTTCGTAATGTCACTGCACCAAAGTCACAAAGACTATTGCCAATGATATTACAAAGTCCTCTATCAGAGATTGTTACAATACAATTCCATAGACGTGATGTCTCTCACTTAAAGTACATTCTTTGAACATCCTTTTTGCATAAAAGTTCCTAATCTTAGACATAGATTTTTCAATATTCAATTCCCAATATGGACACGCTTCCATATTTTCCATATGACAACTCATTCTTAATAAAATCTTATAATGTCCATATGGTCCATCCAATATGGAAACATTTCCATATTTTCCAATACTATACTTCCAACTACTCACAAGCAACCAATCCTCAGCAAACTTTGGATTGTCCTTTGATCGTTGTTTAATTATTTTAGTCAAAACCAATTCTTGTCCTTTTTCCCTCTAAATGCGCTAGACATTTGGAAAATTTTAGAATGGCCAAATATTATAGCATTAGCAATCGATCCTATACTCGGAGCGTATGGGACACGATGCATAATGTGTTACATAAAGATTTAATACTATATCAATCTTCTGCCATAATATTTTATTTGCTATGTTCTCAAAATTCGAATTGTGAATAGGAATGTCGTAATCATAATCGAAATTTTAAGAACACACTATGCTTCTTTGACTAAGTTATGAACATTCCACAACCTAAGCCTTTAGATTTGAAATGAAGCATAATATTCTCTCCCTTACTTATAGCAAAACAACTATTTCATCCTTACGACTTTGCAAAGAATGACTCTTGTTTTCTATAATTAATATTGCCAACTTGCAATACTTTCCTTAATAATCATACAATCATAACTTTTATGCTCCCACTATCATGATGATTATTATAAACATAACACTTATTCTCCCACTAGCTTCGACATGTATTCAGAAACAGCTTAACTTTCAGAAAAACAATACTTATTGAATTTATTAAGTTCATGTTTCTAATACTTAGTGCTTTGATAATCTTTTATCAATGCTTCTTGTACTTATACACCTTTGCCTTAGATAGTTCATATGTGTGTCTAAACAATTAAGACTAATTGCCAAACCTCACAATTCAAATCATGGAAAGGGATACCGTAACCATAATCGAATTCGAGAATGCAATTTTACAATCACTATCTTCTTAAAATCTTTCTTAGTGAAAGTATTTCCTCACAATCATTTTCATGAAGGAGGAAATCTTATGACACTTAGATTTAAACGGTGTATTTGCTCCTATCCATGTGAATTTGTCAAAGCCAAAGTTTTTGACAAATTCAAACTCATATGGATCAAACTTTCTTAATTTCGATTTCTTGCCTTATGGTAGCACAGCTGCCCACCATGTCTTCCAAGTAGTTAAGCAGCTCACCCTTTCCTATCAATGTACCTTTCATTGATTAAGGTGCCTTTCCTTTTATGCGTTCAAATGAGAACTCATAGGACTCATATGCATAATTAACTCAATCGGAATGGCATAAAAACAAAATAGTGTGCTAGTGATGATCGATAAGGTTTATTTGATTTGTTCTTGAAACCTTTCAAGACCATTAAGACTCCCAATGACTCCTTGACATATAAGATTCTCTTGTCAAAACATTTCTTGACAAACAAATATTCAAGAGTTAGTGTAGCTTTTATCAAAACTCTTCATAAATTGGTCCTAGTTGGTCTTTGTCTTATCCAAGACATCACAACTTTCCACATTTGATGAATGTTACAAACCTTCTTAATACTTTTCACTCAATGTCACAATCTTAACTTTAAGACTTGTTATTGGAACGAAGTATGATTGACTTCTTGATTTAACCGTTTCTTCAATCCTTGATTCCTCTTCTTAAACATACAATTGTACTAAGACTCACTTAGTGGATCAATTGAGATATGGTTCTTAATCATTAAGACCTATCATAAAGCATAAAAGCTACTCTCCCTTCTTCTTAGAATGGAGAAACTTTTATCTTTCTGCCTACTTGATTCTTCTTATTTGTTTTGCTATTGATCTAAACCCTTTAATCAATTCAGAATTACACTTAATCTTGTAAGTATAATCACATTTACTAAACCTTTAGTAAATCATGACGAATATCTTTATTATTCTTGTGGTGGAGTTGATCAGCACACAACTTTGTGTACTCGATCTCCTAGTCCTTCACTCGACACTTTGTCAGTGAATTAGTCTAATTTCCAAATATGAAATTTCTCATTCATCGTGCAACCAAGTTGCATGATTCCAAGTTTCTGTCCAATTGAAACTTGGGCGATGAGAAACTCTCCCTATTTGGTAAAGTCTCTACTTTCCATAAATAACATAATAAGAACCAAATCCATTATTGCTAATAATAGAAACATTCAAACATCAATTTTTCATATACGTCATTGCAAGGATAAATAAATAATATAAAATCAAAATTTATTTTATTGCGGAAAAATTTTGTCGTTACAATGCAGTTCATTGAAAAACTATGCTAATACATCTTTTCTTAGCAATCTAATTCTAACTCTAAGTAGTGGCTCAAGAATCTAATCTTCGAGAAATGCGATCGAAATCCATTTCTTCACGGTTAGATTTTGCTCACTTCTTCCCTTAAGCTTCCCTTCTTTTCTTCGATCCTTCAAAACATCAATTGTAATCTTATCACATTATGTATTAAGAATCTGGAATAGAAGCTTAAAAGAGTTAGTTAATGGATTTTACCTATATTAGAGCCATACGTTTCGACTCTCCCATCTCTTAGATCTCTTAGGTAAATGGGGCAGCTTCGTCTCCAATGCCCTTTCTCTTGGCAATAAAAGCAAATTGACTCTTTTGGAACATGACATGGAACTACTTCAGACATTGCCTTTCTCTTATGATCAAACTTTTCGATCATAGCATGTCTTTCGTTGTCATTGTCTATATCCATAGAGGTCTTGAAGGCAGATTCACCAATCAACTTTGCTTTTCTATTGCGCCAAACCATTGCTGATTCAGCAACAATAAGCATATAGGTGAGATCTATAAGGGTCACGTCGCGGTTCATCATATAGTACTCTCTTACAAACTCACTATATGAGTTAGGAAGTGACTGAAGAACCCAATCAACAGCCATTTCCTCACAGACGACGGATCCCAACATTCTTAACCTATCAATGTGTGACTTCATCCCTAGGACGTGTGCACACACCGACTTTCCTTCTTTATGTTTACTTGCCAAAAGGGCTTGAGTGCTCTTGAACTTTTCAAGCCTTTGAACTTGTGGGTTAGGGAGAATAATTGGAGGAGGTGGAGGAAGTGAAGCATGATTTCTTGTTCCTCGATCGAATCGTGGAATATCATCTTCATGTGGAAAGCTTGTTCCACGGGATTTGGGAAGACCATAGTTGTCGAACTTTGACATCTACAAAACGGGAGAAAACAAATTTAAGTTAGTCGATTGATTGAGTCCTTAGTAAATCACCCAAATGAAATACTAAGGCTAGGACCCAACACAATATTCTACAACTCGGGAGAGGGATGCAGTAACCCAAATTGCAGAACATTTGAAGGTAAGTGAATGACGATTCACTAATTTCCACCTTGAAAAACGAAAAGGAAATTTAAGTTTTAAATCTATGAAAACTCCTAGATCCTATGAGATTCATTGAACATTTCAATGGCATGTTTAAATCTCGATATGCCTCTCAAGTTTGTGACTGGGATGCCGAGGATCACAAAGCGGGTGTGAATAACCATGCAAACTTACATGGTGCCCTCACATGTTATAGTCATCTATTCGATGTGCCGGTAAATCACACACGCTCCACCGAACTATGACAAACATTGAGTCACCTTTTGCTACATTTGCTTAGAACCATTTAGTGTGCCGGTAAACCACACACGCTCCACTAACGTCTTCGCAAGGGCACATAGTGTAATTTCATGGAATTGCATCAATTCACTTTGCCTAAGTAACTAAGATTGGGAATTTGTAACACATTTAGTTACTTTTGTATATCATTATACTTATAATGGAAGGTTTCGTCCTATCCTACCCGTTCGGCTAACGACCCTCCACTAGTCAAGAGTGCGGTGGGTAAGAGTGGATACCCATTTAATCGCCATTTTATAAGCAATTTCCTTAAACACCCCTTATAGACCAGCTTCGTGAATGAGGCCTACTAATGGTAAGACTGACTTTTACTCATACATATATATATATATATATATATATATATATATATATATATATATATAATGTTAGACTTTTAATGTTATATATAGTATAGGGTATATTTTACACTTTTAAAATACTAGGTGGTCAAATTTAATAATTATACTTTTAATTCAATTAAATTGTAAAACAAAACTTTTATGGATTTATTTAACCTCTTTTAATTATCCACCTTAATTAATTAATAAAACCATAAGGGTGTGATTTGAACTTTTTCAAAACAATACTAGGGTTTTAGAATTTAACATTCCTAATTAAACTTTTAATCAACTTTTAAATTCCAAAACTTGAGGGCAAGTTTTGAAACATTTCAAAACATTAGGGTTTAGAATTTAAATATACATCAAAATTAAACAATTAATCAAAATTTAAATTCCAAAACTTGAGGGCAAGTTTTGAAACCTTTTTCAAAACATTAGGGTTTTAACTATTTAAATTTCAAAACAACAAAACTTTTGGGTTCAAATTTAAACTATAAAACCTAAAGGGGAAAATATGAAACTTTTCATAACAACAAGGATCAAATAACAAATAATCTAAATTAACATTTAATCACATAATTATCCATATTTGATTCATTTAATGATTTCTTGCAAAACAATTTACCAATTTAATCAAAATAATTAATCAATTATCACATCAGGAAACAATTATCTTACTAATTGATAAATATCTTCAATTAGATCAAGAATATAGTCAAATATATCATAAATCGGATTAATATTGATCTAATATGATAAGTCAACTATCGTTAAGCAAAAACAGCAAGAAATCCCGGTTTTCCCTCCATCTGACCAGCTGACTCGCCGAGTCAGGCATGGACTCGTCGAGTCACCTTGGACTCGGCGAGTTCATCTATGGACTCAGCGAGTTCATCTATGGACTCGGCGAGTCCAGCCTCCAGAACCACAAAAATCAAAATTTTCAATCATACAATGAATCAATACAATAGAAACCAGTCTAGGCTCTGATACCACTGTTGGGTTTTGACCATAAGAACATCCTATGTGCTCATACAAACCCTAATGCTTGGATCTAGGTTTCTCTATTGTACATGCAAGTTATCCAAGACTATAAACCCTAATTCTAGCATTCAAGTAATCATATTAACATGAGAATAGGTTTAAGATGTTACCTTGATTGTTATGTAGCAATAACAATCCCAATTCCTCTTTGTATTGACTTTAGAAAGCTTAGAGTCACAAATGTCACTCCTCTAATGGTTCACAAACACCATAAGCAAGAGGATGAAGAGGAGAGAGGATGGAGGCTGCCCAAAAACATGTGAAACCCTAGAACAAAGCTTAGCCACGTTTTTGGTCCTTTAGGGATCTATATATAGTGAGGCTATTAGGGTTATCTAACAAGGAAACCCTAATTTGGATGCTTAAGCCCTAAGCAACCCATGGACGCCTTTAATTAGGGCCTTGTACGATTTCCTTATGGGTTTCCCCATAGAATTCGTCCACTCCTTAATTTAAGACAATCCATAGCCCAAATTGCAATTATCTTATAATTACAATTCCAGTCCCTTAAGTTTAATTAATCTCTTTTAGTCACAAAACTAATTACTAATTAATTATTGACTAATGTTAATTAAACAATATGATTTTTCCTTTAGTATATTATTCTCATAATATATTAACAAATCATATTTAATCATTTCTCTCCATAATTCATCCTATCAAGTTGCTTTGGTGAAGGCAACCCAAAAGGACCATGCACCATCGGGTCAAGTACATACCAAAATAGTTATGGACTTAGACATTAATCCAACACAACCGTAACCTATCCATCCAAATGACCAATAACAATCGAAATCCCAAAATAACCTTAGGTCAAACTTCGTCAAAGTCAAAGTCCAACTGTTTAAATCAACTGAGTCAACCTAGCTGAGTCATGTAACATACACGTTCAGTTATCGTGTATTGTAAATTATAAAAGTGAATAATATTAAGAAATATTATGTGAATTTGAATGTTGAATTGTAACAGATGGTTTTTGCTAGAAATGAAGTAAAACTATGCTTAGAATCATTCAGAAAGTATTGGAAGTCTTGTGAGATTCCAATCAAATGTCAAATGGTGAAATTTAATGAAAATATAAAATTTGAAATAAGTAAAATTTTATTATTAGAATTTGTAGATAATCTCTTTAGAAACATTTAGGCGAAAACCTCATCGAAATCCGAGTTATAACGAAGAAGTTATGACCAATCGAAGATCCGCGACAAAACCGGCACGGCGCCGAATGACGTAAAAAGTGGGTTTTTGATAAGCTACTTTTTAGCCTTAGTGGTCTAAATGAAAGTCGTAGTATTCGTTAAATCGAGAACTTTCATAAAAAGAACGTCAAAATTTGACTTCGTATGAGGAAGTTATGATTTTTCTAAATTTCGGTATAGCAGTAGACAGCTAAAAACTCGAAATAAAGATCGAGTGATTTTTAGCTGATGCAACCTAAACAAGAATCGAAGGTCTCGTCGATAGTAGTACAACAGTAAAAAGACAGACGAAAACAGACGTCGAGTGAAGAAGTTATGAATTTTTAACGGTCTTATCTTGTCCCGACCTGTTAAAAGTATAATAATAACTATAAAGTCAAAATTAGCCGACGAAGTCTAAACGAAAGTTGTATATCATAATTTCACATATGCGTGGATATAAAGAACGTCAAAATCGGAGTTCGTATGCAAAAGATATGAATTTTACAAATTTTTGAATAAAAATAAATGAAAATTCAAAGCCTTATCTAAAGGGGGGTACGCCCTGCGTACAAGAGCTACGCCCAACGTACTAGACCCGACGAACACGTATCATGCACTCTTGACACGTTCGAGGCCCGGGTTCTGATCAGATGACTCCTCGCATGTACGCCCCGCGTACTGAGCTGCCTCGCAGTACGCCCAACGTACCGAGGACTTACACCCAGCATAGTCAGCAGCTTCGCTGCCCGATAAATAGAAATCGAGGCTGAAGTATTTTTGTTTAGAAAATTTCATTTTCTTTCACTCTAAAACCCCTTTTAGCCCACTTTTAACCACCTGAAGCCCTGGGATCATTCCTAGGGGTATAAACGGACCGAGTCGCACTGAATACTACCAAACTCGAAGCTCGACTCGACTAAAATATTCGAGCTCGAAACTCGGCTCAAACTCGACTCGAGCCTTGATTTTAAGCTCGAGCTCGGGCTCGTGAAATACTCGACAGTCTTGAGCTCGGCTCGGCTCGACTCGACTAATATTTTAAAAAAATCAAAATCACTAAATTGAGTAAGAAATATTAAACATTCCACATGTAAATGTCCAAACTACCAAAAAAACCACTATTAAGCACCTAATATCAATATAACATCAACCATATATGTCATAAATGAATAATTATAAAGAAATGACATATATGTCATAAATGAACAATTATAAAGAAATGCCATATATGTAAATTACACTAAGCTCGACTAAGCTCACGAGCCTTACAAGCTGAGTATTTTTGTACTCGAGGTCGGCTCGATAAGGTACTCGAGTAACTCGTGCTAAAGCTCGGCTCGATTAAGGTCGAGTCGATTTCGAGTATTTTCCGAGTTGGTCTCGAGTTTCTCGTGAGTTGGCTTGTCTCACTTACACCCCTAAATTCATTCGCGACACCCGAAGCAAGTCCCGACGCCCTGAAGTTTCCGTGAAAATTATATTTTCAAGTCGAAACTCTGCCCGAGTAAGGCCAGTTTTCAACCAAAATCCCTGGTTTTGTCACAGAAAGTCATATTTAGAGCCGAAGTGCTATCCAAATTATCATTTATTCCTCCGGTTATTTCAATGTGAGTTTAATATATAGGAAAAATTGTATGTTATGTGTTATATGTGCTATGTGCTTTTCAGTGTTATTATTCCGGGTTATTTTCTCATGTTATTTTTATTCTCTATTTTAATAGCAAAGAAATACCTTTGACCATGTGATCAGTGAAAGGACATAGATTCACATTGGTACTGGTATGTAGCCTCTGGCCATGTAGAGCATGTCTCCGTAGGAGAATGACTTCTATTCTATGGTATTGGCAGAAGGTTAGACATGGATATAAGCCTGAAATCTACAAAAATGTTAATCAGAAGTTGTATGTCATCTGTGCCATTTGGGCCAAAGCTTTATTGATGTATATCAAGTATGAAATTTGTTATGTCTCATTGATTGTATATCTTTGAATCAAATCAATGATTGATATGGAAAGTTTGTCACATGATTCACATATGCCTTTCTAGTTCCTTGTTCCTCTTTGTTTCTGCCATATTTAAGTATATATATGGCATAACGTTATATTGTATCTATTATTGAACTCACTAAGCGTCACCGCTTACCCTCTCAATGTTTAACAAATTGCAGGAGATAAGCATCCATTATAGTAATATACTGATAGAAGATTTTTGAATAGTTTGAAACTATTGTATTTTGTACTCCCATATGTATAAAAACTATAGAATACTGGGAAGTTATGTAATATATAACACTTTGTAATAGTCGGTTTGTATCCAGTAGTGTGTAATCACTTTATCAATGTAAAATATTGCTTTTATGAATATGCATGTAGCATGTTTTGGAGTAACAATAGTCAAGTATGAATGTTTGGGTCTTTCTGAAATATGAAAGTTAGGGTCTTTCAATCATGGTATCAGAGCGGTGGTTTAAGTGAACTAAATTCCACGGATTGGTATTTAGACTTAAACTGTCAGAAGTTCAATATATGAACAGATTCATTAGGGGTATATAGATACAAACCATAGGAAATATTTAAGTAAAAGTATTAGGTAATTATAAACCCTAATGTTACTCCATATTGTAGAGCAATGGTTGAACAAGTTAGTAGCCATACCCCTGAGGTTAGTGGAGGTCCTCAACCCGAGGAAGTGAATACTCCAATATCTCCTCATGAGGAGCGACTCTTGGGTAAACTTACCGGTGTTATTTGACAGACTCTCGAAGAACACAAAAAGAATGGTGATAAATGAAAAAAGAAAGACACTAGAGAATCTTCAAAAGGAGAGGTGAAGCGTCCCTCGTTCAAAGATTTCAAGAGTTGTGGTGCTACAGAGTTTTCTGGTGTTCTTAATCCCATTGTTGTTCTTACCTGGATCCAGAACACAGAGAAAGTGTTTCGTATTTCTCATGTGGATAATGAAGACAAGGCTAATTATGCTTCTGCAATGCTGATCGGAGAAGCCTTGGTCTGGTACCAGGAGAATTTGTCATGGGTGATGTTTAAAACTCGTTTGCTAGAGAAGTATTGTCCTCTAGACATGAGGAGGAGATTGGAGAAGGAATTCCTCGAGCTTAAACAGGGAGGAATGACTGTGAATGAGTATGAAACTCAATTTAATCAAAGAGCAAGGTTTGCTATAAAGTACATTCCAACTGAAGACGAGAAGATTCAGTTATTCATGGAGGGACTACGACACGAAATCCACGATTTCATTGCCAATCGAGAAGTTCTGTCAATTGATAAAACCGTTGAGTATGCTCGAAGACGCGAGCATGACTTAGAAATACGCGGTGTCACTTTTACTGTTCCGAAGCATCCACGTACTGAAAGAACTGTTCCTGTTCCTTCTTTTCTACCAGCTCAATCCGTTCGGACTGAACCTGGTAATCAAGTGCAAACTCAAAATTCCTCTCGTGGACGCGGTAGATCACAATCTTTTTCTATTCAATTGCCTTCATGTCGTGTTTGTGGAAGGAATCATCCGGGCCAATGCAAAATAGACAAGGAATCCATTTTCTGTTATGGATGTGGAGAAAAGGGTCATATTGTCACACCCCCAAACCTGAACGGCGGAAACATTCGGGGGCGGATGACTTCATGTGGTAACGTAACAAATGAATACATAGTAAAGAAAGCAATTCAACCATCATATATATAATTGAAAGTTTACATTTGTCAAAAGTTACATGTTCAAAACTCAATTACAATATGATGTCAAAATACGAGATTAAACTGGCGCCGCAGCATCCCTTCATCAAAAGCGAAATGAATACCTGAAATTACTGATTCCCTGGGACATACAAGTAATTTTGAAAGAGTAGATCAGCATTTAAGCTGGTGAATTTCATAAGTATTTAAGTGACAATGTTCGAATGAACTGAAATGTTTTATCTTCGTTTGTTTGTGGTTAGAAAATCCAATATTTTCTACTAGTATAAAAGTAGCCTTCACTCAAGACCAATGTTTGTTTCTAAAATGTATGTAAATGTAAAAGAACCAATGAATTTGAAAACCTTGTAAATCAATGCATTTTAATACCCCTTGTGAGTTTTATAACCATACTATTGACTCTGAATGCCTATACACAACGTTCTTCAGGCGTTGAAATGTTATGACGTTTGTCACCCCAAACGGTGGACTGCAGCTAACAGTCAGGGCGCGGGTTTGTCAAGCCCGTATAGATCTATACACAAACACCATGCTCCCCCTCTAAGGGATTCTGGTATATAATACAGGACTTGAAATGTGTACTCGAACGTACATGAAGTTAGTGTCTCACAAATCCGTGGTATAAAAACAGATCTACTTGTTAAAATGTTACGTTTGTTCTTGTACACGAAAGTGAACTTCTTGAAATATGTGATTCTACTACATAAGAGTTAGAAATTTGTTTCGTAAAACCATACCTATTATAGTTTCCAAAAAGCGTGTCTTGTTTGTTTAGAAACATTGAGAAAAGGAATCGCTTGTTTATGGAAGTATAGATTTTTGGGTGTAGAGTCTAGGATAGACAAGAAAAATCTCAGAACAGATTAGTTTATACATGCATTACAACAACATTATATTTTTAAAAGGGAAAATGCTATTGTGACATATGTTATATATATACATATATACATATATACATAAGTTCCTTTAAATGTTTATAAATCGCATGTGATTTGAATATATAACAGTATATAAAAGAATTTCTTTATGTAACGCACGATAATACTCGTGTGTTTTACTTGTAATCCCCCCCTTTGAAAGCATATAAAAGTATTTAGACTAATTAAAAGGTTGATTTAGGGGTATGAAACTCACCTGAAAGTTTGAAGATAGCGAGATGGAAAACCGGGCAGAGTTTCGTCTCGGGAAACGGATTTTCCTCGGGGTTCTCGGGAATCTCGGGAGTAAAATCGACCTTCGGGACTTGAGCCAAAAAGACCAGAGCTTCGGGTTTGAACGGACACGGAAAACGAGGCAAAGTTGGGAGAGAGAGAAGAGAAATGAACCCTTTCTTTGGAAACCCTCGCATTCTATTTATAGGAAGGTTGGTCTGCCTCGGTACGCGGGGCGTACGCTCGTACGCGCTGCGTACGCGTACGTCATGCATGACCGAAGCCTCGACTGCCTCGGTTCGGATGGGACGGGTTGTTGGGTTCTCGGGTCGGATGGGACGGGTTGCTGGGGAGGTGGGTCGGATGGGACGTCGGGTCGGACGGGTCGGGCGGGTCGGATGGATCGGATTCCTCGGATATGGCGACGTGGACGATCCGAGGCCAATCCACTCGGTTACGCGGGGCGTACAGGAGTACGCAGCGCGTACTTCGGAGGAGGATGCTGACTCCCCTTCGGATAATATCCGAATTTTGAATTAAATAAATAATTAATTTATTTAATAAACTTCAAAAATCCATATCTTCTTCATACGAACTCCGTTTTCGATGGTCTTTATATCCTCGCGTAGGTGAGACTACGCTCTACAACTTTCGTTTAGACTCCGTCGGCAAATTCCAAAATTATATTTTTATTATTTATTAAAAATCCATCGTGTTTAAGGAATTTCTTAGAAAATTCATAACTTCTTTATCTGATGTCGGTTTTTGCCAGACTTTTTACCGCTGGAATACCATTGTCGAGACCTTCGATTCTCGTTTAGGTCATTCCGGCCAAAAGTCGCTCGATCTCCGATTCGAGTTTTTAGCTGTCTGCTGCTAAGCCGAACTTGGAAAAAAATCACATCTTCGCTATATGAAGTCGGATTTGGGCGTTCTTTTCACGTACGATTATGTTTCAAAGACATTTAATCATAGAAGGAAATTAAGTAGAACTTATTTATACATGTTATTATGAAGGTAACTTTTTATTATTCAGAAGCGGTTACAATACTTGACCCATTCTGGTCCTTACAAGGAGTTGAAATATCGGGTTGCCACACATATAAAGTCAGCTTGCCCAAGAAAGGATGTTATTTGCTACGCATGTGGTATTACTGGCCACAAGAAACGTTTTTACCCTACTCTAACTAGTCAGATGACGGGAAGTCAAGCTTCTGTTCAACAACCGGTGAGAAGTCAAGCCCCTGTTTAACAATCAAAGGGTACTCCAACTAAAAAGGAGGAGGTGCCAAAAGCTAAGGGTCGTGCATTATAGATTGCCTCAGAGGAGGCACGCGAGGACCTGAATGTTGTGACGAGTACATTTCTTGTCAACTCTAGACCTGCTCACATCTTATTTGATTCTGGTGCCTCAAATTCTTTTGTGTCTTATGAATTTGCGCATTCCTTTCAAATTGCTTGCTATTTACTCGCACAACCATTTGACGTAGATACTATGGGAAGTATATCATTACTTGTTGATAAAGTTTATAGGGATTGTGTTATAGAAATTGAAGACTATAATTTTCTTGCTAACCTGATCCCTATCTCCTTGCACAACTTTGATATTATTCTCGGTATGGATTGGTTATCAAAGAACCACACAGAACTCTTGTGCTATGAAAAGATAGTACGCATTCCTATTGAAGGGGAGAATCCTATCTATGTCTACGGTGAACAAAGAATCTTAAAAATAATCTCTTTCCTCAAAGCTCGTAAATTCATATCAAAAGGGTGTTCTATCTATCTGGCCTACACAGTTGATGTCTCAAAAGAGGACAAGAAAACGGTAAATGATGTTCCCATTGTTAACGAATATCCTGATGTTTTCCTCGATGACTTGCCTGGACTTCCTCCAGACAAGCAAGTAGAATTCCGAATTGACCTTGTGCCTGGTGTTTCTCCGATTGCAAACACTCCTTATCATCTCGCGCCAACAGAGATGAAAGAAATGATGATCCAACTGCAGGAATTACTTGACAAAGGCTTTATCCGATCGAGTACCTCTCCCTGGGGTGCTCCGGTATTGTTTGTCAAAAAGAAGGACGGATCAATGCAGATGTGTGCATTGATTATCGTGAGCTGAATAAGGTGACAATCAAAAACAAGTACCCACTACCTCACATTGATGATTTATTTGATCAATTTCAAGGTGTTAGCTATTTCTTGAATATTAATTTAAGATCTGGCTATCATCAGTTGAAAGTTCACGAGTAGGATGTACTGAAAACTGCTTTTCGTACTCGATATGGGCATTATGAATTCCTTGTTATGCCGTTTGGTTTATCAAATGCTCCTGCTGTATTCATGGATATGATGAATCGGGTATGCCGCCCAATGCTCGATAAATTTGTCATGGTATTCATTAACAATATTGTCATCTATTCCCAGTTTGAAGCTGATCATGCCATTAATATTCGTGCGGTATTAGAACTTCTTCGAAAGGAGAAACTATATGCTAAATTTTCAAAATGTGAATTTTAGCTTCGCCAAGTTCAATTTCTCGGCCATGTTATTTCTAGTGACGGTGTATCTGTAGATCCTATCAAAATAAAAGCCATTCAAAATTGGGAAGTTCCCCGTAATGCTTCCAAAATTCGTAGTTTCTTGGTTCTCGCGGGATATTATCAGAGATTCATTAAAGACTTTTCTCGTATAGCTGTACCTCTCACGAGTCTTACACGGAAGGAAGTGAAGTTCGAATGGGGTGAAGCCCAAGAAAAAGCTTTCTCAACTCTAAAAGATCTTTTGACTCATGCTCCAATCATATCACTCCCAGAAGGTGATGATGATTTCTCCGTATATAGCGATGCTTCAAGATTGGGACTCGGTTGTGTGTTGATGCAATATGGTAAAGTGATAGCTTGTGCCTCAAGACAACTGAAAGATTATGAAAAGAATTATCCCACTCATGATCTCAAACTCGCTGTAGTGGTATTTGCCCTAAACTTTGGAGGCATTTTCTTTTTGGTACAAAATGCCAATTATTTACTGACCACAAAAGTCTCAAGTACATATTCAGTCAGCAAACTTTGAATATGAGACAACAACGAGCCATGGAGCTGATCAAAGATTTTGACTGTGAAATCCTATATCATCCTGGAAAAGCCAACGTAGTTATCGATGTACTTAGCAGAAAGGTTATCGTAATAGTATGTGTTATGCTATTACTCATACTATAATAAAATTCACTATTCTAGATGAATTCGAGAAATGGAAAGAAGAGGCCCTAAAGCTAGAAAATATGAAGAAAGAAGGGATGATACATTATAATGATGCTTTACTTGATGATCCACGAGGATTAAAAGTATTCAAGAATCGGTTATGGATTCCAAAGATTGGTGGATTAAGACAGAAGATTTTAGATAAAGCCCATAAATCTAAATTGTCAATACATCCTGGTACAAGTAAAATGTACTATGATGTAAGAGCTGATTATTGGTGGCCTGGATTAAAGAGAGACATTGGAAGATATGTACAGGAATGCTTAGTATGCTTAAAACTCAAAGCAGAGGACAAAAGCCTTATGGAACCCCAGAAAGTCTTAGTGTTCCTGTATGGAAATGGGAAGAACTGTCCATGGATTTTATTACCAAATTGCTAAGGACTACTAGACAGCATGATAGGATTTGGGTAATCGTCGACCGTCTGACTAAAAGCGCTCATTTTCTTGCCATGCGTGAAACAGCTCCAATGGAGAAATACGCACAAGTACACTTGGATGCCATTGTTGCAAGACATGGTGTGTCACTAAAGATCATTTCCGATCGTGATACTCGCTTCACTTCTCACTTTTGGGCAAGTATGCAATGTGAATTGGGATCTCGAGTTGCTCTCAGCACAACTTATCATCCCCAGACAGATGGTCAGCCGGAGAGAGCAATCCAAATAGTAAAAGATATGCTTTGTGCATGTGTCTTGGAGTTCGGTGCTAACTGGGATAAATATTTACCTCTTGTCGAATTTTCGTATAATAATAGTTACCACACTTCAATTAAAATGCCACCATATGAAGCATTATATGGTCGCAAATGTCGTACGCCATTGTGTTGGCGAGACATAGGACAGAAGATCCTTGGAGTCCCTGAAATGATTCAAGACACCACCGACAAGATTCAAATTGTACGAGAAAGAATGAAAGCAGCCCACGATCGACAGAAGTCCTATACAGAAAAGAGGATACGACCCATAGAATTCCAAGTGGGTGATTTCGTAATGCTAAAAGTATCCCCGTGGAAAGGCGTTATGTGATTTGGGAAGAAACGAAAACTAAGCCCTAAATTTATTGGTCCTTTCAAAGTCATCCAGAGAGTTGGTAAACAAGCATACCACTTGGAATTGCCGGAAGATTTGGCAGGTATTCATGACGTGTTTCATGTGATCTATCTGCGCAAATGCTTCAGCATCTATGATGAGACAGTTCCATTATCCGAGGTGAAATTGGATGATAAGTTAAGATATGCAGAAGAGCCTGAAAAGACCGTGAATGAAAGAACAACTAATCTACGTAATAAAGAAGTAAAGTTGGTGCTTGTCAAGTGGAAATACCATCGAGGCCCAAACTATACTTGGGAAAATAAGAATGAGATAAGAGCAAAATCTCCTCATTTATTTTAATCGATGTAATTTCGGGGACGAAATCCTCAAAAGGAGGAGGTATTTGTAACATACACGTTCAGTTATCGTGTATTGTAAATTATAAAAGTGAATAATATTACGAAATATTATGTGAATTTGAATGTTGAGTTCTAACAGATGGTTTTTACTAGAAATGAATTAAAACTATGCTTAAAATCATTCAGAAAGTATTGGAAGTTTTATGAGATTCCAATCAAATGTCAAATGGTGAAATTTAATGAAAACATAAAATTTGAAATAAGTAAAATCTTATTATTAGAAGTTGTAGATAATCTCGTTAGAAACATTTAGGCAAAAAACTTATCGAAATCTGAGTTATAACGAACAAATTATGACCAATCGAATATTCGCGACAAAACCGGCACGACGCCGAATGACGTAAAAAGTGAGTTTTTGATAAGCTACTTTTTAGATTTAGTGGTCTAAATGTAATTCGTAGTATTCGTTAAACCGATAACTTTCATAAAAATAACGTCAAAATCTGAATTCGTATGAGGAAGTTATGATTTTTCTAAGTTTCGGTATATCAGTAGACAGCTAAAAACTCGAAATAAAGATCGAGTGATTTTTAACTGATGCAACCTAAACGAGAATCGAAGGTCTCGTCGATAGTAGTACAACAGTAAAAAGACAGACGAAAACAGACGTCGAATGAAGAAGTTATGAATTTTTAACGGTCTTATCTTGTCCCGACCTGTTAAAAATATAATAATAAATATAAATTCAAAATTAGCCGATGAAGTCCAAACGAAAGTTGTAGAGCATAATTTCACCTACGCGTGGATATAAAGAACGTCAAAAACGGAGTTCGTATGCAAAAGATATGAATTTTACAAGTTTTTGAATAAAAATAAATGAAAATTCAAAGCCTTATCCGAAGGGGGTACGCCCCACGTACAAAAGCTATGCCCAACGTACTAGACCCAACGAACACGTATCATGCACTCTTGACACGTCCGAGGACCGGGTTCCAATCAGATGACTCCTCGCATGTACGCCCTTGTACTGAGCTGCCTCGCAGTACGCCCAGTGTACCGAGGACTTACGCCCAGCGTAGTCAGCAACTTCGCTGCCCGATAAAAAGAAACCGAGGCTGCCATATTTTTGTTTAGAGAATTTCATTTTCTTTCACACTAAAACCCCTTTTAGCCCACTTTGACCCCCCCCCCCCCCCAAAGCCCTGGTATCATTCCCGACACCCGAAGCAAGTCCCGACGCCCTGAAGTTTCTATGAAAATTATATTTTTAAGTCGAAACTCTGCCCGAGTAAGGCCGGTTTTCAACCAAAATCCCCGGTTTCGTCATAGAAAGTCATATTTAGAGCCAAAGTGCTGCCCAAATTATCATTTATTCCTACGGTTATTTCAATTTGAGTTTAATATATAGGAAAATTTGTATGTTATGTGTTATATGTGCTATGTGCTTTTCAGCGTTATTATTCCAGGTTATTTTCCCGTGTTATTTTTAATCGCTATTTTAATAGCAAATAAATACCTTTTACCATGTGATCTGTGAAAGGACTTAAATTCACATTGGTACTGGTATGTAGCCTCTGGCCATGTAGAGCATGTCTCCGTAAGAGAATGACTTCTATTCTATGGTATTGGCAGAATGTTAGACAGGGCTATTGTTGGATTAATGTCTAAGTCCATAACTATAATTGGTAAGACTTGACTCGACCCGGCACGGTCCATTTGGGTTGCATGGCATCATGCACTTGGATAGACTAAAATGAGAGAAATAACACTTAAGGTTTATTAATATATTATAAGTTCTAATATATTAATAAGATTATTTAATTAGTATTGATCAATAATTAATTTAGAATTAATTATGTGATCAAAAGAAGACTAATTAAATATATGGGTTGATTGTGTAAATCATCCATACTTATATAGTGGGCTAATGCTCCATGGATTATTAAGTTGGGCTAAAACCCATTGGATGCTCCATGGTGTATTTGAACCCATGGATCCAAGGAAATGGAAAGCCATGACAATTAGGGTTTACCCTAATTGTAACAACTATATAAGCATCTTATTGATGTGAGAAATCGGGCACTAGGATATGCATGGAGGGCAAGCCGATTCTTGAAGTGTTCTAATTTCTCTCTAAGTTATTCCAAGTGATTATGGTGTTGTGTGAACCATTTGAGGTATCACACTTGGGGCACTAGGCACTCAAGCTTCATGAAGACAAGCACCAACAAAAGGTATGTTATTCTAACTTGTGTTATTCAAAGCTTTGTATGCTAGAATAGAACAATACCTTGGAAAGTTGATATTTGCATGTATAATAGAGAAAACATAGATCCAAGGTATTTAGGGTTGCATGTACACTTAGGAGTGTTAGATTGCTCAAAACCCAACAGTGGTATCAGAGACTAGGCTTGTTTTCTTGTTGTACTTGCTTAAACTGCTTAAAAATTGACTTTTGGTGCTGTCTACCCTGCAGACTCGCCGAGTCCATGAAGGGACTCGACGAGTCCAAGGCAAAATGCATCCAACTCGCCGAGTTTGTTCATGCACTCGACGAATTGGACCCCCAGACAACATATTTTCGAGTTTTGGTGCTGGAATTGGTCTAGAATCATTACCTTTGACTGTTTTGGGCTTATAAAACTTGTTTTAAATGTGGTAATGATTATGTTAAACCAATTTCAATGCTATAATAAAAGTTTCAAGTTTATATGTGTTCATGTTATTCTTGAAATTTTTTGATTATGAATGATCATGCTTATGAGTTTTGCTAAATCATAGGAATTGTGTGCAAATAGTTTGTTGATATAATTCATGATCTTGTTGAAAATTGTATGGAGTTCATAACTTGTCCTCAAGTTATGAATTTTCAAGAATTTTATGTTTCCTTGATTTATGAGTTAATTTAGATTGATAATAAAAAAATTATGTTTTAGTTGTTTTCAATCCATATTAGTCTAAAAGAAGTTCATAAAATATGTTTTTGTAACTTGTCTTCAAGTTATGTGAAAAGTCATATTTATGAATCTTAAAAACTCATAAAAGTTTTGTAGGTTACATAAAATGTAAGGGTTTTTTTTCCATTAAATAGTTTAATGACTCCATAACTTGTCCTCAAGTTATGGATGTTGAAGAGACACTTCTTTAAAGTGTTTTTAAAGAATAAGGGGTTACATTGAAATGAAGAGTCTTCATTTTAATGAACCATTAAACTCATAAGTTATGATTTAAAGAGTCTTGAAATAGTTTCAAAACTTGCCCTCAAGTTTTGGAATTTGAAAAGTTATTCCTCGTGAATACTTTAATTCCAAATTGAACATAGAAATTTTAAAAAAGTTTAAAATTCAACCCTTATACTATTATTATAATTTTAATTATATAGATATGTATAAGAGGAAGTCAATCTTACCGTTAGTAGGCCTCATTCACGAAGCCGGTCTATAAGGGGGGTATAAGGTTACTGCCTATAAAATGGCAGTTTAATGGGTGTCCACTCTCACCCACCGCTTCCTTGACTGGTGGAGGGTCGTTAGCTGAACAGCTAAGAATGGACTATAATTCTCCCTTCATTAAAAGTATAATGAAAAATACTAAGTAACTAAACACTTATAAATTCCCAATCTTAGTTACTTAGGAAAATGTGAAAAGGTGCTAGCCCATAAAATTACACTTTGTACCTTACCAAGTCGTTAGTGGAGCGTGTGTGGTTAACCGGCACACTAACATGGACTAGTAAGAGTGGCAAAGGGTAACTTGACTTTATTATAGATCGGTGGAGCGTGTGTGGTTAACCTGCACATCGATTAGGTAATATTCTTAAGGGTACCAAGTCAATTTGTATGGTTATTCACACCTTGTTTGTGATCCTCGGCATCCAAGTCACAAATTTGAGAGGGCACAATCGAGATTCAAACATGCCATTGAAAAGTTCAATGTATCTCAAAAGATCTAGGAGTTTCAAAACCAATAAAACCTAATAATAAAACATTTCGTTTTCATGATGGAAATTGGTAAATCATCATTTACCTACCTTCAACTATTTTATAATTTGGATTACGGCATCCCTCTTCCAGTTATAAATAGGTTGTTGGATCCTAGCCTTAATATTTCATATTGGATGTTATATTAAGGACTTTAAATCAACTAACTGGAATTTCTCCCATTATAGATGTCTAGTTTAGACAGCTATGGTCTTCCCAAATCTTTAGGAACAAGCTTCCTAATGAAGATGATATCCCAAATGGCAATCAAGGTGAAAGATCAATCCCTTTGTTGGGCATTTGTGGGACTAGAAATCATACTTCACTTCATCCACCTCCTCCAATAAATCTCCTTATCTCACAAGTTTTAAGACTTGATAAGTTCTAAGTCACTCAATCCCTATTGGCAAGCAAAGTCTATATGTGCTTAGATCTTGGGGATTAAGCCACATATTGACAAGTCGGGAGAGTCGGGTGTCAAAGTCTCGAGGTAGCTGGCTGCTGACTTGGTTCTTCAGTCACTCCCTGATGACAGGTTGCGACAAGACCCTTAATGATCTTACCTATTTACTTGATGATGCTAAATCATCAATGATTTGGAGCATTAGTAAAGCAAATTGGATTGGAAGATCTACTTTCCAAACCTATTTGGACATTGAAAATGGTGACATTGGAGCTCCAGGAAAAACTTTCTCTTCCCAATGGAAAGGGATCGGCCATAGTCAACTCGGTTGAACAAATGGTAAAGAGAAAGATTAAGTCTGTGATAGTCCCATGTACCGTTTCCAAAGAGTCCATATGATTCTGTTGCCAAAGGAAAGACATTGGTTGCGAAGCTGCTAAATTTACCTGAAACATCTTAACGATGGTAAAGTCAATAGGTTTGACTCTACTTCAGGTAAAGTCCATTGTCTAACGCTATTAAGTTTCTATTCTGAGATTCTTATTGCATAATGTGACGAGGTCAGATGTTGATATTTTAAGAATCAAAGAAAAGGTGAAGAAACTTAAAGGAAGTATATGCTGATTCTGATCGCGAAGATGGATTTCGATCGCATGGTTCGGTGATCAGAATTTTGAGTTGTTACTTAAGAGTTATGATATATTGCTTAGGAATAGATAACAACAAGTTTTCCATATGGATTGTAAGGATAAATTTTTCCGCAAAGTTTTAAAATAAAAGAATAATGGTTTTGATTTTATCTATTTTAAGTATCCTTACGATGGCATTTGTGAAATATTGTTGATAATATGTTTCCATTGATAAGCAATATGGGTAAATGGATTTGATTCTTTCATTAGTGGAAGTGTCATAATTTACCAAATAAGGAAAAATTCTCATCACCCAAGTTTCAGTTGGATAGAAACTTGGAATCATGCAACTTGTATTGTATGATCATGAGAATTTTTTTATATGTTTGGGAAATTAAGTCTAATTCCTTATTCACATGTACATGTGAATCAAGTGAAGGACAAAGGGATCGGATACACTTGGGTGTGCGCTGATCAGGTCCACCACAAAGTTGATAATATTATTCATTATGATTTACTAAAGTTTAGTAAATATGGTTATACTTACAAGTTTAAGTATAGTTCTGGATCATTGGAGAAGCTTCAATGATAGACATAATGAGTAAGAAGAATCAAATAAGGCAGAAAGATAAAAGTTTCTCTAATCTGAAGAGATGGGAGAGTACTTGAGTATCTTGTTTTATGATTATCTTAGTGATTATGAAACCATGTCACAATTGATCCTCTAAGGACACCTTAGTTCATTTTGTTTGGCTAAGGAGAGGAATCGTGAATTGTTGAAATGGTTAGATCAAAAGATAAATTATACTTCGTTCCAAAATTAAATCTTAGAGTCATACTCCAAGATTAAGCCTTGAGTGACATAATCTTAAGAAAGGTTTAAAACACTTGTTAAATGTAGAGTAAAATGTGTTCTTACTCTTGTACATTTGAAATTGGTAAGTTGTGATGTTTTGGATAAAACAAACACCAACTAAGACCAATTGTGAGAAGTGTTTAACTTGATAAGAATCTGCACTAACTCTTGAATATTCGTTTTTGTCAAGGAATGGTTCTTGACAAAGAGAATCTTATATGTCAAGAGGTCAGTGGGAGTCTTAAAAGGATCTTAAGATAGATTCAAGAACTAATCAAGAGTTTTGTTAATCACTAGACCACGACTTAAGGTTTGTAACCTATCGTGTTGACATATTCTGTGCCCATTCCAGTTAAAGTTGGTTTTTCATTGGAGTTCTAAGAGTTCTCAACTGGTTGCATAACGAATTGGAAGCAATGGCAGGCCCTTGTGCTACCAGGTGGCAAGAAATTAAGACTGCATAAGTTCAGTCCATATGAATTTAGATTTGTCATTAACCTTGTCGTGTGATTATGGTTATGTCAAATTCACATGGATAGGAACACATACACCATCAAAATCTAAGTGTCATAAGGTTTCTCTCCGATTCATGAAAATGATAGTGAGGAAACTCTTTCACTAAGTAGATTTAAGTGGATAGCAAGTGTGAAGTTTGCATTCTCATGTCGTTAGTGGAGCGTGCGTGGTTAACCGGCACACTAACTAATGAGAATGGCAAAGGTTTAGACTCACATGTGAGCTATCTAAGGAAAGGTTTAGACTCCAGGTGTATGATTTGATAAAGTCTTATCAAGGCAATCTAGTATCAGAAATCTGACTGATTTCTAGGTACATGTCAAAGCTAGTGGGAGCATAAAATGTTATGCTAGTTAGATAATAATCATTCTACTAGTGGGAGTATGATGATTATGTTGCAAGTTAGAAATGTTAATTATAGAAAACAAAAGTTTCAACTCGCTTTGAAAAAGTTGTTTTACTATAATTAAGGGAGAGAAATTTATACTTCATTCCAATTCTACAAGCTTAGATTGAGATTTTAATCAACTTTAGTCAAGAATATATATGAATGTTATGTTGGAATGGTTCAACATAAGGAATTTCTATATATGTTACTTTCTCAAAATTCGATTATGATTACGGCATCCCTCTTCATAGTTCGAATTATAGGAACATGAAAAATAAAATTTTATAGCATGAATCGTATCCCATATGCTTCGGATATAGGATCGATTGCATGTGTTATAATATCCATCCATTCTAAATTTTCCTAATGCTTAGAGCGTTAAGAAGGGAAAAGGGATTAGAACTGGATATGACTAAGATGATTAAGCAATTGTCGAGAATAATTTGGGGTTTTCCAAAGTCTGGTTACTCATGGACAATTGGAAGTATAGAGTAAGGATCGTATTGACATATTTTGGAAAGAGGCAACTCTTGTTCAAAAGTGATGGTCAAGACGGGAATATGGAATTGTTTCCATAGGTGGAAGTTATTCTTTGAATCTGTGTAAGATTAAAGAACTTAATGCAAAGAAGGATGTTCAAAGGAATGTACTTTGAATTTGAGACTTCATCTCCATGGAATTGCTTTCCATTGGAATACTTTGTGATGTTTGTTGCCAAGTCTTTGTGACTTGTTTGAATATCATTACAAGAGGATCATTGCATAGATTACGGTAAATGACAAGAACTTGGTATTCTTACATTTACAATAAGGATTAGGATTGTGAAATGAGAATCATTGAAGTCATGTTCAATTGATATACATTTCACAAAGAGATGACCATATGTAAACATAGTGTGCATACTTGGAGTATGACATAGCTATTGTTTAGAGAAACATAGTATGCATGCTTGGAGCATGGTATCACTACTGATTCAATTCAAGTATTAAGTTGATTAATCGAAACATGAATAATGAGTGATCAATATGGTGCTTAGATAAAAGGTGTTTTATTTACGCTCAAAGTTTTGAGGCCATATAGGACAAGTATTATTTTGTGTTTCACTTTGCATGTTTTGACTTCCAGAATAACTAGGTCATTCTCCTGAATGACCAAGTTATTCAAACCATCCACAGTCGGTCATATGTTGGAAGTAGATATGAATCAAGACTGTCGTGAATTTGGCTTGTATGATTTGTCTAAAGTGCTTTAGACAATGCAACGGTTGCTACAACGTTCATGAGTACTCATAAGGCCTGAGTATTGGATTCAACCCACGCTCATTTGGATTCACTTCATGGATTTTATCACGAGTGAATCATGAGACGATAATATCTTATATTCTTCAAACCTAGAGATATGAGTTGTTGACTATGAGTTGGTTATACATTGATTGCACGTAAACGCATTGGTAACTCGATGTTATAAAACATGCCTTTGTGTATGATTCAACAAATAGTTAGTACAAGCATATGAGTCGAAGTTTATCCATTCCTTTTACCTTCGGGATAAAAGCGATATCTGTGGGCCCCTCGATGATTTAGTGATGACAAAAGTAAGTGCTCGGCCGGGCCTAGACTGATTTGATTTGTTCAATTAGTCAGTCGTCATAAATCAGAAATCGAGAAACAACAATGGACAGAGAGAATGATTATAATCCATGTCTCAGTCCATATGATATCTAGAATGGAGGATATGATCACTTATCTAATGGACAAGTCATTGACAGAGGTCAGAGTTCATCGACAAGGTCAGAGATCGACATAAGCTTTTGAGAGCTACGATTGCTAGTCGGGTTCTGAAGTCATACTTACAATAATAGTTTTAGACTTATCCAAGTGGGAGACTGTTGGATTAATGTCTAAGTCCATAACTATAATTGGTAAGACTTGACCCGACCCGGCATGGTCCATTTGGGTTGCATGGCATCATGCACTTGGATAGACTAAAATGAGAGAAATAACACTTAAGGTTTATTAATATATTATAAGTTCTAATATATTAATAAGATTATTTAATTAGTATTGATCAATAATTAATTTAGAATTAATTATGTGATCAAAAGAAGACTAATTAAATATATGGGTTGATTGTGTAAATCATCCATACTTATATAGTGGGCTAATGCTCCATGGATTATTAAGTTGGGCTAAAACCCATTGGATGCTCCATGGATGCTCCATGGTGTATTTGAACCCATGGATCCAAGGAAATGGAAAGCCATGACAATTAGGGTTTACCCTAATTGTAACAACTATATAAGCATCTTATTGATGTGAGAAATCGGGCACTAGGATATGCATGGAGGGCAAGCCGATTCTTGAAGTGTTCTAATTTCTCTCTAAGTTATTCCAAGTGATTATGGTGTTGTGTGAACCATTTGAGGTGTCACACTTGGGGCACTAGGCACTCAAGCTTCATGAAGACAAGCACCAACAAAAGGTATGTTATTCTAACTTGTGTTATTCAAAGTTTTGTATGCTAGAATAGAACAATACCTTGGAAAGTTGATATTTGCATGTATAATAGAGAAAACATAGATCCAAGGTATTTAGGGTTGCATGTACACTTAGGAGTGTTAGATTGCTCAAAACCCAACAGCTATAAGCCTGAAATCCACCAAAATTTTAAACAGAAGTTGTATGTCATCTGTGCCATTTGGGCCAAAGCTTTATTGATGTATATCAAGTACGAAATTTTTTATGTCTCATTGATTGTATATCTTTGAATCAAATCAATGATTGATATGGAAAGCTTGTCATATGATTCACATATGCCTTGTTGTTCCTTGTTCCTCTTTGTTTCTACCATATTGAAGTATATATATGGCATAATGTTATATTGTATCTATTATTGAACTCACTAAGTGTCACCCTTACCCTCTCAATGTTTAACAAATTAAAGGAGATAAGCATCCAGTATAGTTATATACTGATAGAAGATTTTTGAATAGTTTGAAACTATTGTATTTTGTACTCCTATATGTATAAAAGCTATAGATTCCTGGGAAGTTATGTAATATATAACACTTTGTAATAGTCAGTGTGTATCCAGTAGTTTGTAATCACTTTATCAATGTAAAATATTATTTTTATGAATATGCATGTAGCATGTTTTGGAGTAACAATTGTCAAGTATGAAAGTTTGGGTCATTCAGAAATATGAAAGTTAGGGTCTTTCAAGTCACCACAGAGTGAGTATGCGGGGTACACTCCAAATGTACGTTGGGCCTACTCGAGTGTTAACCACCATTGGGGTGGTTGACCTCGTACGCAGAGCGTACTCCTAGAAGCCCAAAATCTCAATAAGAGCTTAATGGCTTAAGCTCTTACGTCCATCTTTCAGAACCATGGCTAAAATACCTTCAAGAGTCATAAAGTTTCCAAATTTATGACTTTTCATGTCCATTAAGTGCTTAGTTCAACTTCTTAATCCATTAAGGACTTCGAGATGATGCATGGAGCAAAACAAATCATTTGGAACCCATTTTTATGATTCAAAACGCTTCCAAAGGTTTGAATAGACAGCTTAATGGGTCAATAATATGTTGTGTTCATGAATTTCCACATTTGGGACAAAAAGGACCAAAAACCCATTCAACACAAGATTTAAATGAAACTTCACTATGTTCAGAACTTGATACCTCAAAGTGATGCCAAAAGGTGGTGTGATCCTGGATCCAAATAGCTTCACCCCTCCAAGGTGGTCTCTCCTTCCTTCCTTCTTCTTCAAGTGTAACGCCCTGGCCCGAATCGTTCTCTTTTCGGTACGGGTGATATAATTTAAGTGACCCGAGTGTTCGATGGTGTTTCGGAGCCCAAGGGCATAATTGTAATTTGTTAACTCGGTCCTTTATGAATTTTGGGATTGGTTTGGGGAGTTTTAAGGCTATTATGGCTCGCTAGAAGTGTAGGGCTTCTCGTCACCTTTCCGTGGATATAACGTTCATCGGAAACAGACTTAGAATGAAGAAGTTATGACATTCGGAAGAAATTAGGGTTTTTGGGAAAAACCCTAGTATGCGAGGCATAAATGGGGAGTACGCTTGGCATACCCATACGAGGGCATTTACACAACGCGTACCTTGGCATAAGCTAAACTTAGTCAGTAGACTTGGTTGCAAAGCTTCGGCCTCGTACGTTGGGCATACGAGGAGTGTCTAAACCCTAAATTTTAATCATGTGTACCCTATTTAAGCATCCTTATTCCTTAGGGCTGGCCTCCTTTTGAGCCTCTAAAGCCCCAAAACCCTAAAAATGATTCTTAGCCTCCATTGTTGGGTGTTTGAGCCTTGGTGAGAAATTGGTGTTCATTTTGTGGATCTAGAAGAAGAAGGAGAAACTTGAAGATTTGTTCTTTGAAGGAAAGCTTTGAGATCCAGTATTTGCATCTCTTTTTGGTAGCTTGGAAGGTATAAAGTCCAAACCTTGCCTTTTCATTTCATGGATCTTCTTCTTGGTTCATTTTTGGTCACTTTGACCTTTTTGGTTGATGATTGGGAGTTAAAGTCATTTTTGAGGCTTGAAATTGTAGATCTGGATATATCATGGGTTCTTTGGGCATAAAGGTGAAAACTTTATGGTGGTTTTGGTTCCATGCATGTATTAAGTCAAGTATTAAGCTCTTTGGAGCTCTAGAGTCCCATTTAGCCATGCATGCACATAAAGTTGGCAACTTTATGTGATTAACCACCTTGGGAAAGTCAGATTTGAGATTGGATCCAAGTCTTAATGGATTAAGTGATGAATTTGGGAAGGTGGTCATGTTGTTGGGTACGTTGGGCGTATAAGTATGTAAGTTGCGCGTACAAACCTCCCATGTTGTACGTTGAGCATACAGGCTAACTCCGCCCCGCATACTCGACAGACTTAGGCTTTTTGCGTTTTGGGCTTCGGTTTGGGTTTGGTTGTGTTGGGCCATGTTGGACCTTCTGGATTTTTATGATTGGGCTATTGTGACTTGTTGGACATTCTTGGGTAAAGTTCCACGAAAGGAATTGGGCACAATTTGGAAAATTGGACCATATTTGGGCCTTAGAGATTTATTTTGGATTTTAGGCCTTTGGTCATCTAGTTTGGGCCTTGGATTTGGGCCAAGCTTGAGGAAGGGTAAAAAGGTATTTTACCCTAATTTGGAATCATAGTGTGAGTCAGGGACTAGATATTTATGGATTATCGTCGTGGTATTTGATAGCGCATGAATTTTAGTGGATCTACAGTCAGAGACTATTCATGGGATCAGTTGTTGATGGGGTGTTGTCTTGATATTGGCGGTTTAGGGATCCGTCAGCCAGCAGCCAGGGATCTTCTGTATGATTCTGCAGTGCGAGGTGAGTTTTCCTCACTGTATTTTTTGCGTCGAAGACACCAAGGCCGACCCATTGGTTGGATAACCTAATACTATTGATATGTTGAGTATGGAATAGATATGCATACTAGTCTTGATATGCTAGTCTGGTAGATCAGTAGGACAACCTGTGATTCTGTCGGCATGATTATTTGTATATGCTAGTTGTCTATCAGTATATTGTGTTGGGTTGAGGTTGTACTACTTCGTGCTGTAGCCAATAAACCCTGGCACATTCTAGATATGAGTTGAGGGTTGGGTAGGGTATGCCATACTCATACTGAGGGCTCAATAGCATTCCAGTTGAGGACCCAGTGCTATTCCCGACTCGTACTGAGGGCTTGAGGGTATTGGAGCAATCCAAATATGAGTTGAGGGTTGGGTAAGGCATGCCAGACTCATACTTAGGGCTCAATAGCATTCTAGATACAAGTTGAGGACTGGTTGTTATGCCAGAATCGTACTGAGGGTTGAACTTTGGTATTCCAATACGATGACTGCTTCGGTTGGGAGCAATCCAAACATAAGCTGTGGGCCCCGCGGGCCAGCCAGTCTTATGTTGTGGGCTCGAGAGCAACCCAGATATGAGATGTTTGTTTGATAGGTAAGTCAGACTCAGGGGTAATCTAGTCTTTTAGATGTGGACCCAATACTTGTTGTTGTTTATGTGCTATTTGTTTGGATGGTGGTACTTTAGGGAAACTCACTAAGCTTTGTGCTTACAATTTTTTTATGGTTTCAGGTTCTTCAGATGATTTGTGGCAAGACGAAGGCATGACTGTATACATCCTTGGTTTTACAATAGATTGGATCTTAGGAGACTCTGATTTTAAATCATGTTTTGGAGACAATGTTTTTGTAAACACTTTTGTTAATAAATGGGTTGTTTTGAAAAGTTTAAATTTGATGAAATATTTGGGATGTTACATCAAGAGCACAAAACACACACTCTCAAGCTCAAAATTCTTCACAAGGAGGATTGGGGTTGAAAAAACGTATCAAGAGGATGGAGGCTGATCAAATGAGGGGAAATGAGGCTATAATGAGGTTTAAATATGAGCCAAACCCTAGAAATTTGGGTTTGCATGCCTAGAATGTACGCATGACATACTCCCTCAACCCCCGATATTACGAAAATGCCACTAGGGCCTTAATTACACACTTTCTTGTACTTAGGGTCGAAATTGCAATATAATAAAATTATAGGGTTAAAGTTAGAAGTATCTTATCATCGGGATGTTACATATTGATAGAGCTCCGTCTAGGCTTCGATAAAGAGTGTCATCTTGCAAACGCTGACCAAAGGTGGCGCTGAGCTTAGACGAAGTGTCTGTGGGAGTGGAAGCAGGATTGCAATCTGTCATATGTGCCCTGTCAAGGATGTCTTTCCCATACTGTGATTGAGATAGAAAGAGACCTCGAGATGTGCGAGCGAACTGAATGCCAAGAAAACAATGTAGAGGGCCTAAATTGGTTGTAGCAAATTCTCTGGAAAAGAGTGTTGATGACACTTCATAAAAATGAGTCATTAGAAGCAGTGAGAATGACGTCTGATAGCTTCATTATTTGTATATATTTTAGCAATCGTTTTCTTTTACTTTTAACATTTTTAATATTCTTTTTGCATTAAATCGTTAGATTTATTGTTTTGAATATTTTTACTCGTTTAAGCAATTTTTGTGCAGATTTGTACGAGCAAGATGGTATTTTGGAGAATTGTTAAAGCCACATTGAATACCTTGCAGCCAAGATCGAAATCAAGTAGCAAAATCCGGGAGTGAAAAGAAAAACAAAGCGATATAAATTAATTTTTCGAATTTTGACAGCTTTGCACGGCTTTCTTCAAGCGATCAGACGGAGGCACAAACGTTGTCCGATTTAGCTGAAATTTTACGATCATCCTCCCAACTCGTTGGTCTTCAATCTCACAAAAAATGAGCTGATTCGGACATGTTTTGGTCGGGTTTTCGGCCTTGTGAACAGCAGCGCAGATTGCTGCCAACTTAAATTCTTGGCAGCCCAATATAAAGAGCTTTTGGCAGCCCATTTTCCGATTTAAAAAAAGCCCAACTTCCACTTTTCAACAGCCCACGTGAAAGAATTCAGTAGCCCAAGTTTATTTACCTAAATGTCCACTTTGGTATTATTTGTGGTGAAAGAAAAGGAACGCAGGTTTAAGTAGGCATGCACAAAAAAACCGGTTCAAGATCCGAACCGGTCAAAGAACCGGTAAACCAGTTTACGTTGAACCGGTCCACAGTGAACCGAATCGGTTTGAGAACCGAACCACCGGTTTACACCCGTTCGAGATTTTAGTCGTTGAAACCGGTTTAGAACCGGTTTATATCGTGTGAACCGATTTGGAACCGGTATTGAACCGAACCGAACCGGTTTAGAACCGGTGTAACCGGTTTAGATAGGTTCGACTAATTTTTTTGAGTGTACCGGTTTGAGGCTGAACCGGTTTTGCTTAGCTAGGGAGTGAACCTAACCGGTTTACTGAACCGGTTCGGTTTGAAAAAAAAAACCTGTTTGTTCACCACTAGGTATAAGAAAGCAAATAGTAGGGTATTTGAGTTATGATGCATCGCAGAAGAAAGAGGACGGCGCCTCTTTGGTGTCTCCTTCTTTCTTTTCCTTTCTTATTTTAGAATTCAAATAATATTATCATTTATATATTTATCATTGATTTTATTATCTTCTAATTAGTTATTTACATTAGATTAGGTTAGGTTAATTTTTGTATTAATACTTGGATTATGAATGGAGTTTTTGGAGCAACAAGAAGTGATGATTTCAAGGAGCTTTATCATCTTCATTTAGTAATCGGTATTGGTATAATTTCTATCCTTATTATTATTAGTATTATTATTATTATTATTATTATTATTATTATTATTTTGTCTAGTTAGTTTTTATTTTCAATATTGGGTGAATCTATGGAACAATTAATTGATTAGGAACAGTTTTGTGTGGTTTTGATGGCATGCTATGAAATATTTTCTAGTAAAACATCTATTTATGTTCATATGTCTTTAATCATGAGTTTATATATGTGAATAATCAATTAGTTGGTTAATTTCTTGATTACGTAATAGATCTTCAAATTAACAAGCAACAAATGGTTCTTGTGATTGTTTTTCTTTCACACAATCATGAAAATATTTTCTACAACATGGTAGTGAAAGCATTTTGACTCCTCTTGGATTTGGTGGCTTTTAAATCTTAATGCTAGTTAATTTTCATTAATTACATGTTTCATGAAAATTATGACTTTAACTAAAAAAATGTGTTATGAGCTTCTCTAACCATTGTATTAACTAAGAAAAGTCTAGGTGATCTCAAGCTTCTTAGATTGCTATAGCCAAATTAGTATCCCTTAAACCCATTGCACCACAAAATTATGATGATTAATCAAATAGTTGAACTTGCGATTTATCCCGATATTGGAACGTTTTATTTTATAGATTTTTTATTTTCCATTTTTGTTATTTTTGTAAAATAGTTTTTATCGCATTTAACATTTTGAAACCCCCCCCCCCCCCCCCCCATATAATTTTATATTTTTATTTCATAGAAACTGAATGCATAGATTTGATTCGAACCAATTTCTGTGGATTCGATCCCTATTACCGCTACTACAATTCATTTTTGTATGTCGTCATATTAAGGTTTTTTCTTTTTATTTGGTGGTCTCGACACCCACCAATGTCATCAACATACAACAATAAATATTGCAGTATCTTGCCCTTTTCAATAGACAAAAAGAGAGGTGTGTGTGGAGGTACTTTTGAAGCCATGGGATGTGACATATGTGGCAAACTGATGATACCGAGCTCGTGGGGCCTGTTTAACGCCGTATAGGGATCTATGCAACTGGCAGACATAGTCTGGATGAGATTGATCTACAAATCCCAGTGGTTGATGCATAAGAACCGTTTCGGTGAGGTGACCATGGAAAAATGCGTTCTTGACATCAAGCTGATGAATATGCCAAGAACAAGAGATTTCGAGTGTAAGAACAATACGAATCGTGGTGAGTTTGAAAAATGGGTTGAATGTGTCTTCAACGTCTATGCCAACTTGCTGAGATTTACCATTAACCAAAAGGCGAGTTTTATAACTTTCAAGGGACCCATGAGCGTGAAATTTATGGCGGTAAATCCACAAGCAACATATAATGTGAGCACCATTTGGACGTGGTACTAGTTCCCACGTATCATTATCACACAAAGCTTTTTATTAATCAGTTGTGGCATGTTTCCAGTTAGGATCAAGAAGTAAGGGTTTTTGAGTATAAGGGAGATGTTTGTGGTGTGAAGATGGAGATGTTGGACATGTTTGAATATCCCATAATAGGGGAGGGTTCTCATGGGGTGAAAAGGATTCGGTTGGGCTGGGGTGGGGGTAGGGGAGGGGGTGGGGTGCTGGTGTTTGTGGAGATGGTGGTGTTGTAGTAGCTAAATGTGGTATGGTGGTAAATCGGTTAAAATTAAGTGAAGGTTGGTGTCTTGACGAAGAAAGTGATAATCAATGAGACATGTTTCACATGGAATTGCAAACGGGAAAACAGATTCATCAAATGTTACACGACGAGAGAGATGATTTTTGATTGTTATGGGATCAAGGCATCGATAGCCGCGATAGTTGGCTGGGTAGCCAAGAAACACATGTCGTATTGATCGATTTTTATTGCGTGTGGTAGATAGGTTGGGTTAACATGCACATCCAAAAACATGCAAGTGATCATATGAAGGGTTGTGATGGAATATAGTGGCAGTGGGAGTTTTATTTAGAATAAGTTTTGTTGGTGTGGTATTATGGAGGTAGGTGGCGGCATGAAGAGAGTCTACCCGAAAAGATGGTGGTAATGATGCATGAGTAAGAACTAAAATGATTTTTTTGAGTCGATGAATCATTCATTCAGTTTTGCCATTTTGATAGGGTGTTTGAGGGCATGAAAATCAAAATTGTAGACCATTGGTGGAGGCAAACTTTTAAAATTTGTATTGTCAAATTCTCCGCCCATGTCACACTAAAAAATCTTTATGTTCGTGTTAAATTGGGTATATATATATAAAGGAATGAATTTGGGAAAACTTGTCAAACGTTTCAGATTTAAATTTTAGAGAATATACCCATACATATTGGGTAAAATTTTCAATCAACACCATGTGGTATTTGTAACCAGATTTTCTTGGAATTGGTGATGTCCAAAAGTCACAATGTATAATATGAAATGGTAATAAAAAAAAGGTAAACGTTTTTGTTTCGAAATTTGATTGGAATGAAAAAGTAAATGAGTATTAATAGTACTCTTATTACATGAAATTATGGAATTTAAACAAAGATGGTCAACGATGTTCCCAGCCGGATGTCCAAGACGAGAGTGCCAGAAAGTTGAAGAGATGGAAAGGAGTGTAGCTCTAGAGGTATTCAGAGACGTGAACGCGTAAAGAGCATCATTACTATTGTGATGTGAAATGATCTTCCCAGTCTGGAGGTCCTTCAAAGAAAAACCACGAGGATCAAATTCAACAGAAACATGGTTATCAATAGCAAATTGTCTTACATAAATGAGATTTTTGACAATATCAAGAGTATAAAGAACATTGTTCATCATACCCAGTTGTCCATCCTATTGAGTTGGATACGAACATGGTGGCGACATCATTACCCACCATGGAGGGTTTGCATAGTGGTTGGATTGTTCATCATACCCGGTTCCGAAGAGACGAGGCGACCGCTGTTGAGAAGAGTTGTCGGAGTTGTGGGTGGGACGCTCACGCCGATTGGAGACCCGTTGTTGCTGACGATTGGGAGGAGGTCGACAAAACGAGCGAGAAGACGATTTTGAGTGAGAATCAGCGATGGTGCTGGCTTCAGTAGAGGGCAGTAGCAGCAATGAACCCAATAGAAGTGGAGGAGTGCCCCTCACAGTCGTGTTAATGATTATGTTCAAGTTGGAGCATGATTCTGGCAGTATCCCAGTCAGGTAAAGTTTGGTTGATATAGGCAGTGGCGGTGTCGTATTCCAGAGAAAGGCCACAAACCAATTGAAGAACCAAACGCTTTTCAGAGACGAGACTCTTAACATCTTGTAACCGATCAACAAGTCTTTCAACTTTTGATAGTAATCTTCAAAGGAATTCATTGAACGGAGAGCGAAGTTCGTGAATTCATGTTACGGGGCAGCAGACCTAGAGTCCTTGTTGTTAAGAAAGATGTTTTAAGCTTTTCCCACACAGTGAGAGAAATGGTATCGTTATCTAAGACTCGGCTGAGGAGATCTTCAGAAAGTGATGCATAGATCCACTGCATGACAATGACATCGATTTCACACCATTGTTCATAATCAGTTGTTGTCAGTATCGGAGGTGCAATGACATCGATGTGGGCCATAACTTTGTATCACCGAGCATGAAGTTTAAAATGCTTGACCCGTGAAGAATATGTGAATTTAACACCATCTAGGACTCTGAATTTGTTTTGAATATTTGTAACAGTGTAGACAGGATGAAGAGCACCCTTTGGTGGAGGAGGCTCGTCTCCTGGCATGGCCGAAGACAGTGATGGTCCCCAGGAAGCGAAGGTGGACGAAGCCGTCACAGAAGATTGGGGTTTGGGGCTCGCATACCATAAAGGATACCAAGAATTGGTTGTCTTCTCATTGATACATGATACAATATATATGTACAATACATAATAAACCTACCTTAAATACAATAGGATAATATAGGAAACTATATACAACAATAATATAAAAGATATCGTCTAATAGGTACATGTCAAAAGGTAGTAAAATACGTAATATGTATATGTATAGACCTATGATATAAATAAAAGTTTTGATACAATTAAATGTATAATTATTTTTGTCAGAATATTCGTATACAAATAAAAGCATTAAATTTAATATTTTAACATACAAGTGTAAGTCCCAAAACTGTGGATCTTGTACATTATCAATCTTAATTGCTTAAAGAATGTGGAATATTAATCAAGCAACGATTCAAGAACACACAAAACAACTTCAAATGCACATGATTATATTGATTAAATCGTATGGTAATATGAATGCTTTGTTGACAGCCGAATACAATATGATCAACAACTGGAAAATGTAAACGGCTATCACTTGTATATATGAGCTAAATACAAAGCTTAATAAAAGCCCAAGCCCAGCCCACGAAACCTACTCAGATCGAAATCAAGAAGGATTTCGGTCCACATAACCGGAAACACTACAAACTCATTTAAATAATATAAAACTAGCATAAACCACATAAATATGTCCCAACAACAAGTTACAATTATTTTGCTAAAGTTATCCAAATAAATATAAACTACAAAATATTACGATGCTAAGACGTACTCATTATTTTTAAGAAAAATTACAAATTTAGCCAAAAACACTAATTATGTTTTCAAAGTTTCCCAAAAAAATAAATTTTCACAAAATAGCCAAGCAAATCGCAGATAGTCAGACCTCATTTGCGATTTACTCCCTTACATATGCTATTTTTTCCTTCCATAAAAACTTCTTTTATATTTTTTAACTAAATCATAGATGGGTGCTCCCCACATGCGATTTGCTCTCCATCCATCTATGATTTACCCATGATTCTTTTTCCCAAAATAAAGTACTTAACTTTGACTACAAATTTGTTTTTTGACTATGAAATCTAATAGTGTTGACTACCAATTCGTATAAATTACTAGATTATATATAGAAAATATCTAAAATGTTAGAATATTAGTTTTTTCTTTTGAATTTTCATTTTTTATGTTTGTACTAAAATGATTTATAATGAATATTTGGTTTGCATTGTAACTGGAGGAAGGTGGAAGATAGTAGAGAAAAATTTGGAATATGTTTGGCAACAGGAAGGTATATCTGAATGTGCTTTGATACTTTCGGAGTACATTTTTTTAATGATTTTGTATATTTGGTGAAAGTGAAAATTGGTTTGTTAGATAAATTTAAAATTAGTCTTCATTTCCATCATCCTAAATTGCATTGTATTTAGCCATAGTTGATGACACCGATTTTAGATTGTTGATCAACACAATCAAATCGGTTGGAGGAAAAGCTGTGAAAGTGTTTGTGATGGTTGATGAAGGTGATGCAGCTACAGAAGGTAGTGACAGAGGAAAAGCACCTATTGCAAACATATCTAGCGAGAAAGGGAGTAACAACCCAATAGGTACTTTTAACACTCATAGTGTACCTCAGTTTCATGGTGTTTCTGAAAACATAAATCTGTTGCATGAACCGATTAACTATGTGGATCCTAAAAATTATAAGTATATTTGTAACATCCAGATTCCCAGGTATATTATTTTATTCATCTATTTTGGAGTTTGTGGAGGGACTCGGCGAGTTGGTGCTTAGACTTGCCGAGTAGGGTCGCGAATTCTTATCCGGATTAATGACCAGACTCGGCGAGTTCATGAGTGGACTCGACGAGTCCGCGCTGTTTAATGAAACCCTAATTTCCCGGGTTTGGGACCTATTTAAAGGCCCTTAGGACTGTCATTTGCGGCTACCAAACCCCAGAGAGAAACCCTAAAAGAGCTAGAGCGTTTGTGAGAGGAAAGGAGCCATTTCTTGATCTTTGTGGTTGATTCTTGCAAGAAGGAGGTGATTCTAGCTTAGAGGAGACCAAGGAGGTTGTGCATCTGGGGATTTCGAGCAAAGGACTTCATCCCTGAGGTATTGTATCGATCCTTTGTCGGTTTTGTTAAAGGAACATAGATGTAGAGTTTTTATGTCCTTTATTGGAATGATTTGTGAGAGTATGGCCCCTCTTCATATTGAGACTTCAGATCTGGACCCATAGTGGTCTAAAGAGTTTATTCCAGCTTGCTTTATGTTGAGCTATGGAGGTAATGAGCTTAGGATGTTGTTTTTTGGGGCTAAATCACCAAGTGAAACCTCCTAGACGTCACATGATTGTCAAGATCTGAGCTTTACGTGATTATCAGGCTTGGGAAGGTCATATCTATGGATTAAAGGAACAGATCTGACCTCAGGAGGTCAATTGAGTTGTGCATGGCATGAACTCGCCGAGTCAAAGGGCAGACTCGACGAGTAGGGTTAGGGTTTCCCGTAAATCACTCAGTGAGTAACTTACTGAGTTGGGGGAATGACTCGGTGAGTCAGAGGGGGATAGAGGACTGGAGTTCAAGGCGGAACTTGCCGAGTTGATCTTGAGACTCGGCGAGTTGAGTCGGGGTGGCCCCGCGATTCAGGCCAAATGTAACTAGTCGAGCAAGGGGAAAGACTCGACGTGTCAAGCGAGACTAGAGAGATAGTGGACACGTGTAGACTCGCCGAGTTGCCTAAGTGCACTCGACGAGTTGGGTCAAAGTTTGACCGTTGACTTTTGTTGACTTTTAGGGTTTGGTCAACAATGGAGCCTTTGAGTTCAGAGAGGGGTAAAATGGTCTTTTACCCTTCCGAGGGTGCCAAGAGAGGGTTGAGTCTAGTCTCGAGAGTTATATTTATGAGAGTATTTACTTTATGTGATTGGGTGGAGGCTAGCCATATTTCTACCGAGGCAGAGATTTACTGAGACATCTGAGGTGAGTCTTCTCACTATACTTTACCTAGAGTGGTAACAGAGTTATGTGACAGTGTATTTTAGAGTTATGTGCCAGTGTATTTGTATGTTATTTATGTGTTGAGATTTATTGTGATATGTGATATGCATGATTCAGAGTTTTCAGAGTTAGGACCAGTGGGTCCATAGAGTTAGGACCTTTGGATCCACAGAGTTAGGGCCAGAGGGCCGACAGAGAGTTGGGACTGGAGGGTCCCACTGAGACACACTGACCAGAGGGTCAGCAGAGTTATAGCCTTGAGTGGCTAATATGTGTTAGAGTGGTATTTGGAGAACTCACTAAGCATTTATGCTTAGACTGTTATGTGTTATGTGTCTCAGGTACCAGCGATGATCGTGGGAAGGTGCTGGCATGATCTGTACACATACCCGCGGAGTTTATTATGATTTGATCTTGGGATTTGTAATGAGATAATGTTGATACAATGTTTCTTGAAAGTGATTATGAATGAATTTAAATGGTTATAAAAAGCGAAAAATTGTTTTAATTTTTACGGTGTTACAATATTGGTGATAATGGCGTGGGTACATATCCTAATGATGTAGGTGGAGGTTATATTATTGATCACCAACAACAATTTTTGATTAATGATGTTGGCGTAGTAGATGAAACTAACAAGGAAAAAGTTCCTTTTTAGAATGATGAAAATCTAGATTGTTACGGGGAATTTGTTGATGTTGTAGACGTTCATTTAGATATACTCAACTTAGAAAGTAATTTTTATGGACATGATTTGCTTGATAAGCCTACGTTTTCAGATACCCTTTTGTATCGTATACCCTCTATATTGTCATGGATAGTTGATGGTAATGACGATATTCAATCACAGAGGGTAGACCCTAATCAAAATATTGAATGCCTACAAATATTTGAAAACAAGGATGAGCTTAAAGTGAAGATTGGAAAAAAAAATCTTTAGGAAAGTTTCTAGTCCAAAACAACTAGAGTGACTAAATCAAGTATGAGGTTGTTTGTTTTAAGGAAAAATGTTCTCGATTGATAACAACTAAGGGAATCAGAAATACATATGGATTTTTCCAAGTGAAAAAATTGTTGATGAACACACATGTTCTTTAACACAGTTACAACCTCGGTATTGTCAACTAAGCCGAAAAGCATTAGGCCAATATATTGTTGAGGTTTTGGCCAAATATTATAGCAGTACAGGGGAGGTGACATTGTTAATGATATTAATTCAAGATTGAAAACTACTATCACATACTAACAAGCATGGTTGTCAAAACAATATGAACTCATGTTGTTAAGGGGTACCAAAGAGGATCCATTTACTAAACTTCAAGTTGATTTCCACAACTTGGTCAAACGTAATCCCAACAAAGTGACAAATATTAAAACAGATGATAATGATTGGTTTGAGTTCCTATAGATTGCACTTGGTTGTTGTGTTGTTAAGGGGTACCAAAAACGACTCATTTACCTACCAATGTTTTGTAGGTATGCTCTTTCATTAATTGTTTTAATCTAAGCCTTGGAGTAGATGGAAACCATCTAAAGGGCGAGTTCAAAAATTCCATGTTAATTATAGTTATGAAAGATAGACAGAACCAAATATTACTAGTTGCATATGTGATATGCAAAAGTGAGTGTACAGATTCTTGGTCATGGTTTCTTTAAAAATTACATGATTGAATAGGCAAGGTGGAGGATCTTACATTCATATATGATAGCGCTCCATCTATTGCGACATCCATTGCCAACATTTTTCCTCACATCCATCACGGAATGTGGTGTCCACTTGTATTCAACGTAGTATCTAAATCTGAGAGGAGTAAGATAGTTAAATGATTGTTTTAGGAGGCTTGCAACCCCTATACAATTGAAGGTTTTAATTTTGCCATGGAAAAAACAAGAGACAAAAAGAGAAGTATGGGAATACTTACAAAGTATATAAATCCAAATTTTTTGGAAAGGGCACATTTTTGAGGCAATCAATACGATCTTATTATGTCCAACAGTGCAGAGTCTATAAATTAATTATCATGACCAGCAAGGAAGGTTCCAATAGTGATGTTGCTAAACTTTTTTCGTGAAACAATGCAGCAACGGAGTTTTCAAATGTGCAATTGAGGTATGATAATGTTATATTAATGTTAGTGTCAAATGTTATATTGATGTTAACTTTGTCAAAGCTTATTGTTTGTAAAGGCAAAAAATAACAACACTGGACCTATGAGCCAATGACATTGTAAGAAAAATATCAATTACTTTACTAATTAGAGTGTATGTCCGATCTCAAGAATTAGATTTGAGGTTAAAAATGACTAAAAAGTCATTGATTATTTTCAAGAAAATACATGTACTTATAGGCAGTGACAACTTGAAGGTATACCTAGTGTCCATGCCATAAGATTGCTAACGGTCAACAATTATTCAGACGATTCGAGGTAGGCTTTAAAAGCTTACTATACCGAGACTTAAGGAAAACTTATGAGGAAATTGTGAACCCTTTGCCAACCCCATCTGAATAGGAGATCCCAGATGGTTAGATGGTTTGATAACTGTCAGACCGTCAATAATGGACAAACGTCAGTCCGGGAGGCCAAGAAAAAAGGACCGTATTTCATCCCAAAGTGAGAGTCCAATAAGAAAAGATTGTTATACATGCGGTCTAGAATGACACAGGAGAAAAAATCATTTTGGAAGGGCCCCTAGGAGCAGATCAAGGCGTATGAGAAATCCGATCAAGCAGGAGATGGTTAATAATAAAGGGGCTTCCTTGAGCGGATCACAGAGCGCATGTATTTTTGTGCTAGCTTTTATTTAAACCTCCTTTAAATTTAAGAGTCTCTAGTATTTGTGCCAGTATTGCAATGATTTTATTTTATATTTACGATGTCTAGTAATGTTTTTAAATTTGTTGTTTATCGGATTTGTGCCTTTTCAAAATGAATATGTTCACTTTTTTGCAAGTGAGTAACAATAACATGGGAATATACAGTCGTGTGAAAGTAAGCCTCATGTTAAAAAAAAAACTCTAAAAAAACTTTTAAAGTGACATTTTCACACCACTGAAAATTATCCATTTGAAATGCTGATTACCACGTTTTTCTTCTAAATTCGTTGTTTGAAAATATCATACATGCAAATCAGATGTTGGGAATGTATACTTAATTATCTCTAGATTAGGCTTCATGCTAAAACAAATTATGAAAAAAACGCTTAAATTGCCATTTTCAAAACACTTAAAATTATTTGTTTTAAATCCGATTACCACGATTTTTCAAAATTCTATGTTTGTAACCATTTCTTTCCATAGATATGTCGTTTTTGTAAACCAGATATCAGAAATGTACTTTTAATTAGCTCCACACTAGGCTTAAAATGATTTTAAAATAAAAAATTTGTAATAAAAAGTTACTTTTAGTTACACTTTTATCTATAAAGTGATGATTTGACACATGAAGTGATTGTATTGTAGTTATGGTAAAACAAATAAATTTGATTCACTATAAATAGAAAAACTTTTCTCTACAAAAAAATTATGTGAATTTTTTTTTCTTTCAACCCAAATGAAACCAAGTAGACCACACACATGAAACACCTAAGAGGAAGCCACTTTGGTACGTGATCGGATTTTCAATGTAAAAGATGATTTTCCACCTGGTCACCCGCAATGTCATGTTGGAACTTTTTGGACGTACGTCTTCAATTTTTTCACTATGAAATGGCTCACAGTCAATACCAGACAGAAGATGTAAAATCCAAGTTTTTTGATTTAAAACAAAATGTGAAGTATTTTTAATGTATTCATAATGAGCAGGAAAATGCATGTTCGGATGAGGATGAAGTAATTATTTTACAAGCGGCTATGGAGCTATATCGTTTTTGAAGCTAACGGTAGAAATTTTACCCATGGTGATGCTTGGAATGTTTTCAAGAATGTCGCTGATTTTTAATATGTATGTTACTTAACCTAGTCTCTATGTAGAATGTTGTTTATTTTCAATATGTGCGTTTTTTTACCTTTAATATATGCTGTTTTCAAGGTAGTTTAACCTGGTTTCTATGTAGCATTTTGCTTATATATATTATAATATTTTGCAAGGTCGTTTATATGATAATACATAGTTTCTATGTAACGTGATAGTCCATTTCACAATCGGGGACCGCCAACAACCATGGAAAACTATTTTATGCTTTCTAGAAAATGGTAACATGGTTTTCATTTATTTATTTTTTGTGCTTTCATGTTTCAAATGAAAATTATGATCTCATGTATCTTAATTTTATAGGGAACACAATGTGTGTTTATCTATTGGGTTGATGAAGAGAATGACCAATCTTCTTTGATAATATCTAACTTGGCTAAGTCAAATAAATAACTTGAATCTGAAAATAAGAACTTGAAGATATGCTTAGTTTGTAGTTGGTCTTGTTCTTAGCAATTATTATCTACAAGTTGTAAGTTTTATGTTTATTGGTTGTGTTTTAAGTTGTATTGATTATCTATATTAGTTGGTAGTAAGTGTAATAATTAGTTGATACTTACTGTAATAGTATATTAAGTTGAGGAAACCATCTATCTTTACATTAAATGTAAATTAGTAGATAGATAATAATTAAAAAAGATAAGGAGATACAAATTTGAAACACTAAATTAAATTATTTCAAACACTTACTAAATTTAGGAAACAATGTTTAAGACAAATATTTAAATACATAATATAATGACTACTACTAAAAGATTACTATTATAATGGGCATAAATAATTAAATAACTAAACGCTTACTCTAATAACGGAAATACATAACACAAGGAAAATCTTATTACTAGTTTTCAAATTATCACTCTGGAAACTCGTAAGGGTACTGTTTTTTTTCTTTTCATCCATTAAAGCTCTTTTTACGATCAATTCCTGCCCAATACTCCTCCAATGTTCTTTTATGCATACCAAAATCCCTATACTCCTTATGCGCTTCAACTTCAGTTTCTAAAAACAGTTTCTTCATTGCTTCAGGCATCTTCTCAACAACGGGAGACAGAATAACAGATGTTGATGGTCTTTTTAAGTTGGAAAAAATTCCTTTTAACTCAGATATTTCAAGCATTTTTGTTGAAAATCCAAGAATGAATGTTATTTTTGATGTGAAAATTGTAATGTAAAATGATGTTTATATAGGGTTAAAAGGTGTGTACTCGTACTATAAATAAATAAAAGAGAATCAAATTCTTGAAATGACAACTCATATAATAATATTTATATAAAAATAGTGTCAAAAAAATCATTGTCGAAAAGGAAAACCATGATAATTGTTTTCATTTCAAAGTTCAATGGTATGATTTCGCAGTCAAACTCTCCAACTTCCTATTCTAAGTGCCAAAAGGTTATGTATCCATACTATATAACAAGTCATAAATAAAAGAGGATGAGACTCTTGAATTGACAGCTCATAAAAATAAAATTTATATATAACTAGTGTCAAAAAATCACTGTTGAAAGACATGATAATTATCTATATTTCATAGTCTAATGGTATGATTTCATAGTGAAACTCTCCAAATCAGTCAAAGTGCCAAAAGGGTACGAACTTGTACTATATATATAGGCTTTTGCGAATTACAAATACTCACCTCATAACATACAATCATTCAATATATTCTCCATCTTCAAATATGTCTGCTTCTCCCTCCAATTGCCAAGGAAATTGGTGGTTGATGCCAGAGGATATGAAAAAATAAGTATTAGTGAAAGAAGAAGAGATGGAAATAGAGAATAAAGTTGTCGTATGATAAAAAAAAATGTCAATAGGAAATAGGAAAACAAATTTGCTTTAAACACAAGTTGGTTAAAAGAAAGCAATTCAAAATAAAAAAAGCAACTGCTTGGGTTCGAAGTACACAAGCTGGCGCTAATATATATATGAGAAAGAATTGAAGAATACCCCCAAACAGATCAATTCAAAGATTAAATTGATAATTGTAAAATAGGAAAAATATCCTTTAGATTTTCATGAGGATATTACTACCGATTAAAGGGTGTTATGTTTAACTTGTTTGGCTTGTATTTGGTAACATGTATTGGTCAAATTTTTATTGTGATGGTATGTTTAAGGGTTTTACTATGTATTAAGGTAGTCTGTGTCACGATAAATTAGACATAATATACATACATACACACACACACACACACACACACACACACATATATATATATATATATATATATATATATATATATATATATATATATATATATATATATATATATATTACAACATTGAAAGGTGAAACATTTTTTTCCTTATAGCATACAGCCTTTAAAAAGTATACACAATTATAACATCCTACTTTAGTTTCTTTATATTACAACATTGTAGTTTAAATTACAACACTTATATATATATATATATATATATATATATATATATATATATATATATATATATATATATATATATATATATATATATATATATATATATATATATATATATATATATATATCATGCATGTAAGGTGAAACACGAACATGAAATGTATATAGTAAAATAAGGAAAAGAAGATAAAACTTCAAACATATACTTACACTTGTGTGGGAAACGTCAAAAAGAAAACCAGTTAAAGTTCAAAAAAATCACATATCATTTAGCTTCTCAAGGAGTGTCATATTGTTCTCCATCCTTGCATTAAGAACGTGACTCAACTCGCACAATGCAAGTAGCTTTTATATATATATATATATATATATATATATATATATATATATATATATATATATATATATATATATATATATATATATATATATATATATATATATATATATATATATATATATATATATATATATATCTTTTCCTAAGTCACTTATGTAGAGTTGTGTTAAACATTTTTTGGCATAGTAAGGAAAGGCATGAAGGTGTTTAGACATTAATTTCTTATGTTCAAATAATGAAGTAATTTATTCCCGGTTCCCACTTACTTGTAACTTTTTTCATTCTTTAACTATCTCTCCCTAAATATTGCTTGATTTCAAGAATAAGTTGGTACTTCCCATATAAAGATGACCTCATCATTTTATTTTAAGAGGAGTATTTTGCCATCAGCATTTATATATGGGTTAGTATCTATGAATACTATTGTTAATTTTGCTTTTTTTTTATAAAGAAATGGAAGTTCAATGCCTCGTTTTTCCTTATATATTGATAAGATGTTTACATGATATCAAGAAGATGTTTGTGCGATAACAAGAAGATGTCGATAGGACATTTTTGTGCCTTTTTGTTTTACGAGGGTCTAAGAGTAGGATGTTGTAAATTCATTGAAGAGAAGACGATTTGATGGCTTCTCATACTTTAAATGCATTAAAGAGAAGATATTACTGTGGCTTCTACAACCGCCTTTATGTTTACATTTAATGTTATTTTGTTTATTATTTATATACACACATTTTGTACATGTTCATCATCCGGCTCCTCCTTAGTATCAATTTTCTCATCTTTAGCCTTCCTTTTTTCATCATCAAGAAACTCCTTAAACGTGGCTTCTTCATCATTGATATTATTGTGCTTCTCCTTCAACAAGCCAAATTTAACCCCTATGCCATAGAGCTTAAAGTTAAGAGACCTTAGAACTTAAAGTTAAGAGAGTTTGCTGGTATGTGCATAATTAACTACATATTTAATGCATATTTTTAATACTTTTAGGTACGATTATGCTTAATATAGAACAAAAGATACTTAATATGCTTTAATTGTGTTTGGTAACTGCAAATACTTGCTCGGGACAAAAAAAGAAAGAATACAAGGAGCTGGAAGCAAGGATCGGGAGCTAAAACAAAAGAAGAAAAGAAGATGTTTGAAGACCACGTCGTGGTGCCTTAACCGCGACGAGGTGATTTGAAGAATCACGGCCCTATGTTGACGTGGAAGACACGGGGAAAAAATAGAAGACCAGGTGGCGGTCAACCACGACATGGTGGCCAGGATTCCTCAATTATAAAAACCCGGGGATTAGTTCGAAACTGAGGCATGCATTCGGTTCTCTAAGGTTAATTACGACTAATAAACCCTTAGAAACCCAAAGGAAGTCGAAATTAATGTAAAGCTCAAGGATTAAAGAAGATTTAAAAGATATTCATCATTGATCTAGTTGGTTTGCTTATTAAAATTATGTCTAGCTTATTTTACTTAGATCTAATTGTTTTACCTGCTATAATGAGAGGCTAATCACCTTTTACTTCTGTTTGGTGAAGATGAGCTTGATACGTATGTGTTGATTTCAATATGAGATGATTATTGAATTTACTTGTGTTTGATATATAAAACCTAGCATGTTTTGGTTCTATTTTATATTTCTTATAAATCTAATTTTGTGTGTTAATTGATCATATTAATTACATGAATCTACCTCATAATTGTTTATGATCATTAGATAATTAGAGCAAGGATTAATCACATCTTAGTTTAAGTAATTGAAGCTAGTAACTTTAACTGTGTTAGAGAACATAATCACTACTAATTTTTGCTTGTTTCGTTGAATTGATCATAAGAGAGTAACTCATATCATTCATAGTCCAATTATGTTATTATAAATTTGGTGTTTAACTTATGCATGATCGTTTCTTTGTCATTCAAAAATAGGTAGACCTAGATATTTGATCATAATATCTATATAATTGGTAACCAATATAATCTATCCATAAGAAATCAACCATAGGAGAAAGTGAAATCGGATCTAGGCAGAAGTATTCTTTTAATTCTTGAAGTTTAGTTGTTTTTATTACTTGCTTGTTTGCTAGCTGATAGTAAGTTGTTATGATCTTGAAAAATTAGTAAAAAATCCCCAAACATAGTTTGTTAAATAGTTTAATTAGAAGTACTTAATTTAATTAATTAAATTTTGTTCCCTGTGATTGACACCCGATTTACCTGAGCTATGCTTTGAACTGACTAGGTACACTGCCTATAGGTGCATTGATACTAAAAGTTAGGTTATAAATTTAAAACTAAATAGGTACTTTTGTGCACATCACTTATATTTGTCCAACTCAATAAAATGCAATGAAAGGTGCACCAACTAGTCAAAGTAGGGCTTTAGCAATGATATATTTTATTGAAGATAACGAAAGTGACATAGTGTAGTGAAGTCCATTGAAGGTGTTCATGTAAGCTTTGTAGATTTGAGGAAGCAATAAGAGCTTATGTTGTTATGTAAAAGAATATGTAATTCCTTTTGGTTAGTTCTTGTAACAAACTAATGTTCAATTTCCTTTTTGCTACTCATTTTGGAGTGATATAACATATATCTATAAACACTTAAACACAAATGATAAAACTACAAATTTTAAACAAATGAAGTAAGATGCATACAATGCATAAATAAATGAAGGATTTTTTTTGTACCTTTGGCATTAATTAATGTTGTGATAATGTTTAGGAGAGATGCCTAACTCAAAAAATGGTAATTTTTGCAAAATTAGTATTTTTTTATTGGATAATTTATTGGGTTTAATGGTAATATATGCACAAAATTAATTTTAATGAGAGTTTTTATACAAATAGCAAGTTTATTATCGTTCTAAGACATGTTGCCTAGCCATGTAGGCTTTTTATTTAACGATGGGCATAAGGAGGAGTCTGACGAACAGAAATGACAGACAAAAATGCATGGCCCAAAGTGCATGTCCCAAAACATGGCCCAACATGCATGTCATCCCAAAATGCATGGCCCTTACATTTTATTGTCTATATCTAATTACATCACACCCACACAATATGAATGTGTGTATATATATATATATATATATATATATATATATATATATATATATATATATATATATATTATTGTTACTTGTTGATCGGAACGTGTTGTTTGAACATATCAGAATATCTTGAGTTAAAAGATGATCACGATTCAAATTGATGAACATATCAGAATATCTTGAGCTAAAAGATTATTGGTAATTATATCTTATAAATAGCCAAGGTTTGCAGTCCGAGAAGGAAGTAAGAAACCCTAATACCATACTTTCTGCTTTGATCGTTTTCTCTCGTTGAAAACTGACTTTAACATCGGAGTGTCATATCAGGTCTCAACCTGATATCGTTTCAGGTATCAATGGAGTCAAGGTTGAACGAAGGAAAAAGCAAAGATTCGTGACACGTTTCTTTATCTCAACCGTCTCGTGAACCCAGGTATTCATCATTAGTGCCATTTATGGAATCCTGAATAAAAACCACACAAGCAAACATGGACTTTAGATAAGGGAATTCCTCTCATAGTCATATCTCATCGTTTCCTAACTTGGGAGAACGATAGGTTGTAATCAAGATCACTTTTGGGGAGATCAGCTTATTCTCGTCGATAACTAAAGCATCAATCATAACACCTACTACACCCATCATGACCTCCATAGTACCGATCGTAACACCCACACCCACAATGATGTCGATAGTAATGCCCATAACGCCCACATCCACGATGATGCCAATAGTGTAACGTCCCAAAAATTCATAGTAATTTTTTAAAAACAGTAAACCATACAAACGAATTGTTCCAAAACCAATCAAAGTGAATATATTATTTAAACATGAAAGTTAAGATTATAATATGTCAATGCAAAAAAACTCTGAGGGATGTTATCCAGTCATGTCGGACCCTTCCCTTTTGTACCAGAAGTACCTGAAACCATAAACATAAAACCGTAAGCACAAAGCTTATTGAGTTCCCCACTATATCGCATACCATACATAGTATAGAGATTGATATCTGCCATCCATAGTCTTCTAATTTCCATTATGCCATGAGTCGTATCATGGTCTTTACTCGCCAGGCCAGGGGCCAAAACTCTGGGTCTTACACACAAGTGCCAAGAGCCACCTCCTAGTCTTCCATTCAAATATCACAAAGACAACTAACATACTACATATAACTACCAAGGTCCAGACCCTGGTCTTGCATATAATCGCTAGGAGTCGTGTCCTATAATTGCCAGGAGCTGTGTCCTGGTCTTTCATGTAATTGCCATGTGCCACCGCCTGGTCTTCCTACAAGAAATATCCTAGTGGACCGGCATTGGTGCGTTCGACCCACAGGTATAATGAGGAGACTCAACTCTAACCGAAGAAAATAATCAAACACTCGAGCTACCAACTCAAAAGCTCCACGCACTAATCATATCCAAAACCAAACTATAATTAATAATTAAGGTCATAATCCATGATCAAAGGTCCAAATCATAATCTTTTTCCTTACTAAGGGTAAAAGACCATTTTAGCCTTCCCTACTTGGCCCAACCAAACCATGGCCCACACCCATAATGACCTAAGGCACAAAAATGGCCCAAATAGCTTTTTGATGCGTACGTCATCCATACCCACCCATTATGTCGTGCGTACTAATCATAACAGAAAACGAGGCCATGTTCGAGTACGCCTAACGTACCTACACAAACGCCCAACATACGGATTAGTCAACAAACTTCATTTTAGGTCTTATTCCTTTAATACCAAATGTCCAAAACCTCAAGTCTAAGCCTAATGGTCATCTAGAGTCATAAAGTTCCTGAGTTTATGACCTAACATGGCTTAATAGAGCCTAACACCAATCTTAAGCCTTCTAACATAACAAAATGACCAAGAACTCACTTAAAAGTGCTTAATCCCTTAAGACTTTACGTCCAAGGCTCATATCTAATTCTGATGTGTGCCTTAATCAATAAAGTCATCAACTTGATGCCTTTGCATGGTTCCAAGAAACCCAAAATCCAAATCTACCATACTAGCTTCACCAAGAGGTCAACAACTCATGCATGGTTGGTCCACAACCATCAATATGCAAACTTTATGAACATGGGACCTCAAAAACATCAAAATGAAAAACTCAAAACCTATGGAGTAGCATTTACTCACAAGAATCAACTCATGGGACCAATTATGCACAAAAGCCCAACTATTCCTACATCTAAGAAAACAATCACCAAGTTAGGAACTTTATACCATTTAGAAGATGGTGAAGGTGAATAGATTCTAGATCCACAGGTTTCTATCCAACCAATGCTCCTTCTCCAAGATTCTTCTTCTTCAGTATGCACCAAATCATCATAAAAATGCTCAAGAGCTCTCAAATGGGCTATGGTTTTGAAATCACATGTTGGAGGGATGGAGGTTGAATATGGGGAGGATTTCCAAGAGTTATGGTGCTTAAATATGGACTAAACCAAAAAAATTAGGGTTTAAGTCTGGCGGTCGTACGCCTAGCATACGTACTTGGGTCCCCATCCCACTTAAATGATCTACGCCTCGTGAACACCAGGAGTATGCCCATCATAGAATAAGGTTTCCATTTCCAGCTAAATCTTTAAACAATCATAACTTCTTCATTACAACTCCATTTTCGAAGCTCTTTATATCCACATAAAGGTATAGAAGAGCTTTACACTTCTATCTATTTACTTTTGGCTTACCTCAAGTTGAATTTAAAATCATAATCCTTGCAATCAGTCAGGCACCTAACCCTTCCCCCAGCTTACCCTTGGTTCAAAACATGATTCAAGGGCCTCGATCCTATTACCAACATTAAAATCCTTCAATAAGGCCCCAAATCTTACCTCTTAAAATCCCCGAGGTCTACACATCAACAAATTATGGCCTACAATCATGAATCCCAGAATGATCTGAAACAGGGTGTTACGACTAGTAACACTCGCACCCACGACAATGATCCCTAGAAGTAGAACCAAACTAGATATTGGAACAACTCAAGATATGATGACCCCTGGAGCACACCATGATGTATCCTCAAACATAAAAAAACATGATTCAAGGTATGAACACACCAACTACGATCCATTCATATGGCACATCAACTCTAATGATGTTCTTCACATCAGACATGTTTGCTCCGGTAACTATACCTTTGTCAATGAATGGAAGTGCAATCCAAATCCCAAACCAACCTCCTATGTATAGTACAAACTTCACGTCACCAGGAATGAATTTTCATATGGCAATACCTAATATGGTAACGATCCAACCACCGCACATGTGTTATCCATCCCATGCCAATCACTTTGGAGGGGGTGCCATATCTTAACAACCTCCCGTTCCAAAACATAACCTTAGGTCAAATCGGACAATCAGTGACAACTGCTTTCCCCATTCAAGCCAAGTTTTTAGGTTTTCCTACCTGAATCACCCTCAATACCAGTATTAGGCTATGCCTCCACTTCCTCAATCTCAATCAGGACACTTGTACCAACCCGTCCATCCTCCCTTCCTAGGCATGGATGACACCAACCAACATTACTACCAATATCAATACAAAAGAGACTCAACTTCCCCATTTATAGCAGAGATCAAGCAATATAAATTACCCGCTTGTAACCGTTTGCCAAGAATGAAATCATACGATGGTTCTATGGACCCGGATGACCATATCGAGAACTATAGATGGATGATGAAAGCCCATTACCTTTACCCACGCTTTTGGTGCACATACTTCGTCACCACATTATCCGGGCCCGTGAAATCTTGGTTCAAAAGTTTGTCCCCGAGGAATATTAGAGATTTTGAGCACATGGAAGAAGAATTTATGGCCAAATTTATTCAACAACGAAAGCTCACTTACGACCCCCAGGCTCTTCTCGTGTGTCAACAACATGCAGATGAAACAACGGAGGAATAATTTGAAAGGTTTAACAAAGCTACTTCGCAAGCCCCTGGTAGGGTTGACATCATGATCGAGGCGATGTTTGCATGCGATCTCAAAGAGGGTCCTTTATTTCGAAAACTAGTTGGAAAACCGACGAGTACACAGAAAGAGTTAATGGAAAGAGTAAGTAGATATTTAATACAAGAAGAAGCGGTGGTCGAAAAATACAGGATAAAAAGTGGGATCAAGAACACTAGACCCAACATGATGGAGAGGTCACAAAGTGATAGCAGGGGGAATCACCTCCACAGGGTCGTGTACGCAATCACAAATTCCAACCCTTCAATAGGGTTAAACATGGGGAATCAAAGAAAGAATTGTTAGCGATCACCGATGGGAAAGACACATCAAAAGAGAAGGTGCCAAAGAAACATCCTCTTAAAGAAAATAACAAATATTATGCGTATCACTCGAGTCGTGGTCATGATACAACATAGTGCTACGTATTGAAGAAAGAGATTGAATGTTGCTAGAAGTCCGAGCAAATAAATAGTTACATCAGGGATATGAAAAAGAAAAGTTATAAAGATAAACGACCAAGAGACAAAGAAGAAACTACCAAGAATAATGAGAAGGATATTTTAATAATCAAAGCAAGACATTTTAAAGGAAGAGATGACCATAGTCATCCTAACAGTGCCAACATTACGTTTACCAAAAATGACCCTATCCCTAAAGACCATTGGGGAGACAATCCCCTCCTTATCCAACAGGTAGTAGACGGAGTTCGGGTCCACAAGATATATGTCGATCGAGGCAGATTGTCGGAGGTGATATTCGAACATTGTTTCCAACATTTTCCAGCAAGTATAAAAGCAAAACTCAAAGATCCATCATCCCTTCTCATTATCTTCGACGAACACTTACTTTGGCCTCTAGGCACCATTACTCTCCCCTCACAGTGGATGACTATAATGGAAGTGTAAGTAAAACAATTGATGTTGAATTTGTTGTGGTTCGGGCACCTTCCACATACAACATCCTCCTCGGTTGAGTAGGTTTAAGGAAACTCAAAGTTGGTGCCTCTATGTTGAATGGGTTAGTTAAATTTTCCACCCTTAACGAGGTTAGGATCATGGTCTGCGTCCTGTTGATCACACCATGCTGCAACCAAACAATGGACTCTGAACAGTTTAACCTCAGACATAAACAAAAACGAGATCATGAGGACAAAGAATTCATATATAAGCAGTACCTGGATCAACAGATAAATATAGGAGTTTAACTTCCCCCGTCACTTAAGAAGGAACTTCGAAAAATCCTTCAAGACAACATGGATATTTTTGCTTAGACACCTTTTGATATGGAAGTAATATCTCATAGCTTGGTTGAACACAAACTTAGCCTTATCCCAGAGGCTCGTCCCATCAGGAAAAAGAAACGTACGTTGGCAGGTGAAAGGAGCAAGGTAGTTAATGAAGAGGTTGATAAATTGGTCAAGGCAAAGATTTTTAGAGAATCCATATTCCTTGTGTGGATATCCAACCCGAGGAGACGGATCATGGCGTATGTGTGTGGACTATACAAGTCTTAATAAATATTGTCCTAAGGATTGCTACCCCTCCCCGAAATTGACCAAAAAGTTGAATCTCTAGAATGCTTCCGATGGAAGAGTTTCCTATTTGCTATCATGAAATTTACATGGCAAAATACGATGAAAGATAAAACATATTTCTATATAGATTGAGGAACCTTTTGTTACACCAAAATGCTATTCAGTATAAAGAATGCAAGATCCACTTACCAATGCATGGTGGATAATGTTTTCAAAGATCAAATAGAATGCAATGTGGAAATTTACGTAGATGACATGGTTATAAAAAGAGAGAGGGAGGAAACCTTTATTAGCGACATCAATGAAACATTTTGTAAGATAAGGGAAGTAAACATGAATCTAAGCCCAGCTAAATGCACGTTTGGTGTGGAAGACGGAAATTTTTTGGGGTACATAGTTTCTAACAAGGGAATCCAAGAAAATCCCGAAAAAGTGGAGGCCCCAGCCACCATGAAACCCCCGATAACTTTGAAAGAGATATAAGGTCTCAACGGAAAATTGGCATCACTAGGTCGGTTCCTTGCTATGTCGGCTGAGAAGTTGTTACCTTTCTTCAAGACCCTCAAGGGATGCATAGATAAAAAAGATTTATGTTGGATACAAGAAGCCAATGAAGCCTTCACAAGTTAAAAGAGAGTCTCAAACATCTCGCAACGTTGGGTGGTCCAATCCCTAGGGAGACACTAATGATTTATCTCTCCGCCACATCAAAACCCATTATCATAGTGTTGGTCGCCGAATGAAACAAAAAGTAGGTCCCTATCTGCATCGTCAGTCGAACATTGCAGGGCCCAGAGATAAACTACCCTCCAATGGAGAAGCTGACGTTGGCTCTTGTTCATGCGAAAAGACTACTTAGACGTTATTTTCATGCACATCCCATAAAGGTACTCACTGATCAACCCATTCGATAGGTATTTGTAACAGCCCAAAAATCCAAGGTAAAATTTTCATTTTTATTATATTCAAAAAACTATTATAACTTTGTTAAAAACATTGAAAAGCATTTTAAATAAAACAATTATCAGAGTACAATCCCAAAGATCACATATTATGGAAACCACGAGTGTATGTGTTGCGATCGTCCCGAGCTCTTTCATTTGAAAACTAAAATACCTGAAACAAAACTGAAAACTGTAAACACAAAGCTTAGTGAGTTCCCCAAAACATACCACACATGAAACCACATAAGTTATGCATACAAACATATAAGGATGCCATGGAAACCCTCCATGGTCTTAATCCAGTGCCATGGGAACCCCCACATGGTCTTAACGAACTGCCATGGGAACCCCCACATGGTCTTAGCTAGGAATGCCATGGGCTCCCCCATGGTTTGATATCTAATTGCCTCAGGAACCCCCTGGGGTCTTCCATGCAAGTATCACAGAGACAACTAGCAAACCACATATCACAAAGACAACTAGAAAACCACATATCACAAAGACAACTAGCATACCACATAACACATAATGGGCCAGTATTGGTGCCTTCAACCCATGGATATGGTGAGGAGACTCACCTCGCACTGCAGAAGCTTATTGAAGGAATCCCCAACTACTGCCTTGACGACTTCCTAAATGCAAAGGAACTACAACAAATGGATACTTTCTGGATCCAAAGCCTTCCTTCCAAACCAAGCACCTTTAATATTCAAGCCCCTTCCAAAGAACACCAAAAACCCACTCTCCAAGTTCACAACTAGCTCACACACTCAACCTTGAAAGATAACACACAAAATTAGGGTTTTCTAGACAAGGAGGCTGGTCAAGACCCCACATCCATTTTTTGTAGTTCCTTTGAGTTCTGGAAGCCTTCAGGGTAGCAGTTGGGGATTCTTTCAGTAAGCTTCTGCAGTGCGAGGTGAGTATCCTCACCATATCCATGGGTTAAAGGCACTAGGACACTTCTTTAGCACTTACAAGGGTCCAACAACAAGAATACATGATTATGATGATGATGATGATGATGATATTTTTTAAACTCCTCCACTGGGACAATTCTTTTCCTCTTGTTCTCTTCTTCTTCAAGCTAGAAAATGCACCAAATGGCTAAGGACCTCAAAGAGGGTTGTGATTAGGGTTTTTGGAGGCTTAGAGAGTGAGGGAGGTTGAGGTTGGATAACCTTAGCCTGTCCTTCAATTAAATACCAAAATATCAAGGTTTTGGTCATCAGGCCACTCTCACTTCGTGAGCAACAAGGGCTCACGTCGTGAGACTCAAGGAATATGGGTCAATAAGTCAACCTTGGATCACGACAAGAGAGGTATCGTTCACATCCTGACTTCTTCCAAAGGCTAATTTTTTTTTAAATCATGTATTTTACAACTGAATGTTACAACTCTCCCCCAGTTGAATCTAACTTCGCCATCGAAGTCCTATGCCTCAAACAGATCTGCATAATGCTCCCTCTTCTTGGTCTTAGGTTCCTAAGTCCATTCAGAACCTTTCCGGTATTGCCCCACCTTCACTAGATTCACGTCCTTGTTGTGAAAGGTCTTTTTCTTTCGGTAGAGAATCAAAATTGGTCTCTCTACATAATTCAAGCGCTCGTCGACTTGAATATCATCCAAGGGAATAACCACATATTCATTGGCTAAACTCTTCCGTAATTGAGAGACGTAGAAAGTGTTGTGGACCTGACTGAGCTCATCAGGCAAATCCAGTCGGTACACTACCTTGCCCACTCGAGTGATAGTCTTGAAGGGACCAATAAACCGGGGGCCTATCTTGTTATGTTTCTTAAACCGGATGACACCTTCAAAAGAACAAAATCCCCCACCTAAAACTTGAGATCCAAACGATGTCAATAGGCATATCTCTTTTGTCAACTTTGTGTGACCCGCAACCTGTCACGCACCTGCTGAATCATCACTATGATCTCAAGCACTACTTCGATACTCCTCATGACCCGATGCCCGACCTCACCCCAAAAAACCGGGGTCCTACACCTCCTCCCTTACAACATCTCGAAAGGGGTTCGATCAATACTGGCGTGGTAACTGTTGTTGTAGGAGAACTCGGCCAATGGAAGATAAGTATCCTAACTCCCTCCAAAGTCCATCACATACGCCTTGAGCATATCTTTGAGCATCTGAATCATCCACTCAATCTAAACATCGGTCTGAGTGTGGTATGTTGTACTGAAAAGCAACTAAGTACCCAACTCTTCATGGAACTTCCTCCAAAACTTGGAGGTGAATCAAACATCTTGATGCGAAACTACTGAAACTAGCACCCCATGCCTAACTACCACCTCCCAAATGTAAATGTCAGATAATTTCTCGGTGGAAATGCTCTCAATAATGGGTATGAAATGGGCACTCTTGGTCAGTCTATCAACAATGACCCAGATAGAATCCACCCCATGTGCCATTCTCGACAACTTTATGATAAAATCCATGGTGATATCCTCCTATTTCCACATGGGGAAGGGTAACGATTGCATCTTCTCGTGGGGTCTTTAATGCTTGGCCTTGACTTTTCGGCAAGTCAAGCACCGCTCCACAAACCATGTTATCTCTCTTTTTATACAAAGCCACCATTAATTCAACTTCAGATCCCTATACATCTTCGTGGCTAATAAATGTCATTATATGCATCTTTTATGGTAGCTTGTATTATCATTTAGTATCATATTTTGTATATTTTCATGTTATTAGTTTAGATAATGTTTAGCTCATGTATTTTATCAGAACTCCCATACTACTAGCATTTTTTGTGTCATTTTCAGATAAGTCGAGTGGAGCGGTACTTTGGGAGTAGCTGGATGCACGTTTGGAGCTTAAGTTGAGCTGGAAATGAAGAAGGATGCTAAGGAATAACAAGGAGTGCTTAAACTGAAGAATTGCATCCAAAACGAGCCAAAAATCCAAACATGCGATTGCATGTATGTTCGTATATGACCTTCAAGGATTTTTTGTGCCGATAATTCATATGGAAAGATAAAAAGGGAACCTGCGATCGCATTCTTGGGCCACAAGTCCAGAACCTTCAAATTTGGCTTCGGGCTTCATTCAGACACATTCCTGGAGAAATTTCAAGAACCTGCGATCGCATGTTTGTCCAAAAAGCCCAGAAAAGCAATGTACATCATTAAATCAGCCTAATACACATTTTTAGGAAACCTGCGATCGCATGTTATCAGTTTCTTTCTCCAGAAGTTTCTGCCTTGAGTATAAATACAACCCTCATTATCAGATGCAAAGGAGAGACGATTCTAGATGGCAGAATACCCTTCTGAAAATGATTTCTGATACCTTTCAACGACTTCTGGAGATCTGAAGACTGCGAATCATCTCACACACTGAGTATATCTAGATTTATTAGTAAATCTTTTTGCTATCTAGTTTTGTTTTGTTTTTAGCCATGTCTGGCTAAACCTTAGTTTTTAGTTCTACATAGACTAGTACTTTTCATGTGATTAGTTTTCAGATCTGATTTTCGTTTTGTGTTTTTATCTAGATTTTTCAGTTTTGAGCTTGATGAATGTTTGGTTTTGAATTCTTGTTTTTTTTTATCACCTAGCTAGGGTTTTATTATTCCAATTAATCAGTTTATAGAATCCGTAATTGTTCTTGTCAACTGGTAATAAGTAACAAGTATCAGATTGGTTTCGTGTTTGGTATTTAACTCTAGTATAAAATGAAAAATCATATCTTTACGCTTCTGAACTTGTGAAAAGTATTGGGTATTGGTGGGAATTTTACACAGAACTTAATGTAATTTTCTGATTTAATTAAGAGTTTGTTTAATTGAACAGTAAAGAGTTAGGGTTAATTCAAAGAGCTTGTTTTGGTTAACTAATTTAGGTAAAAGAGATTATACTAGAGCCTGTTAGTTTTTCTGAGTACCAGCTTAGATAGAATGCATTCTGAATAATCGGATCTAAACTGATTGCATGAATAGAAAAGTCACAGTAGAACTGAAATTGTTTTATTATTGATTTTAGTTTAGTTTATTTTCACAGCACCTTTTAGTTTTTAGTTATAAAGAAAAATTTCCCCTTTTTATTTTCTACTTAAATGACTAGAATGTGCCTGATGTAAAAAGGCATTGACCATTAGGTTGTGTCCCTGAGGATTCGACCCTACTTCCCCGTGCTATATTTTTAGTGCAACCAATAGTGATTATTTTATTTGTTTAAATCGGGTGCGACAACCAATCTAAAAAATTAGCGACGTTGTCGGCGACACGGTGCTTTCTAACAGTTTTACGCCCATAAATTTTCGTCCAGGTACACCTTTAGCTTTTGATCCATAAATCAAAAGAACTGCAAGGAAACTGAAGAAAGAAGCAACAATGAAAAAACAATCAGCTAGTTTCTTTGGTTCATCATCATCCTCCCTACCACCATAAACCTCCACACCACAAGGCAGTCCCTTGTGGAACGAACGAGACCCAACTTTTTTGTCTTTTTCGAAAGTACCCCCATCTTCACCTTCTAACAGGCCTTATAAAACTTACTCCCCACCACCATCAGTTAAATCTAAAGCCACAGATTCTTCAAAAATCGAATGTAAAGAATCATTCATGAGTGGAGACGAAGCATAAAAGACACTCATAGAGTGGGTCACTCAAGAAGTCAATCAGCAGCCCCTCTGTATTACTTTTCCAAAAGCCCAGAACTTCGAACTCAAATATGGGTTGATTCATCTTCTTCCCACATTCAGAGGTCTAGAAAACAAAGAACCACATAAATTCTTCAAGTAATTTCATGTGGTTTGTTCTAGAATGAAGTCGCATGTTGTTACAGAAGATCAAATAAAGTAACGGGTATTCCTATTTTCACTTCAAGATTTAGCAAGAGAATGGCTATATGAACACCTATCTAGTTCCATCACCACTTGGACGAACTCGCGAAGCTATTTTTAGAGAAATATTTTCCAGAAACGCGAGTTTCTAGTATCCGAAGAGAAATCATTGGTATCAAACAAGGAAAAAGAGAAGCTTTACATACTTAGTGAGAAAGGTTCAAGAAGCTTCTGGTTCGGTGCCCCCAACATGGGATCAACGATTATCAAATTTACAATTACTTTTGTGAAGGCATGACACCCATGGAGAGGCGCCTGATAAATGCTTCTAATGGTGGTTCCTTAGGAGATATGACACCAATTGAAATAAGGGAGCTTATCGAAAAGCTGGCGATAGAGTCGAAACATTCTAGTAATGAAGACGAGTGGTATCCAAATCAACCAAGGGGTGTCAAAGAAATCAACAATGTCCATCTGGAGTCTCAGATATCTGAATTGACAAAAGTTGTTTTGCTCTTGACAAAGGAAAAAAATAGTTACAAACAAACCATGTGGAATCTGCTTGAAGACGGAACATCCAACAAATATTTGTTCGTTATTGCAAGAGGATAAAGCTGTAGTAAAAGTTGTCGAAGGCTATCATAAATTTTCAGCAGAAACAGCAATATCAGATGCCACCCGGATTCCATCAGCAACGAAGTTATCTGCAGACGGGCTTTCAGCAGAACTTTCAACAACAAAATTTTCAAAATTATAACTCACATCAGCAACCCAGTAGTTCCCACATGGCCTTAGAAGATATTGTGAAGAGTCTTGCCATGAGCACCCAATCATTCCAGAAAGAAACCAGAGCTAGTATCAAGAATCTGGAACAACAAGTATCTCAACTTGTCACTCTTGTGGGTCATCTGGAATCTCAAGGAAAGTTACCGGGGCACACAGAAAATAATCCAAAGCACAATGCGTAACATCCCGGAATAGCAAGAGTAGAGTTGAAGGGGCTAAAAGTGTTATTTGGGAGGAAGTGACTCGGCGAGTCCATGGATGGACTCGGCGAGTAGAGTCGCGACTGGGTCGCGTGTTAAGTAGCCGACTCGGCGAGTCAGTGAGATGGACTCGGCGAGTAGGCGCTGAGTGGAGAAAACCCTAATCCTCGGGGTTGAGCCCTATTTAAAGAACATTATACCCTTCCCCCAGCCTCTTTATTCCCCTTTGAAGTCCAGAAACCCTAGAAAGTGCGATTGAAGAAGATTGGAGTGTATTTGGAGCATTTAAGGAGTTTGTTGAAGGAATTTTGTGAGATTGAAGGCTTGGGGCAAGGGGCTTTGCTTGGAATCGAATTTTATAGCAGTTGGGGCGTCCATTGGAGGTAATATCTCGTTCTTGGACTGATTGTATGTTGTTTCTTTATTTTGGGGTTTGTGGGATCTTGTCTATGGATGTAATTAGAAGTCTAGAGGTTAGATCTGAGGTTGCTACCTCAGATCTGGAATGGAGAAGAATCAGAGAGCATGAAAGTCCCTATGTTAGAGTGTTTAGTGAAGCTTGCATGTCCCAAACCCTATTTATAAGTGAATAAGGCCTAGATCTCTTTGGATTCACGTAAAGTTTGCCACTTTACGTGATGGATGAGTTGTATGAGGCTAGATCTATGTTTTGGATCAATTGCATGGCCTGGAATGCTTCTGAATGGATTCAGATCAGTGGTACTCGGCGAGTCACATAGGTGAACTCGACGAGTTGCTTGAAGATGAGCTGGGACTCGACGAGTTGGAAGAACAACTCGGCGAGTCGGATGAAGATAGCCTGGAACTCGGCGAGTTGTATGAACAACTCGGCGAGTAGGTTGATGATAGCCTTAGACTCGGCGAGTCTTGTCGAAGAGTCCCAATATTTTCTGGTCGAGTCGAGAATCGGCGAGTCAGGGGATGACTCGGTGAGTTGTATGCGAGTGGACTCAGAGTTGTTGAACTCAACGAGTCTCGGGGTGACTCGGCGAGCTAGGTCGCGGATTGAGTGAAGTTATGATTATGGGAACTCGGCGAGTCATAGGGTTGACTCGGCGAGTAGGGTCAGTCAGGAGTTGACTTTGACCTTGTCTTTGACCAAGGGTTGACCAGTGGTTTCCAGGGGCATTTTGGTAATTGTTGATTGTTGTTTTGAGTTCAGTGCATTGGCGGTTGTCCAGTGGTGGAGATCGAATCAGTGATCGGGGCAGTTCGGGTTGTCTGTTCAGTCGGCAGTTTCGAGGTGAGTTATCCTCACTATTTCAACAGGGTCTAAGGCACCAAGGCCAGCCCTTATCGGATTGAGATCCGGGTAGTTGTTGTTATGTTGTTGCTACGTTATGTTTGCATCCTGAGAGCTAGGATGGTATATAGAGACCTGTGTGAGATCGGTATCCTGAGAGATAGGGAGATGCTATGCTAGTGACCTGTTAGGTCGGTATCCTGGTTAGGAGGATGATATGCTACACGATCTGTTTGATCTGCCTGTTGCCTGTGAATTGCTATATGACTGTATGTATATGTGCACATGGTTGTTTGGACTGGAGTTGGGTTGAGGCAGGTCCTGCTGCGTGCTGTAGGCCAAGATACCCAGGGCGGACCGGTTGTCCCGAAGGCCCAGCGAGCGGACTGGATAGGCTGTAGGCCCCGAAAGGGCGGACCAGACGTGCCGAAGGCTCGGAGAGTGGACCAGATAGACTGAAGGCCCGGTGCGGGCGGACCAGTCATACTGTAGACTCAGAGAGTAGACCAGGTGGATTGAAGGCCCGGGACCGGGCGGACCAATCACACTGTAGACTCGATGGATGTGGATAGACTCAGAGGGTAGACCAGGTGGACTGTAGGCCGGTGCGGCGGACCAGTCACACAGTAGACCCGAAGTGCATGGCTGTTCTATGATCGGATATGTTATGGCATGTTATGCGTGTATGGTATTTGTGGTTGGTATTTTGGGGATATCTCACTAAGCTTTCGGGCGTACAGTTGTGGTTTCATGTTTTCAGGTTCTTCAGGAGATCGTGGCAAGGCGAAGGCGTGATCGTACCGCTCCTCATGATTTTGTAGTGTGTGATTCTGGGAACACGTTAAATGTTTGTATTGAAAACCCTTTTTGTAATGAATTAATGGAATCGAGATGTTTTTGAAAAATTTAAAATTGGTTGTATTTTCGGTCGTTACACAATGTTAGTGTTATTTCCTTAAGAAGTGGGAAAATATATGGAGGCCCAAGCTCATCAGAACCAGAAAACAAAGTTGAACATCATCAAAGTCTCCAGAACCTCCCGCAAATGATCCTTGGAGGCCCAAGCTTATCAGAACCAAAACTCACATTTGGAGAATTTGGCATACAACCTCTCCCTCCTCAGAATCTCCAGAACCTCCCATATATGATCCTCGTGTTTCTCCTTGGTCTTGGAGTATACCAGAACATCATCAATAAACACAATTACCAACTGATACAACATCGGTTTGCATACCCGACTCATGAGATCCATGAATGTTGTTGGCGTGTTGGTGAGTCCGAATGGAATCACCACAAACTCGTAATGACAATAAAAAGTCTAGAAGGATGTCTTCTGTACATCCTCATCTCTGACCCTCATCTAATCATCTGGTGGTAACCTGACCACAAATCAATCTTAGAAAACCAGGATGCACCTTGGAGCTGGTCAAATAAGTCATCAATCCTTGGAAGTGGGTAACGGTTTTTCACTGTTAACTTATTCAACTCTCAGTAGTCAATTCACATCCTATACGAATTGTCCTTTTTCATGAACAAGATCGGTGCTCCCTAAGGTGAGCTACATGGCTGAATAAACCCCTTATCTAGCAGCTCCTGAAGTCGCGTAGACAACTCATGCATCTCCGGTGATGCCAAGTGATATGGTGCCTTAGCTATAGGGGCCGCACCAGGAACCATATCAATCTGAAACTCAACCTGCCTCTCGGGAGGCACACTTGGCAGGTCATCAGGAAACACATCGAGGAAATCCCAAACAATGGGCATCTCACTCAATGTCGTCGTGCCCTCATCCCGAGTATTCATCACATAAGCCAAAAAACTAGAACAACCCTGCAGAAGATATCTTGATGCCCTCGCAGCTGAGCAGAGACTCAGTCCATGCTGAGCACCCTTGCCCTGAATATTTAGTTCTCCCCCATTTGGTTATCGAACTCTCACTAGCTGGCGCTCACAGTCAATCATGGCCCCATTGGGGTCCAACCAGTCCATCCCGATAATAACCTTCGACCCTCGCATAGGAATCGGCACCAAATTGATAGAATACCTTTTGCTAAACAAGTTCAGGACACACCCGCGATGAACTCTCGAAGCACTAACAGAACAGTCATCCGCAATCTCAACTTCTAATGGGTAATCCGGAATCCTGGGAGCATCATCGAACTTCAAGCTAAGCGCAAGAGAAATAAAGGATCGGGTAGCACCCGAATCAAACAGAACATGAGCAGACATACCATTGACTATGAAAGTCTCTATATAAGAGCAAATATAACATGAGCATAAATAAGGAAATAAATAAAATATATGAATACGTCACATACCATTAACCAAATCCGATGTTGCACGAGCCTCATCAGTGGTCAACTGAAATGCCCTGCTCTTCACCACAAATGTCTTTGCCTTGCCTGGCGGCCATCGGTAATCCTCAAGGTGGATGGCATAGGCGCCGCCACTGCCCCTCCTACCGATCTCAGACAATCAGCCTCCTTATGTCCGTTCGGATTGCAATGAAAGCAAATCATAGCACCCTGGGGGCAGTCCCTACTCTGGCCACATCAGAAACATCCTGAACTCACCTCCTGAAATAACCCACTGTGCAGCTTGCCGTAACGACTTCGGCGCTGATGGCCTTTAGTGTGTGAATCAAAATTCTTGGGCCTTTTTGTCTGGCCCACTACTATTTGCGCCTGCTTCGGCTGGCGCTTCGTCCGAAGCTCCAGCTCATGGGCCTTCTCAATCATATCATCCAGGGTCATGCACCCAGAAAATCTCACAAACTCCCTGATATCATCCCTCAACATGTCATGGTATCCTGTCTTTTTCATCTCCTCATCTGCAGCATATTATGGAACCAACAGAACCCTCTAACGGAACTTAGTGGTGATCTCCACCATAGTTTCAATAGTTTGGTGAAGGTCCTGGAACTCCCTCGATAGTTGTTGCAAATCGAAAGCTGGTGCAAACTCCCTCTGGAATCTCATAACAAACTCTTCCCTAGACATGAATGATATTGCCACAGTCCCCACAGCTCGGCCAACCTCATCCCACCAGTTGCATGATCGGTCCCTCAGCAGGAAAGATGCAAACCCTACATTTTCCCCCTCCAGGAAAAAACTACTATGTTGAGCATTCTCCATGTCGGCAATCCAGCGTCGGCTAGTGATGGGGTCCTTAGCCCCGAAGAACTCGGGAGCTCCACATTCCTTGAACTCAAGAAACGAGGGAGTTCGCGCTACTAACTGACCCTAGGAAATCTCGAATCAAAAGGACCTAAACCGCTCATCTATAAGCTCCATAATCCCCTTCGTGATGGTACCAAACATCACAGGAGTAGCATCCAAGATACCATGAGTAACCTCAACCGCAATAAACTCGAGAAGCCTCTCATCAGTCGGTTTTATGCCTGAGCCAGAACCTCCTCGATTGATCACCACCATACTCAAACTAAAATACAAACATATAAACGATCAGCATAGACTTGAGGGATCTGACATCCCCATTTTTCACGGCCAGAAAAGACCGATTTTGTTTATGCTTTATAAAAATCAGAGTACTTCATTTTATAAAAATGTTGCGGAATTTGTTCCCAGAAAAACATGGTAAATACGTTATTAAAACATTTTCGAAGAAACGTATTTATTTCATTTTTAAAACGTTTGGGATGTCATCGTCAATACAGAAACATAAGCATAAACAGAACTTACAATTATTTACACTAGTGATCTACATCTCTTTAAATCTCTCAGTGTAATATGACTTCATATCAACACCTGTGATATAAATAAACTGAGTGGGTCAGGTTGGGAAACCTGGTGAGTACATAGGGTTTTCAACCCACAATAATATAATTATTATGTTTAAATAATCAAACAATCAACCCAATTACCCATCCCCATTATCTTCTTTATTCTTAAGGATCTACCCTAAGAATCAACCATTCCTCGTTCATACATTCCTAAGGATCATCCTAAGGAATCGGCACGAAGTCCATCGTCACCGGGGTTTAGGCACTAAGTCCGCATAGTCACCAGAATTTATACAATAGGCACTAAGTCTGCATAGTCGCCAGGGTTTTGGCACCATGTCTGGATGATCACCAGGGTCTAGGTATCAATTCTGCATGATCACCAAGGTTTAGAGTACACCGAGTGAACACATCGTTCACAACACCTACAGGTTACGAGCCTGCTAGTGTTCCACTGGACTATTTAGAATAGTCCGTGGTTGTCATCCATACTCTGCTGAATGACGGGGACATCATTTGGGAAAAAGGCTTCTCACATCGTACACCTCTCACCCATACTTCATAGTCTATATCACCTCTCAACTCCTCTTCCAAATCATATTTCAACTATTATATCTACCCATGTTTTACCCCAACATTTTCGTAGATATAAAATACATATATAGTTTAAATCATTTAAAACATGTATAAAATCTTTCACCGAGCATAGACAACAAGCAAACAGACAATATGCACACATAGCACGCAGTAAATACTTCATATCTATGCGTAAGTTGAAGGGGACCACGCACTCACCTGAAAGGTGGTGACTCAGTACTTGGACAGCGCTTCGATACTCTCAAAAGAATTTCCTTCGATAAAAGCTAGTATCAATACCACTAGGGTTTAGTTTAACGATAACCGCGACAAATTAATAGTCTGACTATTATTATTATATAAGCATTAAATAACACTCAATATAACTCATAATAATAGCCCAAATAATTATTTTAAGGGCCTAATAACATTCCTATAATTATTTGAAAGCTATATTAAAAATTGCATAAGCGTAGCATACTTACAGCGAATTTTATCGAAAACCGGAACTTAATTGGAGCAGCGTTTCGAAACCAAAAAACTCCTTTTTCTCGGGACTCCGGGAGCCTCGGGGCTTCCTTAGGGTGCTAGGGGTTTAACTAGGGCTTAGGGGGGTTTAGGGGAGCTAGAGAGAGAAAGTAGTGAGAGAAAGAAGAAGAATTGGTGTGAAATTTGCGGAGACCTTCGCCCCTTTTTATACCTTGCGAGTCCTCGGACTACGTTGGGCGTAATCCTTGGCTACACGAGGCGTAACTTCGGATGGGGCTGACACATCGATTCAAGTTGTCTCGCACTCGGAAGGGATAAGACCGAAGGGTACGCTGGGCGTACCGAAGTCCGATGCGGGGCGTAATGCGAAGCGAGGCGACGTGGCGTGATCCGAAGGGCGCTCTGTTGATCGACGATGGACGGCTGCGATGAGGCCACGTCATCTAGTCCTTATCAGCCTTCGCAAATTTGATCATAAACTTTAAAAATTCGTAACTTTCGCGTACGACCTCTGTTTTCAACGTTCTTTATATCCACGCGAAGGTGGGAACGTACTCTACAACTTTCGTTTAGACTTTGTCGGCTAATTTTGACTCGATTTTAAATTTTATATTATTAACGGGCCGGGACAGGATTGGTCCGTCAAATCCTCATAACTTCTTCATCCGACGTCCGTTTTCGCCCATCTTTTTCTCGTTACGCTACTTTTAACGAGATCTTCGATTCTCGTTTAGGTCATGTCGGCTAAAAATCGTTCGATCTAATATTCGAATTTCGGGCAGTACACTGCTAGTCCGAAACTTCGAAAAATCATAACTTCTTCATACAAAGTCAGATTTGGGCGTTCTTTTTATCGATGTTCTTATTTTAACATATTCTACGACTTTCGTTTAGATCGCTAAGGCTAAATCTCGCTCTATCGTAAATTCACTATTTACGCTTCCCGGTATCGTGTCGGTTCCGTCGCGAAACTTCAACGAGTCATAACTTCTTCGTTATAACTCGGATTTCGGCGTTCTTTATATGTACGGAAACCTTGTGACATATTCTACAACTTGGTTAAGATTATTTGTTCTAAATAATCTTTTGTCGAAAAGTCGTTTTCGACCCCTATTGCCTCTAACTGACTAGCCCGGATTTGCGGGCGTTACAATTATCTCCCCCTTAGGATGATTACGTCCCGGAATCATCAACAAAACAGGGCTCACATGATGACTCCATACGTTATCTCTTCATCTTAATTCATAACTTCGATGTTTCTTCGAATGAGTATCTAACTCTTGGACTCCTTGACCACAGGCGGTGCTCGATCCTACATCTGCTCTCTATCTCACATTAGACTCTAAATTATGACCTTCAAGCCACAATGTTAATCCTCAGTTGATACGAACTTGAGATAAGTTCTTTTATTATTTCAATGGACTGATGTGTCATATTCTAATGACCTCTCATCATATGTTGCAAAGCTTAGACTCAAGTCTCTTAGAGTCAGATTCCATAACAGACTATACCTTCCTTCATGTTCTAGATCACATCTTAAAAAGGTAGTATTTCTAGCAACCGTCGTGATACCTCTACTGATTGCTTTGATTAATTCTTCTGGCTTAAGTCGGTGCTACATCGAACTTGGTTCTCTGAACCACGTAACATACTTATCGTAGTCGGACTCAATTTGATATGACCACTCGGGTCGGAATATCAACAATCTTTTTAGTCATTACCGAAACAATGTTAACGACATACTTAAATGAAACGAAATCATTTACTAGTTTCTTGGTAACCTTGTGACTTTCCCTGATCCAAGCGTGACTCCTGTGCTTCCGGTAGTATATGCATCTACTACCTTTCACACCTACTCATACTCGTCCCAAGTATTGTCTCGCAGTTTTCCAAGTCACCATACAAGAAAATCACATAACAGTTTAACACATCAGATAACAAAACGGAGGCTTTATTATTTCTTGAAACTATTACATAGGTGTTCAAGTTCACCCTATACTATGCCTCTGATGGGCTACATCATAAGATACTATGGCTACTACATGACTTGATCTTCGAATATGAAGTCCTCATCCTTGATTCCTCGCACGGTTTTCTGCTTTGTCGAGGATCATGTGGAATGCCCTTGGCCTTGGTGGCGTTTCTGGTCTTGCTGCTTTATTTTTCCCCGGGCAGTCCCTAGAAATATGCCCTTCTTTGTTACATCCATAACACACCTTCTTGTTGGTCGCACACTTGTTGGCGTAATGCCCTGTCTTTCCACATTTGTAGCAAGTCACCTCCTCGCCACATTTCCCGAAGTGCTTCTTTTTACACTTCTCGCACCACTTGGATTCACCTCCTCCTCCTTCTTCCGTTTTTGAGAATTTCTTTTCCTTGTTGGATTTTGAAGATCCCTCATGCTTCCTTTTCTCGCCAATTTCAGCTCTTTCCAGACCCTTCTCTCGTATCTGGGTCTCCACATTCTTAGCAGCCCAGATGGCGGCTTTCAGAGTGGTAGTTTGCTTGACCATTGGACCGAAGTCCGCTGGTAATCCGAGGGCAAATTTGTTAACCTTGGAGAGTTCATTTGGGACGAAGTGAGGAACAAGCTTCATTTTCTCTGTAAAACTTGCAGCATACTCGATGACACTCATCTTTCTCTTCTTTAGATTCTGAAACTCGTTGTTGATCTCCAGAAGATCCTGTTCAGAGCAGTAGTGCATTTTTAACTGCACCAGAAAATCCTCCCATGACATCTTGCTCGCTTCTCCTTTGGGCATCGAATCAGCTAGAAGCTTCCACCAACTTAGTACTCCAGATTTCAACAATGGAACCGCAAGAGCGGTCTTTTTCCTGTTGCTACACTCGCAACTCTCAAACATCGTCTCCATCTCAGAGATCCAGTTCATGACTTCCACCGGCGTCGGGCTTCCAGATAGACTTGGTGGTTTGGACGCCATGAAATCCTTGTATTTGCATCTACGTCCGTCATTTCCTCCATCCTGGTGGTTTTTCCTAACTATCGGTGGGTTGGCTTGACCAACAGTCCCATTGTAGTTTCCCTCCTCAGTCTGCCCTTCGTTCAACTCGGGCTATTGAATCTGTATGGTCGCTTCCTCTCGATTTTGCTGGAGCAAACATCTGGTTAATCTATTTGACGATCCAACATCGACTGGATCATTGCTTGCATTCCGACCATCGTTATTGGCTCAGCAGCGGCTACCACAACCGGTATTTGCTCAATCACTGGGGGCTGATCTCGGTTCCCATTTGCATTCATGTTTCCGCTACGTGTTCTTACCATCTTGATCTATACACCGAATGAGGCGAATCTAGACCTTTACTTAGGATTGACGTTTAAATCAACCTTATCACTCCGAAACGTTTACATGCTAGTTCTAATATCGTATTCGTACGTTTAGAATCCTAAACACATAAGGTTTCCAGATCCGGTCGGCAACAGACCATAGATCCGATCGAACTATAACATAACAAATCATTTAGCACATAAAAGCAATTTAGGCATCATTCCTAAAATAATCTAGTGCTCACACCTCACAATCATCGCTTAGCATTCTAAGTTTAAGTCTAGAAATAAATCCATATTCCTAGTTCGCTTAAACTAATGCTCTGATACCAACTGTGACATCCTCATTTTTCACGGCCAGAAAAGACCGATTTTGTTTATGCTTTATAAAAATCAAAGTACTTCATTTTATAAAAATGTTGCGGAATTTGTTCCCAGAAAAACATGGTAAATACGTTATTAAAACATTTTCGAAGAAACGTATTTATTTCATTTTTAAAACGTTTGGGATGTCATCGTCAATACAGAAACATAAGCATAAACAGAACTTACAATTATTTACACTAGTGATCTACATCTCTTTAAATCTCTCAGTGTAATGTGACTTCATATCAACACGTGTGATATAAATAAACTGATTGGGTCAGGTTGGGAAACCTGGTGAGTACACAGGGTTTTCAACCCACAATAATATAATTATTATGTTTAAATAATCAAACAATCAACCCAATTACCCATCCCCATTATCTTCTTTATTCTTAAGGATCTACCCTAAGAATCAACCATTCCTCGTTCATACATTCCTAAGGATCATCCTAAGGAATCGGCACGAAGTCCATCGTCACCGGGGTTTAGGCACTAAGTCCGCATAGTCACCAGAATTTATACAATAGGCACTAAGTCTGCATAGTCGCCAGGGTTTTGGCACCAAGTCTGCATGATCACCAGGGTCTAGGTATCAAGTCTGCATGATCACCAAGGTTTAGAGTACACCGAGTGAACACATCGTTCACAACACCTACAGGTTGTGAGCCTGCTACTGTTCCACTGGACTATCTAGAATAGTCCGTGGTTGTCATCCATACTCTACTGAATGACGGGGACATCGTTTGGGAAAAAGGCTTCTCACATCGTACACCTCTCACCCATACCTCATAGTCTATATCACCTCTCAACTCCTCGTCCAAATCATATTTCATCTATTATATCTACCCATGTTTTACCCCAACATTTTCGTAGATATAAAATACATATATAGTTTAAATCATTTAAAACATGTATAAAATCTTTCACCGAGCATAGACAACAAGCAAACAGACAATATGCACACATAGCACGCAGTAAATACTTCATATCTATGCGAAAGTTGAAGGGGATCATGCACTCACCTGAAAGGTGGTGACTCAGTACTCAGACAACGATTTGATACTCTCAAAACAATTTCCTTCGATAAAACCTAGTATCAATACCACTAGGGTTTATTCTAACGATAACCGCGACAAATTAATAGTCTGACTATTATTATTATTATTATTATATAAGCGTTAAATAACACTCAATATAACTCATAATAATAGCCCAAATAATTATTTTAAGGACCTAATAACATTCCTATAATTATTTGAAAGCTATATTAAAAATTGCGTAAGCGTAGCACACTTACAGCGAATTTTATCGAAAACCGGAACTTAATTGGAGCAGCGTTTCGAAACCGAAAAACTCCTTTTTCTCGGGACTCCGGGAGCCTCGGGGCTTCCTTAGGGTGCTAGGGGTTTAACTAGGGCTTAGGGGTTTTAGGGGAGCTAGAGAGAGAAAGTAGTGAGAGAAAGAAGAAGAATTGGTGTGAAATTTGCGGAGACCTTCGCCCCTTTTTATACCCTGCGAGGCCTCGGACTACGCTGGGCGTAATCCTTGGCTACGCGGGGCGTAACTTCGGATGGGGCTGCCACATCGATTCAAGCTGTCTCGCACTTGGAAGGGATAAGACCGAAGGGTACGCTGGGCGTACCGAAGTCCGATGCGGGGCGTAATGCGAAGCGAGGCGACGTGGCGTGATCTGAAGGGCGCTCTGTTGATCGACGATGGACGGTTGCGATGAGGCCACGTCATCTAGTCCTTATCAGCCTTCGCAAATTTGATCATAAACTTTAAAAATTCGTAACTTTCGCGTACGACCTCCGTTTTCAACGTTCTTTATATCCACGTGAAGGTGGGAACGTACTCTACAACTTTCGTTTAAACTTTGTCGGCTAATTTTGACTCGATTTTAAATTTTATATTATTAACGGGCCGGGACAGGATTGGTCCGTCAAATCCTCATAACTTCTTCATCCGACGTCCGTTTTCGCCCATCTTTTTCTCGTTACGCTACTTTTAACGAGATCTTCGATTCTCGTTTAGGTCATGTCGGCTAAAAATCGTTCGATCTAATATTCGAATTTCGGGCAGTACACTGCTAGTCCGAAACTTCGAAAAATCATAACTTCTTCATACGAAGTCAGATTTGGGCGTTCTTTTTATCGATGTTCTTATTTTAACATATTCTACGACTTTCGTTTAGATCGCTAAGGCTAAATCTCGCTCTATCGTAAATTCACTATTTACGCTTCCCGGTATCGTGTCGGTTCCGTCGCGAAACTTCAACGGGTCATAATTTCTTCGTTATAACTCGGATTTCGGTGTTCTTTATATGTACGGAAACCTTGTGACATATTCTACAACTTGGTTAAGATTATTTGTTCTAAATAATCTTTTGTCGAAAAGTCGTTTTCGACCCCTATTGCCTCTAACTGACTAGCCCGGATTTGCGGGCGTTACAAGGGAACTCACAATACACAGGTCTCCTTAGAGTCCTCAGGTCTGTCCTTGTCTCGAGTATAGATCATATGATTCCAGTAGTATGGGACCAATACTACCTTTCACACCTATATGTACCTTCCTCAAGAGCCTTCCTGATTCCTCTAAGCCACCACATGAAGTCTATATACCAATCTTATGTTAAACAACATACATATCCTAGATTTTCCTAGGAATTCTAAATCCCACACTCGCAATACCAAGAAAATTAATCAACATAGTTGGTTGTGTTGTGCATGCAAGTTACACACAAAATTGGAATCACAATAACTATCAAATGATGATTCTACCCTAAGTCCACAACCAAACAAGGAACATGAAATAAGGCTAGATCAATCATTCTAGGGTTATATGATACTGATCGTATACAACTTAAAAAGCATACACTTAACAATTATCTGAACCGGTATCAATTCCAAGTAATACATAACATCCAAGACTCTTAGGCTATAGGCCATCACAAAAATCAGGTAATTCTATCATATGATTCTTGAAGGTATCCTTAGCCCCAATCTAGCATGAAATTCACATATCAAGCATACAAATCATAATACATAGGTATGGGTAACTTGGGAACCACTTACTTGAGCTCGGCTGATTGCACGCATCACACCCCTTTTTACTTAGTAAAAATCTTTTTAGAAATTTAATTTTTTTTCTTTTGTAAAGATTATCATTTCCTCAGTTTGAGTTCTAACACACCTAAAAGTGTGCCCAGATCCCTCAAACCGAGGCTCTGATACCAACTTGTAAAAAACCCCAAAACGGTAATAAAAAATTTCATTTTAAAAATCATTAATTTCAATCACCAAATAGTTCCAAGCCAATCACAAGGTACAATATCCAAAATATCTTAGTAAAAGTATCCAAAAGATGCGGAAATCATGAGGGGAGGATGATGTGCCATCAAGTCGGGCCCTTCCCTTTCATGTCGGAAGTACCTGAAACCATAAACATAAACTATAACCATGAGGCTTAGTGAGTTCCCCAAAGTAACACATGCCAAACATATATTTGGGCCTCGCCCCGGAGCGTATTCCAGCCCAATACACAAATACGGGCCTAACCCTGGGGTTTATTTCAACCTGGTCATAAAATAATGGGTCCAACCCTGGGGTTTATTTCAACCTGGTCATAAAATAATGGGTCCAACCCTGGGGTTTATTTCAACCCGATCATACAATAATGGCCCACCTATGGGGTCTATTTCAACCCGATCATGCAATAATGGGACCAGCAGTGGGGTCTATTTCACCCTGATCATACAAGCATATAAGAATCACATAACATATAACATCCTACATAATAAAATAGTGGGCCGGCATTGGTGCCTTCAACCCACCAGTACAGTGAGAAGACTTACCTCAATCGAGGTCTGGATAAAACAAACACTCACCATGCTACTATAAAATCTCCTCACACTAAACATATCCAAACAACCCTAGTTATCAATTAAGGTAACATTCCATAATTAAGGGTCCCAACCATACTCTCTTTGGGGTAAATGACCATATTACCCCTTCATCACTAGGACCCACCACCAAATTCAAAGTAGGTCAAAAACTCAACCCACAAAGTCAAATCCATCGAAAAAAACCATAATATCAGGTCTCACATCGTGACCAGCCCTTGGTCATGTCGTGAGAGTCCAACAGGTCCGATTCAAGTAACTCACTCCAGATTCAGTCAACTCGGTCGCAAGTTTTCTACTAGACTGACCTCACGATGTGGGCATCACGATGTCATGTTGTGGGTCTCAAATACTCAACGATCTATGAGATTTTTCTTTGTCACGTCGTGAGACCTTATGTCTCACGTCATGACTTTAGTCTGAAGCCAAAATCATGGTTTTAAGTCCTTAATCCATTAAGCCATCAAACCCAACTTTTCTAGAAGCTTAAGGGGACCCTAAAGGTCTATAAAAATGTTTGCTTATGGGTATGCATGCACCATGCATGTCTCAATCCATTCTAGGTCAAAAAGTGGAAAAACATGCATCAAACTCTCATGCATGAATCTTATACTTTACCAACTTCCAGATCTAGACAATATGATGTCCAAGGAACCCTTAAGATCCATAAAGTTGCTAACTTTATGGGTTTACTTCACTCAAGCTTACTTAAACATGAAGAAAAGGGATAAAAACTTAGATCTATCCATAATATGCAATAAAGTTTGAACCTTTATCACTTACAAAGGTCCAACAACAAGAATAGATGATGATGATGATGATGATGCTACTTTTCAAACGTCGCCACTATGACACTTCTTTTCTTATTCTTCTCATTTTATTCAAGCTAGAAAATGTGTCACACCCCAAAACCGGAACGGCGGAAACGTTCTGGGGTGGATGACGTCATGTCAAGTATCACAACACATGCATTATAGTAATCAAAGTACAACAACCATTGCATTAATAGTAATAGTTTTACATGGTTTACATTACAATACAACAAAGTAATACAAGCATTAATATAGGTACAGCTTGGTACTAAACTGTCTTCGTCAGAAGCTCCGGGGATGTACATGTCTAATGCTGACCTGAGAATACAAGTTATTTGAAAAGCGAGTATTAGCATTTTTACAAATGTTGGTGAGTTCATAAGTATTTAGTGGCATTTTATCCAAATAACTTTAATAAAAGTGGTAGTTTTAGAGTATCCAGTACATTAGTGTCTTTTCCAGAAAATCCTATATTTTCTTTAATAAAAGCAGTCTTCTACCAAGACTGGACGGAGTTATGTGGTAAAAAGGTAGTTTTTCCCTTAATCGCTATCATTATCAAAATACAGAATTTGATTATTAAAGAAAGCAAGAGAAATTAGGGAAATAAGATATGCCTCAGCAGTGAAGACTGTTGACTAAGGCAAAGGAATCATAGACTCCAGGAGAGTATCGAACGAACGACACGTCTGGCTCAGTCTAACAAAGAGAGACACAGACCCTAGACGGTACCAAATGAAAGGTACGGCCAGCAAGGTCTAAAAACAGAGGATACAGATCCCAGACAGTATCAAATGAAAGATACAGCTAGCAAGGTCTAAAATAGTGAATACAGACCCCAGACAGTATCAAATGAAAGATACAGCTAGAAAGGTCTAAAAAAACGGTGTGACTCTGAGAGTGGGTTCCAACATACAGTGTAAATTGCTGGTGATATACCGTTACCTTAAGGCCATGAATTATAAGGTAACATGGGATACTCGTAACCATACTAACCGATACTAGAGTACATGACGCCCTGCAAACGTCTATAGAATATGACATTTGTCACCCCTTGGCTTGGTAGGCCGTGGACTGTAGCTAGCAGTCAGGGTGCGGGGGTGTCAATCCCGTATAGATCTATACACACAATGTCTGCTCTCCCTACAGGAGACTCTGGTTACCAACTAGACGACGGAGAGGCCGTGTCCCGAAGATGCATCCCAAATAGTGGGTAGTGGGTTTCCAATATAAGTGTTGAACTAGAGGTAGAGACTCATAAATGAACTGACTAGAGTGAACCTATATGGCTATGCTCGTATACATAATATATAACTAATGAATCAAACAAGCTTTGGATGGACATCCGATCCCACCAGACCACATCTCAACGAAGAAAAGGAAATAGGGCGGACAAACCTTCCTAAGTCCTTCAATCATTATTTATATGCATCTATACAAGCACAGACATACATCTAACTACGTTTGAGTGTGTAACAAGTGGAAACATATCGTGAAGTATAACCAAATCGTGTGGAATAACTGAATCGTGAAGTATAATCATATAGTGTGGATTAACCGAATCGTGAAGTATAAGTGTAAAGTGTGGAATAACCGAATTGTGAAGTATAGGCGTACAGTGTGGAATAATCGAATTGTGAAGTATAAGTGTTACCAAATATAAGTGTATCACGAAGTAGAAGCAACAACAAGTGAAGTAAGAGCGTCTAATAGGCATAAGCGACTACAAGTATAAGCGAAATAGAGGCAATAACTAGTATAAACGCATCACGAAGTGAAAGCGTTATCAAGTAGGAGTTTAAACTAAGAAGGAGTATCAAAACATGGAAGAAAACCTTTATACTTGAGAAAATCACAACTTGGTGCTCTTTGGTAAAATAAGTTTGAAAACCTTTAGAAATTCTTTGGAAACTTTTCATAAACTAGTTTAAAACGAACTTTGATAAAACAGTATGAGTAAGAGTTTTGAACAAGTGAAAACCTTTTTGGAAAACCATTTATAGTATCCTACTTGGTAAAACAGTTTACAGTGTGGTAAATCCTTGTGCATGTGGGTTATCAATCACATGTGATTGATATGATAACTAGCATGTTTAACTTGTATTCCCCCTATAAAACATGTAAAAACATTTGAAAGGTTCATTCAGGGGTATGAACTCGCCTGGTGTAAGTGGATCCGACGAAGGTGCCGGTTGGGTGCTCGGTGTCAAGTAAAAGCTTGAACACACTTAGTGACCTATTTAACATATGATACATACGTTCACATACAGTTAGTACATTTAATACTAATTAAACAAGTATACGCTTCCTAAGTGCGAAAACACTTTTAATTAAGCGTTAGGGGTGTCCCGGATAACATCTAAGGGTGTGTAATGATGCGTGGGACTTGGGAATTGAGTTTACTCTTCAAGAGTAAACTCCTTAGGGAGTTTTCGGCCACATACCCCATACACACATGAGTTCACGGCCATGAACTCATGATTGGGTGTTTTGGGGTGCTAAATGGCTTAAATGCACATGGTCAATGTTGGAATGGATTTTTCTAAAGCCTTGGAATGGATTGTACTAGCATATATATTATTTATGGGAGTTCACGGCAGTAAACTTGGAGTTTACGGCCGTAAACTCCCCCAAGCTCAAACCATAATTATTTTGGAAGGCTAGGACAATCACATGTGATTCTAACTAATTTTCCAAGCCTTGGTATGAGTTTTGGGCATCATTTGACACCTATAGAGGAGTTTACGGCCCTGGGACTTGTCCTTGGGGTGTCATGGCTGTAAACTCTCATTTGGAGAGTGTTTGATATGCTTAAAGTCCCCAAACAATTTTTACTAGCCTTGGTATGAAATTAGGGCACCTTTTAACATGTTTTTATGAGTTTACGGCCCTGGAAATATTTCTTGGGAAACTTTGGCTGTAAACTCCTAAATGGAGGGTGTTTGACATGTTTAAGGTCCCCAAACTATTTTTGGATGATTCTAGGATTTATTCCAAGGCTATTGGTGTAGTTATATGGCTTTTAAACATGTTTAAATGAGTTTACTCCCCATGTTTGAGGGGTTTACGGCCCAAGCATATTCCTTGGCCGTAAACTCTTATTTGCTCCTCAAAATTCATGTTTAGGGTGTTCTAAGTCCGAATTTGTAAGCCATATAGTTGTATCTAAGTCCCAAAATTGGTTTGGAGGGGTTTGGGGGCTTAAAAACCCCATAAAATGGTGTTCACAGTCCAAGAGTGTTCTTGGGCCGTAAACACATCATTTTGTCCCTATTTTATGATTTAAACACGAATTTGTATACTAGATAGGTTATACAACAAGTTAGGATAGTTTACCTACTCGTTTGGGGCTCGAAACGGACGATTTTTGGCTCGGGAAAAATTTGTATAGAGAGAGTAAAAAGGTGGAAATGGAGTTTACTCTCCCTTATATAGGGGTCGGAGTTGAAGCTCAGTGGGAATCAACCCGATACTATCGTTATACGGGGCTTTTGGTTGCACCCGATTTAGTGGTCGTAATAAAATTTTAACTTTTTCCAAATTACTATGGAAATGTAATTTAAGTGTCTTTATTTCTTTTATCACGACGTTAACGACATATAATATAAATAAATAAAACATTTATTTGTTTTGGCGACCTCTAATTAACGGAACTTTTATAAAATGGAATATTCCATTAACGGTAACGGGGTAATGTAACGGAATAACTTTGGGTTGTCACAAAATGCACCAAAATGGTTAAGGATCTCAAGGAGGGTTGTGATTAGGGTTTCTGGAGGCTTAGATAGTAAGGGAGGCTGAGGGTGGACAATCCTATCCCTCTTATTCCATTAAATACCGAAAAATTAGGGTTTTGATCACCAGGCTACTCTCATGTCATGAGCAACAAGGGCTCACTTCATGAGACTCAAGGAATAGCGGTCAACAAGTCAACCCTGGCTCACGACGTGGGTAGCATCTCTCACGTCGTGACTTCTTCCAAAGGCTAAAAAAATTCTTGAAATCATGTACCTTAAAACTGAATGTTACATATGTACGTGTTACGTTTCGAATTCGAAGCTTCCAACAATGAGGCTGAGTACGAAGCCCTTATTTTGGGACTTAAGTTGGCACAACACCTTGGAGCAGAACACTTAAAGGCATTTGGTGATTCCATGTTGGTGGCAAACTAGGTAAATGGATCATACGAAGTATGCAATCCACATCTACGAAATTATTTGAATAAGGTAAACAAACTTATTAGTCGGTTTAAAACATTTATGATTGAGCAGGTTCCCCTATACAAAAACAAGCAAGCAGATGCGTTGATTAAAATGGCAGCTACAACTTTCCCCCATCTCACAAAGGAAGTGCTCATAGAACTATTGTGAGAAAGTGGCACATAAGAAAAAGAATTCAACGACATCAACTCCACCACTCAGAAAGACTTTCGAATGACTTCTATCCATAATTACTTAGTCCATAGAATCCTACCTAACGACAATGGAGAAGCCAGGAAGATCATAATCAAATCCCAAAGCTTTGTCATGAGGCAAAGAGTGCTCTACAAGAAGGGATATTTAATGTCATGTTTACGATGTGTTGACCCTGATGAAGCCAACTATGTCCTAAGAGAAAATCATGAAGGGATATGTGGATCTCATTCATGGGGCAAGGACACTTGCTAAGCAAATAATGTGACTTGGTTATTTCTGGCCCACAATATACGAAGATGTTGAGGCTCTAGTTAGCAAATGTTTGGAATGTCAACAACATGCTCTAATACCCCACCTTCCCGCAACAATAATGGTCGGCCATTTCATCAATGGGGAGTGGACTTGCTTGGACCTTTCCCAAAAATGCCTGGAAAGGTGAAATTTCTAATACTAACAGTTGACTACTTCACGAAGTGGGTAAAAGTAGAGCCATTAGCAGTAATAGTGGGGGAAAATGTTATCAAGTTCTTCTAGAAAAATATAATTAGTAGGTTCGGCATGCCAAATACAATATTAAGAGTTAATGGTAAGCAGTTTGCAGAAAATCCTTTCAAGTAATGGTACACTGATATGAAAATAGAACAGAATTCCACCTCAGTAACACACCCACAGGCTAATGGTAAAACTAAAGTTACTAACAAAACCATTGTCAAAGGGCTAAAAACAAGGCTAGCTAATGCTAAGGGATAGTGGGTTGACAGGCTCCCTAGTGTTCTATGGTCATACCCAATGACAGCTAGGACCACTACTAATAAAACACCATTTAGCCTTGTCTACAGATCTAAAGTCGTTCTTCCCTTGTAAATAGGACTTCCAACTGATCGAGTGCTCAATTTCAACATAGAATAATCAGAAACAGACTTACGGGAAAACCTAGATCTCCTTCAAGAAAAGCGGGAGGAGGCAGCTCGTAGACAAGCAAATTATAAGTCCTAGACAGAGAAGTACTACAACAGTCGCGTTAAGGAAAGGGAATGCAAGGTAAGGGACTTTTTGCTTAGACAAAACAAAGCGAGTCGAGCTGCAGATCAACGGAAGCTGAGCCAGAATTGGGAAGGCCCTTACAAAGTGGTCGAAGCTCACCAAAATGGGTCTTATGTGCTCGAAACACTCCAAGGTGCCCCAGTGCCTCGCCCATTAAACATCATAAACCTAAGGAAATATACCTGCTAGAATGAAGAGTGTTCTCCTTCATTCATAAGTTTCGGTATTTGTACTCTGGTACTTGTGTCCAACATTTACATTTGGTACTTCGCAAGTTTGAATCTCAACTTGTGTAATTTCAAATGTGATCAAATTTAGCAATTTCTCTAATTATCTTGCATATGGTTGATCACATGAGACATATTATGGATGAGCTTCACACCTAGAAAAGTTAACTTCCTTGGGTTTTCCAAATAACCTAGAAGTCACTCTCGACGACATGAGAGATTTTAAACATTATTTATTACACAACTCACCCCTTACGAGAGGAAAACATGTCCTATACTTTCTCCCCATGCGTTGAAGAGTACACACATGATATAATCATCATAGTTTTTCCAACTTACAAATACCCAAACTAAAAGTACAAACATTCATTACAAATGCAAAAATAACATTCATTACAAATGAAAAAAGTACAGACATTCATCACAAATGAAAAAAGACACTTGAATAGCTGAAGGGTAGACAACAAGACATCCTAGAAGAGGCGTAAATAATTCTTCTTCTTCAATCAAAGAGGCCTTAAGAGCCTCAAAACTAGATCGGTCCAATACAGATGATGCCATAAAATCATCGTTCGAAAAGGATGCCATAGCATATTGTAATTCTTGGAATGCCCACTCGGCATCTCATGGTCTGGGATTTGAATCCATACTTTTCTTTCATTAATTTACATCCACGATTTATGCCATAATCATTATATGCTTTGTAAAGTCTTTTGGAATTGCTCACAAATTTCTCGGAACACATGGCTTCATCAAAAGATTTGGAAATACCTTCTTGAAGCATCCAACACATATCATTCCTTGATTAGGCAAGTTGACCATTTAACTCGCTATCGCTAGCACAAAGATTGGCTACTTCAAGTTCTAGGTTGGAAACCTGATGAACCAAACAATTATTGTTGTTGGTTTTTCTTGGTAAGCTCATATTTGGTCTTATATTCGGATGCTTTAGTGGAGGCCACGACTGCTAGACCTCAAGCCTCTTCAAGTTTAGTTTTGTACTGTCTATCAAACCCCACATTTTAGGCCATGGACTACACCATGTGGGTGTGACGTCACCTGGTGAGTTCATCGGTGCTCATGTTGTCCATTTGGGATAAAATTACTTATGGAAAGACATTGGATATGAAATCAGAATTTTATGTCGATTCCAACACATCGGTTTCACAAGTAATATTCCACGATGGATGAAAAATGTCAGTTGGAACAACCATGTGGGATTTTTGAGGTGTCCACAACCTAAAATTAGAGCCTGAACCATCACCCAAAATAATAGGTGAACTTTTTGTACCAAAGGTGGCACCGCTCTGAACAAAGGGAACCTCCATGGCTACTCCTTGCATGGAATTCATAAAAACAACTCTGCTTTTACCACCAGAACCTTGATGGTGCTCCACGTCTGTGATATTGGTAATGGACACCAATTAAGCATAGTCTTTTCTCTTCTTTCTGGAGGTGGGTGAAACCTGACATAAAAGTGGTCTGTCTTACAAGGTTAACAGATTGAAATGTGTCATCATTATCACTCTGGTCATTGGCATCATCCTCATTAACATCCAATTTTGCTCTTGTTGTCTTCATCACATGCTCTTCCCCCTCATTACCCTGGTAGAAATCTGGGGATACAACATCTGCCTCTAGCTCGCATTCCTTCGGGTAATCACCCACTCATTACCTTGGTGGAAATATGGGGATACAACATATGCCCCTAGTTCTCGTTCCTTCAGGTAATCACACAGAAGAGCCCTTAACATATTCAAATATACTTTTTTTTTCTAAATACAACAAGAAAGGATAATATGAAAATTACACTTCATATTATGGGTAATAGTTATTAAAAAGTGACAGTCACTTACCATTAATCCTCATGAATAGCATAAGGACCGTGAGTCTGTTGTGTCGATCCCACACAACCCTTTTTCCACCAGCAGCAAGAACGAGTTCGTCGATCTCATCTCCTAGTAAACAATAACCTTCTATTTTTCTTAAGTCCTTACAAAGTTGACGGTTGATAATTTTTATGGTCGAGTCATTGACCATCCTTGATGTGTCACCTAAGACCATCCCTTGGGGTACGAGGTTTTGGCTCACCCAAAAGAACTCTTGTGTTCCATTTCCTTGATGACATTTTTTGATTTGCTGCAATTTGTCTCTCTTTATCGCGGTTGTAGAAAATATACCAATCTTTGCTAGAAGATAACTTGTAGAAAATACAAAATAAGGAAACAGAAGGCTCAACCTTTTTTACCTTACACAGGAGTTCAAATGCCACTATTTTGAACATTGCATTTGGCTTTAGTTGGCTTATGTGTATAAAATAGTGAGATACTAAATCTTCAAGAAACTTGGAGATTGGGAAGCAAAGGCCTGCCTCCATAGTTGTGACATAAATACCCACCTTATATGGGGCGGATCCTTGATATGCTGAGCAGGAGCAGGTATAAGAACTCCATCCGATGGATGCAGTCCATACTGGCTAGCCACCATTTCTAAACCTGCTTGCGAAAGAGTTAAGAATATGTCTTCTATACCCAGTTCACGAGCCATCTTCTTATTACTCATGTTTTGCTAAATATTTGGTAAGTGTGGTATGTGATTGTTAATTCAGACTCTTTTTTTAGATGTTATAGATGTGTGGTATGTGATTCTCTGCAGTTGATTTTCACACATGAATGACAATATTCTCTATATTATTGATATAGACACATACATACACAGATTCCTTCTTCCATTTGACATCAACCCATCGACCTATGTATGCCACTTCTTCCAATTGACATTGACTTGTGCATGCCAAGATTCCTTTATCACATATACCTCTTGGCTTTATATGGCACACTTAACTAGGTTATATGTATATTGGGCTTCTTGTTGAAATTAAACTTACATGGTTTTTTCTCAAATATGTATGGATGTTTGAGTAACAATGCGGGCATATTATTAAGTATGAAATGAAATGTGTACTACTCATATCACTTCATACCAGGGGGCTGACAACGGGCATAAGGAGGAGTCTGACGGACAGAAATGATGGACAAAAATATATGGCCCAAAACATGGCACCTCACATTTTACTGTCTATATGTAATTGCGTCACACTCATACAATATATATATATATATATATATATATATATATATATATATATATATATATATATATATATATATATATGGTTAGGTTATATTGTTTCTAGTAACTATTGTGTGCCAAAATGCACAGATCTAGACCACCGGATGGAATAGAATCAAAGGTCATGATCTGAGGATCTATGATATTAGAATAGAATAACATGTACCATATAATCACACTAATTTCAGCATAAAGGCATTTTAGTCAATTAACCTATATTAAAAAAGAAGATTTTTGGATTTTTAGGGATAATTAATTCTTTTATTTTAAAAAAATATGAATATTTTAAATTAATTCAAATTTAAAAATTCGGTTTTATTCTGTCAGAATGATAGAATGCCAACCATAAACTAGTAAATATATTTTTCGATTTTATTCTGTCAGAATGATAGAATGTCAACCATGAACTAGTAAATATATTTTCGATTTTATTCTGTCAGAATGACAGAATGTCAATCATAAACTACTAAATACATTCTGAAAGAATACACAAAATCGATTCTTGAACTAATAATATACCAAATTATTACATTGTATGATTGTGATTCATTGAACAATAACAACATTCTGAAAAAATAACAAGTGTAATTCCTAAAAAATAACAACATTCTTAATTACATTGTATGAGTGTGATCATTCTTTAATTCATTCTTCAAGCCTTTCTCATCAGGTCTTCAAGCCATTCTTCAAGACATTTCTATAACAAATTTATTGCAAAATATTTTGTAGTGATACACTTGTAACAACTGCACATTAAACATATAAACAATTAACTACAATTATATCAGAATACAACAATAAATATTCTTACAGAATAAACTATTCTTGCATAATGGTTTTGAATATTCTATCAGAATCACTATTTTACACGTGTTTATTGTTTTTTACATTCTAAATCCAATCTGAATGACATTCATACTAACATGAAAACAAGCCTTGAGCAAGCTATATTTACAGTCTTCAAAAACATATTCCAGCCTTATTCTCCAATGGAGAAAGAAAAACACCCCTACATGGCGTGTTTATTAACAGGCTATTCACAAATATATATCATACAAATCAATCATATGCTACTCCATTCACAGCATTCTATGTAGAAAAAGAATCAATAAATAATAACAAAGACTTACATGTGCATCAGTAAAAGATATGTCAACATCTTCCCATTTTCGGATGCAATCGTGGGTTTACTTCAAGTTATCTCTGCTCCTTTCACAAAAAGGTATAAAAGTCTGCATTGTCACTCTCATTCATTGAGGAATTTTCACAAACACTTTAAAGGCAGAATTTTGAAGACCAAATTCTGAAGGTATACCTACAATATACAAGATCAGCAACATAAATAAGTTGACAAACATTTTATTATAAAAGATTTGGAATCGGGTTAACTTGATTTGGGAAATTACATCAAGACTAACATGTTCAAGTTAATTATTGAGTACAAGCTAAAGAATCAAGAAACACTGAACCTGAGAATTAATAGAAACTTGAAAAGCAATTGAAAATCAAATTGTTCAACTGATGTAGTGAATAGAATGTCAGCTACGAAGGAGATAAGAATCAAACCTCACCCTGATTGGTGTTTAATTGGTTTTACATTATTCGGTTATACCCATGTCTTCAAATCGAACCCCTTCCTCTTCAAGATTCGTGTTGAAGCTATCTCTAATCAAACATCCATCGGTGTTCAAACTGAAACGAAAATATGGAAGATGAAGGCTGATTGAAATGGTTTAGATCGATGACAACAAAAGGAAATGATGGCAGGAAACGAAGGTGAAGGACTAGGTCAAATATATTTACTTTATTTCCATAACTGTAGGATTTCAATTAAATGATTTCCTTAATTAAAAGTACAAAAGGTCCAAAATACCCTTTAATGATTTATTTAATTATTTATTATTTCTTGAATTCTCATTGGTGCATTTAGGCACACAATATTTGTTAGAAACATTTGAACCTATCTCTCTGTGACAACCTGAATCTTTTTCTGTTTCCGTTAATAAAATTGGAATTTTATTAAAGTTTTCCGTCAAAACTTCATGGTTTAGGAAATCATCTAGTTTTATATAAGTGAATCGGAACCAAATCATGTGAAAAACCCGAAGTCCTTGAAAAACAAATCAGTTTTTGGCCTAAGTGAGTGTATGACCGCACATCGGTGTACGGCCGTATACCCGTTTATGGTTAGTGCCAGGTGGACCCCACCACCGACCATACCCCCAGTCTATAAATACAGGACCCCCCACCCTCATTTGAACACTTTTGTCATAAATCTCTCTCATTCTCTCTCTAGAACTTCTGACCGTACACCCTATAAACACCTCTTTTTCCGGAAAAACATCAAAAATCGTCATTTGGAGTCGATTGGGAACATCTGGAACACATTTTCTTCGGAATCAAACACCCTTGTTCTTGAGTGTACGGCCATACACCTTCAAATCGGCATCGGTCCGTACACCTTCAAATCTGCATCGGGTCGTACACCCTTCAAGAAGAGTTCATGGCCGCACACCCCGTTTACGACCGTACACTGCCTGTTCGGCCGTACACTGCCTGTCTGGCCGTACACCCCTTGTTCACGGTCGTACACGCCTCTTAAGCAGTGAAAAACTCGTTTCCTCGATTCAATCAAGTCTCGATAACATTTCTTAACCAAAGTCAAGTGTTTTTCTAACACTTTACCTAACGAAATCGCTAATTTAGATGCATATATGTATTTATTGATATTAGGATTCCGTTAAGTACCACGAACAACGACCCGAGGATCTTCGTTTCCAGTCGACGTTTGCACACTTCTAACTGTGAGTTCATACCTCTACATTTTTTTCCGAGTTTTTAATGTTTTCGCGGGGGGGGGGGGGGGGGGGGAATACAAGCCCAACATAAATGATTTTATGAAATTTATACAAAAAGGATTTCAATAAACTTAAAACGGATGCAAACAATACAAACATACAGTTTCTATACTTTTATAAAATATTTAGATATTTTATCCCTTCTGTATTACGCTGAGCATAAGGGACGTTTTCAACTTACAAGCTTAACAACATAGTTTTCAGATTCATACAAGGTTATACATATACAAACACACAAACTATAATAGGTATAGTTTGGGAATTCATACAAGGTTATACATATACAAACACACCAACTATAATAGGTATAGTTTGGGAATTCATACAAGGTTATACATATACAGACACACAACCTATAATAGGTATAGTTTGGGAATTCATACAAGGTTATACATTTACAAACGGTTTTCCCTGTATTATTACTTGTAAAGTCGTTAATCTAGTTGGAGACACGTCCTTGGGCGCTTACAAACATAACTAAGTGGAGGACTACTCTTATGAACCAGAGTCTCCTCGAAGGAGAACATGATTTTTGTGTATAGATCTATACGGGACTGACTATCCCGCACCTTGCTGCTAGCTACAGTAGGACCGGCAGGTCTACGGGTGACAAAGTCATAAAGGATACTGGCCCCCGGTTCGCACCATATCAAGTTTAGTATGGTCATAAAACTCGCAATGTAGATAATAACAACATTTTTACGTAGTAATATACCTTACATGGGTTCTTTACGAGAAAGAAAACATACTATTCATACTGGTGGTAGCTAGGGTTTTCAAACAGAACGTACTATACATACTGGTAGTAGCCAGAGTTTTCACATAAAGGGATTTTCATTCAAAACAATGCTTATACAATACAGTTGGTGATAATCAGATATGTAAACTAATATGTTTTACACCACTATAGAACACAGTATCAAACATTTATGTTAGAAAATATTGGATTTTTTGGAAAGCATACAAACATTGTACAGATTCCACGACAGGATTTTTATTACAAAAACATGTTTATGAACTCACCAGTTTTATGCTGATACTCTTTCAAAACTATTTGTAATCTCAGGAAATTAGTAGACAGGTACCTTCTGGAGTTTTTGAGAAGACGGAGTATATAGGGCCACGTCTTTTACTTTTGTTATACTTTTGATGTATATATAAACTATGAAATCAACAGATGTAAACCTTTTTCATATATCTATTCGATGTTTGGTTGTGTTTACTATGATTGCTATGATACAGTTGTTGTGATATTATACATGACGTCACCCACCCCCGAACGTTTCCGCCGTCCCGGTTTGAGGGTGTGACACACACACACACACTCTTTCTCTTTCTCTCTCTCTCTCTCTGTGTGTGTGTGTGTGTGTGTGTATATATATATATATATATATATATATATATATTGTTACTTGTTGATCAGAACATGTTGGTTGAACAAATCAGAATATCTTGAACTAAAAGATGATCATGATTCAAATTGATGAACATATTCTCCATTTAGTTCGGATGACATGTAATTATATCTTATAAATAGTCAATGTTTGCGGTCCGAGAAGGAAGTAAGAAACCCTAATACCCTACTTTCAATTTTGATCGTTTTTTCTCGTTGAAAACTGACTTTACCATCGAAGTGTCATCTCAGGTCCCCACCCGAGATTGTTTCAGGTATCACTGGAGTCTAGGCTGAACAAAGGACAAAGCGAAGATTTGTGGCACATTTATTTATCTCAACCGTTTCGTGAACCTAGGCATTCATCATTATTTATTATTATTATTTTTGTGATATTAGCAGGTAAACCTCTTATTACAGGTAATAATGATAGTTTTTTTTTTTGTATTTTATTAAGTTTAATGGTAATATATGCAAAAATAAATAAATAAATTAATTAATTAATGATATATTTTTACTTAAAAAATGCTATTGCCCGTTTAAATCATTTACCTTTTATTTTTCTTATTATTTCATTTGTTGTTTTGGACTAATACAAAGGTAGAAATGGGCAAGTTTTATTTTTCTTATTTCATTTGTTGTTTTGGACTGATATAAAGGTAGAAATGGGCAAGGGGCAGTAACAATATATTATCATTTTAGATATTAACGAAAAAGATTATTTGTAACATGACAATATGTTTTACATGTCTGTCATGCAATTTTGTAGTATGTGTGTGATATCATATTATTGTACTTTGGTTCAGACGATGATGTGTAATGTGTTTTATTGAAGTATGGCATGGCATGTCATAATGATGTGTATGCCTTTGAATTTGATTTATAATACAATTTAAATAGAGGTAAAATATATACAAAATCTATTTAAGCATTTATGGAATTTTTTTGTGATTTAAGATTTAACCACGAAAATTTTGGTTTTTTTTTTCTTTCAAAAGAAAAGGACCACAACCACGTATTGTTAAACATATAAATTTTTTGCTTTGGCTCTTTTTTTTAAGGATTGTCATATGATTGATATAAAAATACATATAAACTTTTTTATTTCCTTTCACTTCTTTTTATTCTTTAAAATGAAGGTATTCATTTTTCCCATCCCTTTTAACTTATTTGCTACATCAAATTTTATCTTTTCTTTCACTTCAATCCATTCATCTTCCAATACATGAAAACTCATTTTTATTATATATATTTTCCAATCCACTTAATACTTATCCAAAACACATGAAAACTCATTTTTTATTTTATACATCTTTTTTCACTAAAATTATTAATCTAAGTCTAAAACACTAATTAATTGTCCAACAGTAGCAAAAAAAAAAAAAACATTAGCCAAAAGTAGCCCACGAAATAATAGATTGATCAGGGTTGACTACGGTCAACGGTAAAAAACTACTCTTTCATGGCAATGAGTTACTGTTTCCTGATCCGTCTACTCTTTCATGACCCATTGGCCCATAATATATAATATATAATTTTTTAGATTATGTTATTTTGACTATTGTTTTCTTGGTTTTACCTATTTTTTTTTTCTCAATGGAGCACCCGACCGAAGAACGAGGTATGTCCATTTTTTATCAAAATTTTATCGTATTGTTGATTAGGGGTAGTTTTTGTATATGGGGATAAAAAAATTTTAAAAAAGCAAAAAAAAAATATTAAAATCGTAGGTTTCATACGATTTGTGCAGTGTGGACTTGTACACCGTAGGTTTCATATGAAGCCTACAGTTTTATTTTTTTATTTTCGTTTTTCTTTTAAATTTGTTATAACCTCATAAGCCATCATATATATGTTATGATTTCATGATTTTTTTAAAAAAACTTAAAAAGCAATTAACGAAACCGTAGGTTTTTTGGTTGCTAAGAGGAAACCGTAGGTTTTCAAAAAACCTACGGTTTTACAACTTCAAAGTGATTTTTTTTTATACTTATCACGAAACAGTAGATAATTTGGCGAAACAGTAACTCACTCTAATTACTTCCTGTTTCGTGGGCTATTTTGGAATAATTCCTAATTTTTGATTAAAAATGGTTAATTACTTTCTTAATTAGGCTTGATCAATAATTGCCCCTTTTTATTTTAAAATAAATACAAACTAATTAAAATCATTAATCATACAAACCTAATTAAATATGGACTTCATTTCCAACGGAGCTTTTAAGAAACACACAACATATAACCAATTTATTTTTTCAATCATATGAAGATGAACTAATACCATTATCACTAAAGATGGTTTACAACAACTAATTAAGGGGTTGTTTCATTTTGCTCTGATTCCATATCAACTTATTTGATTAGGGTTATTTGCACATCTGACTCACTTCATTGGTCCTAAAGAACCAAATACCATCTCTACCCTTTAATTAAACATATGATATTGTAATTAAACAGTCCAGTTATGTTAAGATGGATGATCATTGGTTAAGAATTAAATTGAATTTCATAACAAAACAAATTTATGATAATTAACCTTATAAGAAAAGTGTTGAGACTTTCTTTTCCAATAAATTGAAGAATACCATATTTTTTTTTTTTTCGTTATCTAGGATCCAAAGAAGAAATGTGAGTTTTTTGAAATTGAACTTCCAAATCAATGGTATATAGATACGTTATTTGAGATGCACTAAAATTAAATTAACTTAACTAGAGTGAATATAACCAATTTGAAGTGATTGTAGACATCTTTTGATCAGCTGTAGATGTAATTTTAATGTAATATATGGGCATAGTTTGTATCATTATGCTTTCCATTTATTAGCAAGCATTCTACTTTCATTCCAAATGCAAAATACATGGAACTTTCGGGTGTTTTGTATTTCATCTAAAAACAACTTATTTTAGATCAAAGACTACAAAAAGTTGAGTTGTCTACTTTAATTTTCTAGCATTCTACTTTAATTTCCTAGGCTTTACAAAATTTTGGTTTTTGTATAGGTAGTTGAATTGGATCAAAGACTACAAAAAGTTGTCAAAATGTATTTTACTTTCAATTTATAGCATTTTACAACATTAACCTCTTTTAATAACTTTCATTTTTATAGAATTTTACTTTTACTATAATCCAAAAAGTTCCCGCAGTCAATTTCAAGCATTCTACTTATGTTAGCCATAGGAACAACTAACAAGTTACTTACATTTGTAGGTAGTTTCATTTTTTAATGGTTATTGTTTTCTTATTAATTAAAATAGTCGTTTGCAAAATGTTTTTGTAATATGTAATAAGTAATTGATTTACCTTTTGTAATTTGTATCAGGAATGGATTGCCAAATTGTGAGGCTACCGAAAATCAAAAAAATTTATGTTTAATTTGGATTTTATATGACATTTTGTATTTTTTATAACTATTCAAAAACTTTATTCAAATATTTTATCAAACATATACATTTTATTCAGCACAAAATATAAACAAAAGGGTAAAATAGCCATTTTTAATATTCAACACAACCAGTCATATACATAATCAAACACCATGGTTTCAATCACATGGTTTCAACCATAGACAAATGCGATCAGAGCTTTGAACTATCAACAACTATCAAACAACCCTAAATATGACTCAAAATAACCTTTTGACACAAATCAACTTCCAAATTCCAATCAAGAATATATTACATTTAAAAAATAAGGGCAATTTTAACATTCATATAGAACTTATCTATTTAAATGCTTTCTTTGTATCAGGAAAAAAGAACTAGTTATAAGAATATCCATAATTGTGAGTTCAATGAGAAAGTTGAATGACATGGCAATTCAATAAATTTGGAGTTAGGAAAAAAAAAATTCTATTTTCTTAAATATATATTAGAGATTAGCTTTTCGAATATTTCAATGAACTTTGTAAAGTTAATTACATTGTAGGAGGAACAAATTGATAGAGTTTCATGTAATATATTATAATATGTTAAGATTCACTACATGACCTAAATTGTTTTAAAAAAATTTAAGTATAAGAAAGGGTCTGGTTGACTATGAAAGTCAACGTGATTTTAGTCAACCTCCATTGAATTTAATATTCTTATTCTTAAGAAACTCATAAAAACGATTCAAATTACACAAAAAGAACAACAGATCTATAGATTTGGGGAAGAAGGGGGGATTGCAGGTGAACAAAGTAGGATCAAATTTATCAACTTGAATCAAAACACATAATCAACAAGAATTAAGGAAATGGAGATCAAAACAAGTCATTTGCATGATAAAGAGCTACCATTTCCATTGCATAAGAAAACATGATACTACTGCTACTACTACACTACTCCTAGAAGCTAGAACAAATTATTAACAAAAAAAAAAAAAACTAAGAATTCGAAGGATCTGAACACAAATTCAATGAAAATACATGTTCTTACTGACCTAGAGATATAAAACGAAGCTTTTGTTTCATGATTCTGGTGTGGGCATTCTTTTGATCTTCTTGTTCTTCTTCTCCATTACTGTTTTTGCAAATGAATCCACAAGCTTCTGCTGTGATTCCAGGATCATTTCAGTTCTTTTCATCTCCATTTTCATTCGCATGGATTCAAGCTCTCTTGCCATGTCCATCTTCATCCTCTCCACCTTCGCAAACCCATCTCCTAACTTCTGAATCGCTGCCACCATTTCATCCATCAGATGACTCTCACTGTTCTCCATGTCCTTCCTCCTCTTCATCCCTCCACCAACGCCGCCGCCATGTTTTCTGTTCATCTCACTTCCAAAAGCTTCCTTCATGTATCCATCTCTCGAGCCCTTACCTGACCCGTAATGTGGGTTCATAGGCGGTGGGTAATCATCCATTGATATATTACTGTTGTATACGTTTAACGGTTGTGGTGGTGGGACGCCGGCGAGATTTGGGATTTTAATTCGAACACCGTTTCCAGCAACGCCGTTACCAATCGAGCTCTGGTAACGTCGATTGAGAGGGAGAGCGATGGCTTGTTTGATTCCTCTAGGATACAACAACAAATCGTCTTCGTTTTCATCGCCTACCCCATCTTCTTCCTCTTCGTCTTGATTACTCGGATCTGAAGGAGACGACCCTAATTCCATCGAATCCATTCGTTTAAAGTGAACCCACGAAGACGGATACCGATGGCCACCTGGGTTGTTTCCGATTCGTTGGATCTCCGCACGATAACGTTTTCTAAGCTTCTCCATCTTATGACGACACTGAACCGAGGTTTTCGGCGGGTTACCTAACGGACACCGAGCGGTGACGCCGTCGGCGACCTCCTGCCAGTGGGAGGCGCGTAGGTTTCCTCGCCGGAGAGAATACCACTTATCACGATACGCATCAATTAACGCAACGGTCTCGTCGTGCGACCAGCAGGGAGGAGGTATGCGTCGTGAAGCGGCGGTTGATTTTGATTGTTGAACGGCGAGTGGGTTTGTTGGTTCTTGTTGGGAAGAAGGCGAGTTCGAGCTGGCCATAGCGATGGCGGTGATACGGAAGAGGGAGAAATAGAAACAGAGAGGCGATGGGTGGTGGTGGTGGGAGGAGGAGGAGGAGGAGGCATAATGAAGGATTGGCGATTAGGTATGAATGGATAAAAGTAGGGTGGAGGAGGAGAGAGGGAAGCGGCTGACTTGGGGATCTAGCGGTGAGGTGGTGGGGGAGGCTAACCTGCGCCGTGCATAAAGTACGCACCCATGAGTAAAAACAAAAGGGGAGGAAAGATGAGGGCTGAGATGACGTGACCACCGCCCGTTTTTACTATTGGGTGGTTGAGCCGGTCCACTGCCCACCGCACCGCCTGAGCAGCCGGGCCTTGGGCGGCTGAGGATCTTCCTTTTTGGGAGTCGTTTTCTTGTTTTTATCTAAATCAAACTATGCCCTAATTTGAAGCAAAATACAAAATTTAAAAATATTCCTGGATTACATCATTCTATCATCACCATACACCCACAGGCCACAACCAATGCTTTAATACTTTTATATATGTTCACAAAACTTTCTAAATAAGCAAAGTTTTATTTAAAATTTACGATTGTTATCAGTAATATTATTAGAAAATTACAAATTTAGTCAAATACTTTAATTATTTGTTGAAAATAGCCAAAAAAAAAAAAACAAAAATTATATTTTTAGCCACTAAAATCGCAGATGGGTATACTTTATCTGCGATTTTGTCATGTCATCTGTGAACGTACAAGCGGTTAAAGCACAGACATGTTTTAGCCACTTGTACGTTCACAGTTTGTTTTTTTTTTCGTTGTATATATACCTCTTTTTCGGCCTAAATCCCACATGGACTATGTCTATTTGTGATTTTCTCTCCTTTTGAACTGTGATTTTGTGAATTTTTTTTTTGTTTTTTTTTCTTTTTATTTTAACTATGAAATTGATAGGTTTGACTACAAAACAATCTTATTATATATAAAATTTTTCAATAAATTATCATTTCTGTTATTATTTTTTTGGAAAATTTGTTTAAAACATCTCTAAGGAAATCGTCCATGATATCATTTATGATAGCTCTAAGAAAATCGCAGAGAGAGAGAGAGAGAGAGAGAGAGAGAGAGAGAGAGAGAGAGAGAGAGAGAGAGAGAGAGAGAGAGAGAGAGAGAGAGAGAGAGAGAGAGAGAGAGAGAGAGAGTTTCTCCAAGAAAGATAGTGAAAATGAAGAAAAAAACATTTTTATACTAGATCTCACGAAATCGCGGATAGACTTCACAAAATCACAGATGAATTTTTCCATTTGCGAACGTACAAGTGCTTAAAGCACATTTGTGCTTTAGGCGTTTGTACGTTCGCAGATGGGTTTAATCCATCTCCGATTTTAAGGGCTATTTTTGTAATTTGAGTTTTTTTTCTATTTTCCACAAAGTAATTAATGTATTTGGCTAAATTTGTAATTCTCTCTAATATTATATCATATTTTGATTCATGTTATATATAGATAACGTTAGTTTTTGCAGGAAAAAAAAGTGAAATGTTTTGAAGTATTTCATCCAATTATTACTCATGTCCCCTTTTAGTCCCATTTTGTCTAGGTTACTGAAGTTTTTAGACAAAGCTGTAAATTTAGTATTTGTGGTTTGTAAAACCTTGTGGATAGGATTTAAAAATATTTCAGTTTGCATAAAAGGTCAAAAATCAAAATTTTACCATGAATTTGATCCAAATAAATATGAAAAGACTATTTTGCTCTTATTATTTCTTTTTTACGTTTTTTTATTTTGATTGTTTTAAAATAAAAAATAAATAAATAAACGGACATGACCAGCTGACCACACAATACCCACCTCACATCTCTCTCTCTCTCTCTCTCTCTCTCTCTCTCTCATCAAAAAGACTTCCATGATTAATTCCTCTCCATAATTATCACCTTCCTTTACTGTTAATAAGCTTTATAACAGTCGTCGACCTTTTTCGCTAGTAAGTTTCTTACCTCACGTTGCCTCCATCCCCCCTCCCCTCATTCTTCTCGAGCCAGTGGGTTTACATCTTGGAGCTTGAAGCCTGTCATCTAGACAGAAACCTCGATAAAGTTGATAAAGTTGAATCCGACAGCAAATCCGAAACATGTTAACTTGTGACACCCTACTAATTTTTTCCCCCAGCCGTCAGAAACTTCTAGGGTTCTAGTTTAGATTTCATTTTGTATTTTCTACAAATTTTTAGTTTAGTTTAGAATTATGATATAACGCCCGTAGATCAAAGCTAGTCAATTTAGAGATAATAGGGTCGAAAACGAATTTTTGACAAAATATTATTTAGAATAAATAATCTTAACCAAGTTGTAGAATACGTCTCAAGGGTTTCGTACATATAAAGAACGTTGAAATCCGAGTTATAACGAAGAAGTTATGGTCCGTCGAAGTTTTATGGCAAAACTGGCAGGGCATCGGGAGACGTAAATAGTGAATTTTTTATAAAGGACCTTTTAGAATTATCAATCCAAATAAAAATTTTAGTATATGTTAAACCGAGAGCATACAAAAAAAGAACGCCCAAATCTGACTTCGTATGAGGAAGTTATGAATTTTATAAGATTTAGCATAGCAGTGCACGACCCGAATCTCGAATTTTAGTTCGACCGGTTTTTGGCCTACGCGACCTAAATGAGAATTGAAGATCTCATTAATAGGAACTCAGCGGTAAAAAGACAGACGAAAACAGAGTCCGTATGTAGAAGTTATGAATTTTACGCGGACATTTAACAGTATAATCTCCTCGTACAGTTAAAATTAAGATCGGTCGAGAATTAGCCGACGGAGTCAAATTGAAAGTTATAGATCTTATTTTTACCTACGCGTGGATATAAAGAACGTCAAAGACGAAGGTCGTATGTGAATGTTACGGATTTTAGAAGTCGGAAGTGTGCGGTGCGAAAATGGGTGATGTGGCACAATCTTGGCCATTGCTTTCTCCCCAAGTCTTGCCACTAGATGGTGACATGTGGCACCAAGTTCAGCCATTTTCACCCTATAAATAGAACCTCTCCCACACTCATTTTCTTCACACCTTTCCCATTCTTTCTTCTCTTTACTCTCTCTCTCTCTAGAACCTCTCTCTAGCCCCGAAACCCCCCGAAAAAGCCTAGGGAACATCCCTAGCATGAGGCGGAAGCCCCAGAGTGCTCGACGGCTTCGAGAAGAAAGATTTTCGGCTCGGGAACGCTGCTCCAAGCAAAGCCCAGTTTTCTATAAAACTCGTTGTAAGTGAGCTACGTCTACGCTATTTTTAATATATCGTTTATTTAATTATAGAAACGTTATTAGGAACTTATAATAAGTACTTGGGCTATTATTATGGGTTATATAAATATTGTTTAATGATTATATAATAGTAATAATAGCTAGACTATTAATTAGTCTCGACAAATAATAGACTAAACTCTAGTGGTAATAATACTAGGTTTCGTCGAAGGAAATTATTTTTAAGAAGCGAAACGGTGTCGGAGTTCGGAATCACCACCTTTTCAAGTGAGTGCATAGTCCCTTTCATGAACATGATTTTAATACAAGTATTGATTGAAGTATTAATTATATGTTTATGTGTGAGTTAATTGATATTGCCTGAAATACGTGTTAAAGAACATACCTGATTATACATTATGATTTAGGATAAAGAGTAAACCCAAATTAATTATGAGGAATATTGGGTAGTAGTTTCTTACGAGTACGAGTGAGTTATACTCAGAGAATAGAATTTTAGTATATGTCATTAATCTGGGAGCATGGATTAGACATAGTCATCGTCCTTAGTCCGGGAGTATGGATAGGACATAGTCATTCGTCGTTAATCTGGGAGAATGGATTTACGCATAGATACTTATCCCTAATCCGAGAGTATGGAATGGGCACAATTATTAATCCGAGAGCAGGAATTAGATCTGAGATTATGGGTTAAGTAAGAGGTAAAATTTAAGGTCCGAGAGTATGGATAGTCTCGTTGTAAGGATTAACGGGGCGGGGTAAGAGTTGTTTATGTATATATGGTGAAATTGTATATTTTGTAAATTCTAAATTATATATATATATATATATATATATATATATATATATATGTGATATAACATTGTGGGATTGAAATCTCTATGTACTCACCAGGTTTCCCAACCTGACCCACTCCAACTTATTTGTATCATAGGTGTCTATATGAAGTTACATTACACTGAGAGATTAAGGAGATGTAAATCACTAGTGATAATGAATGTAAGTTTTGTTTATGATTATGCTTCTGTATTGACGATGAAAAGGGTACTCTGATTTTTATAAAGCATAAACATAATCGGTCTTTTCTGGCCGTGAAAATGGGAATGTCACAATTGGTATCAGAGCATTAGTTTAAGCGACCTAGGAATATTGATTTATTTCTAGACTTAAACTTAGAATGATAAGCAATGATTGTGAGGAGTGTGTCTAATAGATTTAGGTAATACACCCGAATAGACACAAGCGCTTGCTTATTTTAGGAATGATGCCTAAATTGCTTTTACGTGCTAAATGATTTGTTATGCTTTATGCTATAGTTTGATCGGATCTATGGTCTGTTGCCGACCGGATCTGGAAACCTTATGTGTTTAGGATTCTAAGCGTTTAACTACGATATTAGAACTAGCATATAAATGTTTCAAAGTGATAAGGATGATTTAAACGTCAATCCTAAATAAAGATCTAGATTCACCTTATTCGGTGTATAGATCAAGATGAAAAGGACCCATAGCGGAAACGTGAATGCAAATGGGAATCGAAACCAACTCCCAGTGATTGAGCAAATACCGGTTGTGGTAGCCGCTGCTGAGCCAATAACAATGGTCGGAGTGCAAGCAATGATCCAGGCGATGTTGGATCGTCAAATGGAGGAAACCAGACGTTTACTCCAGCAAAATCGAGAGGAAGCGACCATACAGATCGAACAGCCCGAGTTGAACGAAGGGCAGACTGAGGAGGAAAACTACAGTGGGACTGTTGGTCAAGCCAACCCATCGATAGTTAGGCAAAACCACCAAGATGGAGGAAATGACGGACGTGGATGCAAATACAAGGATTTCATGGCGTCCAAACCACTGAGTCTATCTGGAAGCCCGACGCCGGTGGAAGTCATGAACTGGATCTCTGAGATGGAGATGATGTTTGAGAGTTGCGAGTGTAGCAACAAGCAGAAGACCGCTCTCACGGTTCCTCTATTGAAATATGGAGTACTAAGCTGGTGGAAGCTACTGGCTAATTCAATGCCTAAAGGTGAAGCAAGCAAGATATCGTGGGAGGATTTTCTGGTGCAATTGAAGATTCAATACTGCTCTGAGCTGGATCTTCTGGAGATCAACAACGAATTCCAGAATTTGAAGAAGGGAAGAATGAGCGTTACTGAATACGCTGCAAGCTTCACTGAGAAAATGAAGCTTGTTCCTCACCTCGTCCCAATTGAACTCTCCAATGTTAACAAGTTTGCCCTCGGATTACCAGTGGACTTTGGTCTAATGGTCAAGCAAAATACCACTCTGAAAGCCGCCATCTGGGCTGCTAAAAATGTGGAGACTCGGATACGAGATAAGGGTCTGGAGAGAGCGGAGGTGGGAGAGAAAAGGAAATTTGAAGGGTCTTCAAGGTCCGACGTGAAGAGAAAATTCTTGAAGTCTGGTTCAAAGAAGTTTGAAGAAGGAACGCAATGGTGTGACAAGTGCAGAAGGAAGCACATCGGGAAATGCTCTAAAGAGATGACCTGCTTTAAATGCGGGAAGACTGGTCATTACGCCAGTAAATGCACAACCAAGAGAGAATTCTGCTTTAAGTGTGGCGAATAGGGACACTTCAAGCAAGATTGCCCAAAGAGAGAAGGGGCTACAAAGCTAAATGTGCCGCCAAAGCCAAAGGCAAGAGCATTTCAGATGATCCTTGACGAAGCAGATGACAATGCGAGGATTCAGGAGTGAAGGCTTGACATCCAAAGATCGAGTTATGAAGTAGTCGTGTAGATAAGTACCTCTTAATGTAGTCTGTTAGAGGCATAGTCTAGGGTGAACTTGAACACCTATGTAACCATTTCAAGGAATAATATAAAACCTTTGTTTTGATATTTGATGAGTTAAGTTTTTATGTGATTTTCTTGTATGGTGACTTAGGAAACTGCGGGACAATACTTGGGACGAGTATGAGTAGGTGTGAAAGGTAGTAGAGGCCTATACTACCGGAAGCACAAGACTCATGCTTGGATCAGGGAAAGTCACAAGGTTACCAAGAAGCTAGTAATTGATACCGGTTTATTCAAATATGTCGTTACTATCGTTTCGGTAATGACTAAGAGGATGATTGTTATTCCGACCTTAGTGGTCATATCGAATTGATTCCGATTACGATAAGTATGTTACGTGGTTCAGAGCACCAAGTTTGATGTAGCATCTGACTTAAGCCGGAAGATTGAAATAAAAGATAATTAAAGCGATCAGTAGAGGTATTGCGATAGTTGCTTGTAGCTAGAAATGCTACCTTTTAAGATGTGATTAGAACATGAAGAAATGTATAGTCTGTTCCAAAAGACTCTAAGAGACCTGAGTCTAAGTGTGGGAACATATGATGATAAGTCATTAGAATATGACACATCGGTCCATTTTAGTAATAAAATAACTTATCTTAAGTCTGTTAAGAAGAAGAAGCAGTCTCCAGTAAGGATCGAGATTGTTACTTGAAGGTCATAATTTGGAGTCTAACGTGAGATAGGGAGCAAGTGCAAGATTGAGCACCGCCTGCAATCAGGAAGTCTTAGAGTTAGATATTCGTTCGAAGAAACATCAACGTTACGGTTATTACTTAGGATGAAGAGATAACGTATGGAGTATCATGTGAGCCTATTTCGTTAATGATTTCGGGACGTAATCATCCTAAGGGGGAGATAATTGTAACGCCCGTAGATCAGGGCTAGACAATTTAGAGATAATAGGGTCGAAAACGAATTTTTGACAAAAGATTATTTACAATAAATAATCTTAACCAAGTTGTAGAATACGTCTCAAGGGTTTCGTACATATAAAGAACATTGAAATCCGAGTTATAATGAAGAAGTTATGGTCCGTCGAAGTTTTACGGCAAAACCGGCACGGCACCGGGAGACGTAAATAGTGAATTTTTGATAAAGTACTTTTTAGCCTTATCGATCCAAATAAAAGTTTTAGTATCTGTTAAACCGAGAACATACAAAAAAAGGCGCCCAAATCTGACTTCGTATGAGGAAGTTATGAATTTTATAAGATTTGGCATAGCAGTGCACGACCCGAAACTCGAATTTTAGTTCGACAGGTTTTTGGCCTACATGACCTAAATGAGAATTGAGGATGTCATTAATAGGAACTGAACGGTAAAAAGACAGACGGAAACAGAGTCTGTATGTAGAAGTTATGAATTTTACGCGGACATTTAACAGTATAATCTCCTCGTACTGTTAAATTTAAGATCGGTCGAGAATTATCCGACGGAGTCAAATTGAAAGTTGTAGATCTTATTTTTACCTACGCGTGGATATAAATAACGTCAAAAACGGAGGTCGTATGTGAAAGTTACGGATTTTAGAAGTCGGAAGTGTACTGTGCGAAAATGGGTGATGTGGCACAATCTTGGTCATTGCTTTCTCCCCAAGTCTTGCCAATAGATGGTGACATGTGGCACCAAGTTCAGCCATTTTCACCCTATAAATAGAACCTCTCCCACACTCATTTTCTTCACACTTTCCTCATTCTTTCTTCTCTTTACTCTCTCTCTCTCTCTCTCTCTCTCTCTCTAGAACCTCTCTCTAGCCCCGAAACCCCCCGAAAAAGCTTAGGGAACCTCCCTAGCATGAGGCGGAAGCCCCGGAGTGCTCGACGGCTCCGAGAAGAAGAGATTTTCGGCTCGGGAACGCTGCTCCAAGCAAAGCCCAGTTTTCTATAAAACTCGTTGTAAGTGAGCTACGTCTACGCTATTTTTAATATATCGTTTATTTAATTATAGAAACGTTATTAGGAACTTATAATAAGTACTTGGGCTATTATTATGGGTTATATAAGTATTGTTTAATGCTTATATAATAGTAATAATAGCTAGACTATTAATTAGTCTCGACAAATAATAGACTAAACTCTAGTGGTAATAATACTAGGTTTCGTCGAAGGAAATTATTTTTAAGAAGCGAAACGTTGTTTGAGTTCGGAATCACCACCTTTTCAAGTGAGTGCATAATCCTTTTCATGAACATGATTTTAATACAAGTATTGATTGAAGTATTAATTATTAGTTTATGTGCGAGTTAATTGATGTTGCATGAAATACGTGTTAAAGAACATACCTGATTATACATGATGATTTAGGATAAAGAGTAAACCTAAATTAATTATGAGGAATATTGGGTAGTATTTTCTTACGAGTACGAGTGAGTTATACTCAGAGATAAGAACTTTAGTATATGTCATTAATCCGGGAGCATGGATTAAACATAGTCATCGTCCTCAGTCCGGGAGTATGGATAGGACATAGTCATTCGTCGTTAATCCGGGAGAATGGATTTACGCATAGATACTTGTCCCTAATTCGAGAGTATGGAATGGGCACAATTATTAGTCCGAGAGCACGAATTAGATCCGAGATTATGGGTTAAGTAAGAGGTAAAGTTTAAGGTTTGAGAGTATGGATAGTCTCGTTGTAAGGATTAACGGGGCGGGGTAAGAGTTGCTTATGTATATATGGTGAAATTGTATATTTTGTGAATTCTAAATTATATATATATATATATATATATATATATATATATATATATATATATATATATATATATATATATATATATATATATATATGATATAACATTGTGGGATTGAAATCCCTATGTACTCACCAGGTTTCCCAACCTGACCCACTCCAACTTATTTGTATCACAGGTCTATATGAAGTTACATTACACTGAGAGATTAAGGAGATGTAAATCACTAATGATAATGAATGTAAGTTTTGTTTATGCTTATGCTTCTGTATTGACGATGACATCCAATGGTTTAAAATAAATAAAAAAAAAATACATTTCTTGGGAAATGCTTTGATAACGTATTTATCATGTTTTTCTTGGGAACAAATTCCGCAACATTTTTATAAAAATGGTACTCTGATTTTTATAAAGCATAAACATAATCGGTCTTTTCTGGGCGTGAAAATGGTGATGTCACATATGATTTTCAATTTCTACAATTCGTGTTCATTATTATGTTGGTGGGTGTAGATTTTCTGGTAAAAAGCTTTTCTAGGATCCATTCATTATCTCAAAAAAATTATGAGTTTCAATTTCTACACTTTGTGTTCAATTTCGTCAATTTGTGTTCATTATTGAGGAATTGGAAGTTTTCTTTATGCATATTACTGATGAAGAACAGTGGGTTGAACTTTATAAACATTGGAATCACCTACTTCTTGATGCATATTCTTAAAACCCATGAGCTTTTATGTGTTTTTATCATGTGGAATCCCTGACTGTGGTGTGTAGATGTAAGCATGATTGAATCGATTGGTGTTAAACTAAGTTGAATTTATATGGGATTAAATCGATGAATGCAAAACCGACGGATTGAATCTTTTAAGGTAAGTTTTTGTTGGTTTTTTGACAGCTCGATTCGTTTGAAGGAAACGTAAAGCTGACGTCCCTAGACCATTTGGAGATTGATTTTGAATATGTAATGGTGGGTGTTTTTTATTCGGTTGTTGGTTAGAGGTGGCAGCTCGATTTGTTAGAGGTAGCAGCCCCCGTTGGGTCTTTTTTTATTTTGTTTGGGTTTTCCGATGAAGAAATTAGGAGGGAGGAATAATGGGCTACAATGATGCTCTAACTCAATCTTCAAGTGGGTTTGTGTTTTGTTCCAGGTTTGAAGAAGAAGAAGAAGAAGAAAGATGAGGATGAGAGAGAGAGAGAGAAAGTATGGTGGGGTGTGTATTTTTTATGAATTTATTTTTATTTTGTATTTATAAATGGTAAAAATAATGTAAAAAAGAAATTAAAATGGTAAAACCGTAATTTTAGGTTTTTCAATGACCAAAACCACCAGAATCTTTTAATTTTGGAACCAATATCACAGAAAATTTTTGATTTTTAACAATCCATACAAGTCGAAAACTTTTATGTAACACCCCGACTCTCAGGTATAAAATTTAAAGCTTATATTCACATTCTTAGACCTAATCAACGAGTTGTATGCCCCAACTTGTCATGTAGAAACAGATCCGGTCGCGTGATTTATGAGGTCTACTCAACGAGTTGGAGAGCCCCAACTAGACGAGTAGGAGCTGAATGAGAAAAACCTATATTTTAGGGTTTGCACCCTATTTAAAGGACTTAATTTGCATCCTTTGGCCTCCCTATTCACCTCATTACCCAGAGAAGGAAACCTTAACTGTTCTTTACTACTCCTTTGCTTTGTGTTTGTGAGGCTAAGAGAGTGTTTTTGGTGCATTTGTTGAAGAAACTTGAAGGTTGAGAAGCATGGAACGGGAAGGAGCTTGTAGATCCAACATCCACATCGTTTTGGCTTCCATTTGAAGGTAACAAGTTGTTACCTTGATTATTCTAGTGTTAGATCTCTTTATTCATGGGTTTAAGGCTATTTTTAGCATATTTGTGGATCATTTCGGGTAGGCATGATCTGACGTTGTAACTTCGTATCTGGACTCCTCTAAGTCCTTATAGTCATAAAGTTATTGAATTTATCAAGCTTTGGCCCTTGTATTTAGCTTAAACCTCTCCCTTAGATTGGTTTTAGCATTTAAGACCTTGCATGCACATAAAGTTTGCAACTTTATGTGGAAACCATGCCCTAGGAGGCTAGATCTGCAATTTGGAGCCTTGGTCTTGCTTAAAAGCGTCTGAATAAGAAAAAGACTGAAGAGACTCGATGAGTTACATGTCCAACTTGACGAGTAGTATGAAGATTGGTTGTTTGGGGTTTATGCATGGACCCGACGAGTCAGTGAGATGACTCGACGGGTTAGTTAGGGTTTTTCCCGACATTTGGACACCACATAGACTCGACGAGTTGTCTGGAAACTCGGCGAGTCGACTAGGGTTTTCACAATTTCTTGAGTTCAGAAGGAACTCAACAACTCAGTGGGCGACACTCGACGAGTTGGGTCAACATGGAGTGTTGACCTTGACTGTTGACTTTGACTTTGACCAAGGGTTGACCAGTTTGACTTCTGGGGCTATTTTAGTAATTTGGGAATTTATGAAAGTAGATCATTAGTGGATGTAGGTGATTAAGTTTGGAGTTGTATTTAGGGAGTTTGACATTTATCATCCCGAGCTACTTGTGAGGTGAGTTGTCCTCACTATACTAACAGGGTCGAAGGCACCAATGTCGACCCTTTTCAGATTTGTATGCGGGTTTATTGCATAATGATATGTTTAGTGACCTGTTAGGTCGGTATCCTGGTATAGAGGATGATGCTATGTTAGTGACCGGTTAGGTCGGTATCATGGTTATAGGATGATACTATGTTAGTGATCTGTTAGATCTGTATGTCTATCTGTACATGCTAGCTAGCTTATGATATTTATGTGCACATGATTGTTTGATTGGGTGTTGGGTTGAGGCGGTCATGCTTTATGCTTGTGCCAACATACCCAGGGCGGACCAGATAGACTGTAGACCCCGTTAGGGCGTACTAGTCAAGCCGAAGGCCCGACGAGCAATTCGGATAGGCTGAAGGCCTTACGAGGCGATCCAGACATGTCGATGGCTCGGAGAGCGGTCCAGATAGACTGATGGCTCTGCGAGGCGGTCCAGTCAGGTTGATGACTCATTATGCATGTTGTTTGTTTATAGATATGATTATGGTTTCTATGACGTTGGTATTTTAGGGGAACTCGCTAAGCTTCAGGCTTACAGTTGTTGATTATGTTTCAGGTACTTCTGATGATCGCGAGAAGGCGAAGGCGTGATCGTGCTGTTGGATTAATGTCTAAGTCCATAACTATAATTGGTAAGACTTGACCCGACCCGGCATGGTCCATTTGGGTTGCATACCATCATGCACTTGGATGAGAGAAATAAGACACTTATGGTTATTAATATATTATAAGTTCTAGTATATTAATAATAAGAATAATAAGATTATTTAATTAGTATTGATCAAGAATTAATCTAGGATTAATTAAGTGATCAAAAGTAGACTAATTAAATATATGGGTTGATTGTGTAAATCATCCATACTTGTATAGTGGGCTAATGCTCCATGGATAATCAAGTTGGGCTAAAACCCATAGGATGGTCCATGGATGCTCCATGGTGTATTTGAACCCATGGATCCAAGGAAATGGAAAGTCATGACAATTAGGGTTTGCCCTAATTGTAACACTATATAAAGATATTATTCTTGGCAAAATTGGCACATGTATGATTCTAGAGAGGGCTAGCCGATTTTGATGAGTGTAGAATTCTCTCAAGTCATTCCAAGTGTTTTGATGATTGTGATTCCATTTGAGGTGTCACACTTGGGGCACTAGGCACTCAAGCTTCATGAAGACTTTCTACATCAAATAGGTATGTATTCTATCTTGCTATAGTTATTGTTTTGTATGCTAGATTAGGATAATACCTTGGAAGTTCTTATTTGCATGTATAATAGAGAAAACATAGATCCAAGGTATTTAGGGTTGCATGTACACTTAGGAGTGTTAGAATGCTCAAAACCCAACACGTGCACCTCCTTATGTTTTTATGATTTGATTATGGGAACTCTAACATGAAACCCTTTTGAAAATTTTTTTGTAATAAGTATCGGTTTTTGAATGATTTAAAAAGTTTTAAATTGGCATGATTTTTACGGGTGTTACATTGTAGACATTATCCATAGTTTTTACAAACCATGAGGACCAAATTTATAGTTTTGTCAAGTTTTTAATTTTTTCATAATATCAATGTTACCGGCAATAGCTCTTAACAATATAATTTGGCTTTTTTATCCAATATGGTGTGACACATGGCTGCCAATGTAGCATTTTTTTTTCCATGAAACTTTTTTCTTACTCTTTCTAATTACCACTATTTTCAAAAAATCAATACATATTCAATACTTTTTTAAATTTCCACACCAAATAAAATACATTACTATTTCTATTGAAGAAAAGTACATAAACATGCTAAAACTTCCATGGTCTTCAACAAAATACATTGTTATATTCAGTGACAAGTCTACAATAGAAACTTAAGTGGTTCATTAAATAGGGTTGGCTAAAAAAAACTGATTCAACAAGAAAAATAACCGATTCAACGTATATAAAACTAATGGTGAAAGAATTGATCCTAAACGATTATTCCTAATTTTTTTTTTACTAAAATCAATTTAAATTAAGAATAAAATCGATCTATTAAATCGGTCATACATGATGTATGTAACATACATGTTTTGAAATCATGTTTTGTAATGAACAAAATTGTGAAATATTATGTGAAATTGAGTGCTGAGTTCTAACAGATAGTTTTTACTAGAAATGAAGTAAAACTATGTTTAGAATCATGCAAAAAATATTAGAAGTCTTATGAGATTCCAATTAAAAGTCAAATAATGAAATTTAGCGAAAATATAAAATTTGAAATAAGTAAAATTTTATTATTTAAAGTTGTAAATAATCTCGTTAGAAACTTGTAGGCGAAAACCTCGTTGAAATCCGAGTTATAACGAAGAAGTTATGACCAATCGAAGATTCGCGACAAAACCGACACGGCGTCGGATGACGTAAAAAGTGAGTTTTTGATAAACTACTTTTTAGCCTTAGTGATCTAAATGAAAGTCGTAGTATTCGTTAAACCGAGAAGTTCGATAAAAAGCACGCGAAAATCTAACTTCGTATGAGGAAATTATGATTTTTACAAGTTTCAGCTTAGCAGTAGACAGCTAAAAACTCGAATTTTAGATCGAGTGATTTTTAGCCAACACAACCTAAACGAAAATTGAAGATCTCGTCAATAGTAGTACAACGGTAAAAAGTCTGACGAAAACGGATGTCGGATGAAGAAGTTATGAATTTTTAACGGATTTTTCATGTCCCGGTCTGTTAAAAATATAATAATAAAAATGAAATCAAAATTAGCCAATAAAGTCTACACGAAAGTTGTAGAGTATATTCTCACCTACGTGTGCATATAAAGATCGTAAAAAGCGGAGTTCATATGTGAAAGATATGAATTTTTGAAGTTATTAAATAAGAATAAATGAAAAATCGAAATCTTATCCGAGGTCGTACGCCCCGCGTACACGAGGATACGCCCAGCGTACCTCGCACGTATCTGATCCGGAGTCAGCCACGTAGCCCGCCTTTGCTTGATCGCCACGTAGAACAACGTCCAAGACCCGGGAACCGAGCTGCTGCCACGCCTCGCACGCCCAGCGTAGTCAGCAGCTTCGGACTCCTATAAATAGGGTGCGAGGCTGCCCGGTTTTGTTTGGAAAATTTTACTATCTTTCACCCTCTACTCCCATTTTTAGCCACTTTTAACCCCTAGAAGTTCCGTTATCATTCCCGACATCTGAAGCAAGCCCCGACGCCTCGAAGTTCCCGAGAAAATCTTATTTTCAAGTCAAAACTCTGCCCGAGTAAAGTCCGGTTTTCAACTAAAAACCCCGGTTTCGCCCCAGAAAGTCGTATTTAGAGCCGAAGTGCTGCTCAAATTACTATTTTAACCCCCAGTTATTCCAAGGTGAGTTCAATATATAGGAACAATTGTATGTTATGTTTTATATGTGCTATGTGTTTTTCAGTGTTATTATTCCGAGTTATTTTCCCGTGATATTTTATTCGCTATTTTTATAGCAAAAGTAATACCTTTGACCATATGATCAGTGAAAGGACTTAGATTCACATTGGTATTGGTACGTAGCCTCTGGCCATGTAGAGCATGTCTCCGTAAGAGAATGACTTCTATTCTATGGCATTGGCAAATGGTTAGACAGGGCTATAAGCCTGAAATCTACCAAGATGTTAATCAGAAATCTTATGTCTTATGTGCCATTTGGGCCGAAGCTTTATTGATGTATATCAAGTATGGAAATTGTTATGTCTTATTGATTGTATACCTTTGAATCAAGTCATTGATTGATATGGAAAGCTTAACACATGATTCACATATGCCTTTGTTGCTCATTGATTCTCTTTGCTTCTGCCATATTGAAGTATATATATGACATAATATTATATTGTATCTATTATTGAACTCACTAAGCGTCACCGCTTACCCTATCAATGTTTAACAATTGTAGGTGATAAGTAACCAGTATAATCATATATTATTGAAAGAATTAGAATAGTTGGTAATAATACTTTTGTACTTCAGTTTATGTTTGTATAAATTACAATATCCTGGGTAGTTATGTAATATATAACACTTTGTAATAGTCAGTTTGTATCCAATAGTTTGTAACCTCTTTATCAATGTAGAATATTGCTTTTATGAATATGCAAGTAGCATGTTTTGGAGTAATAGTATTGTGAAGTATGAAAGTTTGGGACTTTCAGAAATACGAAAGTTGGGGTCTTTCAATGTAATTCTTTTTAGTTTGTAGATAATTACCTACGTGTATTTACAAAATAACCATGTATATGTAACATGTCATGTTTTACCAATACATAATATTTATTTATAAATGTGTAACTTCAATAAATAAACAAATAAATAAATAAACATATATATATATATATATATATATATATATATATATATATATATATATATATATATATATAAAACGTTCCTTTAATCATAAAAATGACATGGTAAGTTATCTCTTTCTCTCTCTCTCTCTCACCCCACATTTGAACCTAGATCTATATAGGGCTAGGTTATAATGTTGATGGACAACTATTGTGCAGACATGTAGACAGTGTTATTTTGCGAAAATTACTAAGAGAATATGTTGTTTAGTAATATGAATACGTTCAACCTCACACAACTATCGTCATTTTCAGACATTCTCACTAATTCTTATTCATTTTGTTTTCACGCATCGTTTTTCACTTATTTTCATTCTTAGAGAATATAACTCAATAAACATTCTGACAACATTTTGATAGAATAAGAATAATAAAAAAAAATCTATAATAACCTTATAGACGATTTAAGTATTGAGAATATGTGATAATAACAATAATTATGTAAGATTGAACGTATTCACATTATCAAACAACACATTTTCTTTGTCATTCTCACAGAATAATATTGTCCACACGTTTTCACAATAGATGTCAATCCACATTTGAACCTCTCTCTCTTTATATATATATATATATATATATATATATATATATATATATATATATATATATATATATATATATATATATATATATATATATATATATTACTCACATCTAATAGTTATTAATCATATGTATTAATCGTATGTGTTAGTAAAGGTTTTTTATTTTTTAAAGAAAAATAATGTAGAAATCTATTTAAAAGAAAAACAAAAATAAAGAAGCAATTAACAAAAATGGGTATAGAATCACGATGGAAATTAGGACAATATATCTGCCAATTCTCCCCAAAAATGGCAAAAGTCAATAAACAAGATATTAATTTTTATTATAATCGAAATAATAAAATAAAAAATAAATATATGATAATCTTTAAATATTATTAAAAGAGAACCCTTAATTCACCAATGAAACAATCAGGGTCATTGATTGTATTTCGATCATATGTTTTCCACCATTAGATCAAATTGATGACATCATCTTTCGCAAATAGAATTCAAACACAATTACATTTAATTATATAATCTTTAAATTTAACAATTATGTCATCAATTGAAACATATCATTCTATTTATATAGAAGATATCAATTTCTATAATTAATATTGTTTCTAATTTAACTCTCTTATTTATAGCTTTTGGCTTCAAAATTTAAATCCGTGTTTTTTTAAATAAGTCTTTAAATAAGCATATCATTAATTTGGTTATTAACCTATAAAATCCAATCTAATCAAATTAAATCTGCAAAATATTTGAGAGTCAAAATTAAAGTCCCTATCATTCATAATTTATCTCACAGAATATCCCACATAAATGAATCGATTTGAGATAATGATTTGAATCTTAAAACTCATAAAATAAGAAAGTCAATTAATTTGTAAATTTGAATAAATATAACTGATTTCTTTCTTTTTTTCTAGATTAATAGTCGGAAATCTCCAAGATGATATCTCAGGATCCTATTTTTTTAGAAGATAATGATTTGATTATTCAAAAACACCCTATATATACGATTACATTGAAGTTGTTATTTTTACAATTTTGGATTGAGTCCCACAATTTATAGTGTTCTTCTTTAGCAATTTTCTTCTTCAACTCTTTTTTCTAGGTTCTTTCTTTACTTTGTTCTCCTTCTCATTCTCCAATTTCTAGCATTTACTCTCTCTTCTTATTACATGTTATTATTGTATTCTTGTTGAGAGGTCATGAAAAAAATTAATCAATCTACTTTAAGCATATTAGTTTCATTTATATCTAAATATTATTACAAGAGAACTTTTAATTCACCAATGAAGCAATCAGGACCCTTGATTGTATTTCAATCATATGTTTTCCACCCTTAGATCAAATTGGTGACATCATCTTCCCCAAATAAAAATCAAACACAATTACACTTAATTATAGAATCTTTAAATTCAGCAATTATGTTATCAATTGAAGCATATCATTCTATTTATATACGAGATATTAGATTTTATAATTAACATTGTTTATAATTTAACTCCTTTATTTATAGTTTTTGGCTTCAAAATTCAAACCTGTTTAGTTCTTCTTTCTTTTTTTCTTTTTCTTTTTTTTTGGTAAAAACTCATTAAATAAGCATATCAATAATTCGGTTATTAACCCACAAAATCTAATTTAATCCCATTAAATCAGCAAAATATTTGTGAGTCAAAATTAAAGTCAATATTATTCATAATTTATTTCTCAGTATATCCCACGTAAAATGAATCAATTTGAGATAACGGTTTGAATTTTAAAACTCATTAAATAAGCAAGTTAATTAATTTGAAATTTTGAATCAATATAACCGATATCTTTTTTTTTCCAAATGAATAGCCGAAAATCTCAAAGTTGATATCTTAGGATCCCAATTTTTTGGAAGATAATGATTTCCTTATTCAAAAATACTATATATATATATATATATATATATATATATATATATATATATATATATACATTGAATTTTTTATTCTTATGATTTTGGATTGAGTCGTACGATTTATAATGCTCTTCTTCAATGGTCTTCTTCTCCATTTCTTTTTTCCAGGATCTTTATTTACTCTGTCTCCTTCTTTTTCTCTAATTTCATGCATTTACTCTGTTCTCATTACATGTTATTACTATATTTCTGTTGAGATGTCATAAAAAAATTAATCAATCTATTAGAGGAAAGATACGTGCTAACATTTTGAATTTGTATTGCCCTCCAGAAACCAACCGTAGTCTCATAGACCATTCTCACATATCTTAATAGGTCTTAGCATTCCCCTAAATTCAGCTACAAGAAGTCATGAATACACTTCTTGAATCAATCCTCTAAACTGAAATTCATTTGTTAGTTAGATGCAGTGACCAAAATGAAAGATTTGTGAAAGTTCATTATTATTTAGTAGTGTTAACCTTTGGCAAATTATGAAACTAATATTATATTTTTGTTCATAACAAGGCTTTTTTGTAATAATTTCGTTGATCGGAAGATATGTATATCTGATTAGGTGTAGCCTGAAAAATCATATTTTAATTCTTATAAGGAAAAAATACTTTAGAAATTGACCAAATTACAATGTCTGAGTTTCATGTTTATAGCTATGGCAATGCACTTTAATTGTAATGTTTATTAAATTTCTTTACAGAATTTAACGTTGCTGGTACATATAACAACTTATTGTTGCTTTTGGTTTTACATGACCAATATGAAAAGTGTCATATAAGCCTCCATAGGGGTTTGTATACCCAACAAAGTCAATTCATAAAGTTACTACACAACATGTTTTAATCAATGAGTCGCATCATGTTGTGTTAAAACAAATATCACGTGGATCATTTATGTTAAAAATTATTGTATTAAAACACCAAATTGCTCTAATATAAATATTAAATATTTTTATTTAATAAGTTTGGTTCAAAAACTCAAAACGAATCTAACTAACATTTTTTTATTAAAATTTCACCTAAAACAATATCATCTATTAATGTGATGTGTATTTAATTTATATTCTCAGCATTTAACGCGGGTCGTAATCTAGTTATCTATAAAACACATATACACATATTATAGGTATTGCTTTTATTTTTTTATTTTTTTGCACTAAAAGTCCATACCCTCCGAATTATTTGAATCTAACCTAATTGATTCTCTCTCGTTTCGTAGCTTGCCCGTTCCAAAGCTTCAAGATATGCGTTTCATCAATTGTCTTTCTTTCTTTTTCTTTTCCCAACCAAAATTTCTTCATCTCTTTTTTCCTTGTGCTTTGTTTTTGTAAATACTCCAAAATTTTAAGATGGTTCCTAAATATTTTGATATATAATTTATATCATTTTTTATAAAATTAGGTGGTTCATGTGACTTAAACAATGTTAAACCAGTTATAATGTTATTAAATAACAAACAAAATATGTTTGTATAACTCAACAATGGTATTAACTCAAAGTACAACATTTTTGCTACGTTAAATAACTTGCACATATACATATGTGTTTAGGAAAGGTGTCCTCCCTAAGTGTTCGAATGTTCAAGTGATATCGTTGATAAATGTGTAGAATTGGGAGTATAGTTAAAAGCAGTGGCGGACGCAGAATGTTTTAATAGGGGTGGCATTAAAAAAAAATTTGAAAAAATCTAAATTAGTAGTGGCACTTGTATTTTAAGCCGGTGCACCTAATAAAAAACATAAAAAAAAAATTTACACTACGTGCCGAAATCGGAGCAGTGGCCCGGGACCCCCCGGGCACCACTAAGGCCTGCCACTGGTTAAAAGGTGTTGTCACACCCTTCCCAGCCATTAGCAGAAATGTCGAGTGGTAACGGTATAAAGATTTCCCAAATCACATAACGTCAATCATAATTACCTATCTAAACAAAGTCTACAAGTCTTCATGTTGATAATCATTTCCGACTCGATATTTACTCCTTCTTAGGAACACATGTGATTTTTGAAAACGTCAATTTGATGTTGGTAAATTCACAAGTTTTGAGGTAAAAATATAATAAAATCTTTTGAAAACTTTTTGGAATTCTTTACGATTCTTAACTTCCTAGTTCCCTATGTTTTATTATATCACCTCCTAGATTACAATCTTTTAGGATATTTTGTTAACCCAAAATTATTATCTTTATAGGATATCTAACGATCATATCTTAATATTTTTTTTAAGGTATCTATCAATCCTATCTTATTATCTTCTAGGATACCTACCAATCCTATCTTATTATCTTTTAGGATATTTATCTAATCCTAACATATTTTATCTACAATTCTAAGGCGTCCCTAGTGGTACTCTGAACTCTAAGGTGATCTAATATATTACCATGAGCCTCCATAATCGATGTTGTTTGACTAATAATTTGCCTAGTCACGACGCTTCATCGGACGTCGAATAGTAAATAAAAATAAAGTTATCATGTCGGGATTGTAGCTAACAATCACAGGTGGGGTTTTCATACCTTGTATAGATCTATACATATCTTTCTAGCTCTCACAATATTAACTATTATAGATATCGAGGAGTGTCAAATTTAATCAAGGCCTTTGAATGAATATAACAACTCACTAACGCATTGACCTTAGGTATTTATCTTTTATCTTTTAGCTGTTATCTTTCAATCCTTTCTAGGGATTTCCTATAACTATCACAATATAAATCTTTTATCTTATATTTGATAATTAGAACTTTTGATCTCATAATTATTTTGTATATATATATATATATATATATATATATATATATATATATATATATCCCTAATTATGGTTATTTGAGCACAAGAGATTTGGGCAGGGTAACAAATAGGTACGGTGCATATCCCTATAACTTCAAGGTACAACATTATTCTAGGGATTTGGCTACTATAACATCTAGGTATTATCTCTTCCTAGACTGTTGGGCATCATATCTCTTAGGCATAATATCATAGCTTACAACTAGGCATAGTATCTACAACTACATTATCCTAAGTCTTTAAGCCTTATAAAATGATTTGATATTTATAGATATAAATATATTTTGATAAAACTATTTGATAATTATGTATTCCCCCTCCCCCCGTAAAACATTTAAAATAGTAAAATAGGGGATGTATACTCACTCTAGTAGTGTATTCTGAAGCATCTGAGCCATTGCATCTGAAGCTTTGTGCCATCGAGAGGGTCTCCAAAACAGATTGAGAGGTATAGAGAGTGTTTGGAAGAGGGTTTGGGATGAGAAAATCATAAATTGAGCACCTTTATTTATAGAGGTTATGTGCACGGTGCACTTCATGCGCGACGTGCACTCGCTTCATGGCTCCATCCAGAGCTTGCCACATGTTACACTTTTGATGGTCCACATCTCCCTAATCTTTGACGAATCTGGATGTCGGGTGTGCGTGACACGCATTAGGTGTGTACCCTTAAATCTTTTATAAAAACTCATATCTTCCTTATATGAATCTTGTTTCTTACCCCCCTCTCTCAATATATATATATATATATATATATATATATATATATATATATATATATATATATATATATATTTGTGTAGCTCTCTACTAGTACTACAACTTTTCTTAAGGTTGCGTTGCCAAATTTTGACTTTCATTTTTAACCCGTATTTTATACTTTTCTAAAAACCGTATCACCTTTATATGAACTCTGTTTTCGACATTTTTCCTTTCAAACTCCTTATCTCTTAGAGTACTACGATTTTCCTTTTTGTGACGTTAACTGGAACTCAACCGATCTCTTTATGTCATTTTGACGTTAATAGCGTTTATTAACGTGGTTGATTTTTATCTTTTATAGAATCATAACTCCTCCCGTCGGAGTCAGATTTTGGCAACGCTTATATCTTTTGGATCACTTTGTTGTGTACTTTCCAAATCCACTTACCATAATAAAAAAAGTGATATAACTTTTTTTGGTCACTCAGTTTGACCCTATTATTATTATTTAACTGATCATATTTTTCTTCAATATGAAAAGTTATTCATTATCATCAGTTGATGCTAATCTTTAGTGACAATTGGTGACGAGAAATTCCCAATTGTTACATTCTCCCATTGTTTTAGGAATTTCGTCCTCGAAATTCGGACCTGGCGGTAATCTTAAGTGGGGAGACCGGTTTCTTAATCAGGAAGTCGATTCCTTTTTCCTACTTATTAGGATAACTAAATTTCCTTTTTAGTTTTTTACTTCTGATTCTTCAACTTTATCATTAGCGTCTAATATTTGTCTTTTGAAATCCTATTTGATATATTCCTTATTTTACACCAATAGGAAACCTAAATCACTTATCTTAATATTGGTGTGGATTTCTGTAAGGATTTCTATTTTTATTTTTCTATCACAACATGTACATAAAATAGACCTTTATATAATAATGTTGAGTACAATTTAAAGGGTTTCCAATTCCCTTATTCAAACCATACATAATCATTCCTATGAGTCAAATTCCTAAACCTCTTTATTCTAATAACTTGTATTTTCTTCTACTGGTTTGGTTAACTCTTGCAAACGTTGGTGATGTACCCTGGCCTTCTGCAGTTATTACACCTAAACGTCTCACATTTGCCCATATTATGAAGTCCACAGTTACTGCACAAGGGGAGTTTTCCCAAGTATCCCCTTGGTGAAGTGGGTGATCTATCATGATGCTTCCTTTCCTCTTTTTCCTTCTACAAGGGCCAACTGAATTTTACCTTGATGATTCCTCCCCCCACTTGTTCTTAAGCTCTTTGGACTTCTTCTTACTCCTTATTGGGTTTTGGGGCATAGGATCCTTGAGACTGAAGGCTAAATATTTAGCTTCCTCATAGGTATTAGGTTGGTATGACCGCACTTCAACTCTGACATGGGGAGCTAACCCTTAGAGATATGCATTGATCTTCAAGATCTCCGAGTTAACCAATTTAGGGCATATGGTGACTAGGTACTCAAAGTGTATCGTATAGAGAGCCAAGCCATACTCTTTGGTGCTCAAATGATTAAATTCCTGCTTACTCGTGCCACGTCTATGCCAGAACGGAATTCCTTAATCATCTACTTCTTTAACTCTTCCCAAGGGTACATACGCTTCGTCTACTCCTAAAGCCTTGACCTGGATACATTACCAGAGGATAGCTCATCCCATAAACATGCAAGTTGCAAACTTGATTCTATTTTCACTAGCACACTTGCTCTCTATCTCTTTCACCCAATAGATCATACTATCGTCTACTCCCCTGTCTCCATAGAATGATCTCGACTTACTGTTCAGAAACTCCTGATAGTTTCTTTCTAGTTGATTACCTTCCTTATTGCTTCCATCATCCATGTTAGCTCTGAGATTCCCTAATTCATCAGAGACTTGACGTTGAATCATGGTCTGAATGGTGGTCGGGTCAATCAAGGTTAACATAATATGGTTGTTGTCCGGACATAATGACTAGAAGGTTATTTGTTATTCCTAAGGAGTTAACACTACTTTTCCATTTGTGGGGTACTACAGTTGCTCTCCTAGCAACTTGTCTTCTTATCACTTTGGTAATTAAAGAGTTTATTGATATCTTTTGTCATTTCTTTACTTATTATGACGTTGTTGCTCTCTTAGCAACCTATAATTTACTGATTATTCCAATGCAATTGTTGTTTCCTTAGCAACCCATTTACTGACTATAACAAGATACTATTGTTTCCCTAGCAACATATTTACTGATCATAGAATGCCACTATTGCTTCCCTAGCAACCAATAAAAATTTATTGATAATAGCATGTTGTTGTTGCTTTCCTAGCAACCTATAAAATTTACTGATTATAGCATGCTACTGTTGCTTCCCTAGCAACCTATAAAATTTACTTATTATAGCATGCTACTGTTGCTTCCCCAACAACCTATAAAATTTACTAATTACAATATGCTATTGTTGTTTCCCTAGCAACCTATAAAATTTACTGATTATAGCATGCTAATGTTGCTTCCCTAGCAACCTATAAAATTTATTAATTATAGAATACTATTGTTGCTTCCCCAGCAACCTATAAAATTTACTGATTATAGCATGCTACTGTTGCTTCCTTAGCAACTAATATTACAAATGAATTTTTTCTACTACTTCAAGGAAATCCTTCTTCCTTGCCCTTAATATTTTAATTAAGTTAAACTCCTAAAGGCTTTAGTATCTAGGGTATCTAATGGTTTTCGGGGATGAAAACGTGTAAATTTTAGAAATCTTGAATATGTGTGCCAGCCATACGATACACTGGTAGATCAACATTAAAGTCGAATGTTTTCTTCATTCGAACTATTCCCAAACATTATTTATGTCCCTTTCTGGTTTGTCATGACTGGGTCCCACACGCACGACACACACTTCGTGCGCCTGTCTCCATTCTTCAATTTCTTAATCTCGTTCGATCACACTACTCTCGAGTAACCATTGTGCCTATTTCTAACTTAAAATTTGGGCTAACTTTCGGTTTTTTGGAGGTTTTTATAAATCAATAAATTTGTGTTAGTTTTTGTGAAATAGATGATCACTAAAGCATCTTAAACTATCGATTTTACTTCCTATATACTCAATTTTAGGTTTAATTCATCAATTGATTCTCATTTTGAGTTTTTAAATTTTAGAAATTTTTTAACTAAATTTGCAAAATTGTGATGTTTTAAAAGAAATGGGATACCTATTTGTGTTCTAAATGTTGGATCAGGTGTTTAAACCATAACTATATTTGGTATGTACTTGACCCGCTTGTAGCATGGTCCATTTGGGTTGCCTTCACCAAAGCAACTTAACTGGAAGAATAATAGAGAAAGAGGTTATTATGGTTTATTAATATATTATATGAATAATATATTAAAAGAGAAATCATATTATTTAATTAATATTGGTCAAGAATTAATTTATAATTAATTTTGTGGTCAAAAGAGATTAATCAAATTAAGGGGACTGATGTTGTAATTATGTGATAATTGCAATATGGGCTGAGGAACCCTAAAGAAGGTATGGACGAATTCTATGGGGAAGCCCACATAGAAATCATCCATAGGAGGCCTTCTGGAAGGATCATGTTGAATGCTTAAGGCCTAAGCAATCTAATTAGGGTTTTGACTAAAACCCTAACAACACACCTATATAAGGAACCGATTGGCTTCACTTTTTCGGCTACCACAACCCTAGAAGGATTCAAGAGCGAAAAATTACCTCTCCCCCCTCTTTATAAGATTCTCCAATTGTTTTGTTGTTTGTAATTCATTAGAGGCATCGCATTTGAGGTGTTAGGTTCTCAAAAGCTCAAGGATCTTCAAGCTACAATCAAAGGTAACTTTCTAACTTTTTTATTAGATGTTAATTTCGATTTTGGTATGCTAGTTTTAGGGTTTGTGAGATTTGGATGATTATTGCATGTACAATTAGAAAAACCTAGATCCAAAGCTTTAGGGTTTGCATGTACACCATAGGATTGATGTTTTGCTCTTAACCTAACAGTGGTATGAGAGAATAGGTCGTTTTTCTTTTGTATTTGATGCATAGCTAAATTGTTCAAAGTTGAAAATCGAAAAATTTTGTGCCTCTTCTTGATGAACTCATCGAGTCACCTGATGAACTCGACGAGTCCATTCTTCGACTTGGCAAGTCGAGCAGTCTGGTGGCTGATTTTTCGAGATTTTGACTGAAATTGAATTAGGATAATTACCAAAAACATTTTTGGCTGTTAAAGTCCAATTTTTCAATAAGGTATGGATTATCCTAATGCAATTCAAATATAATTGTCAAAAGTAAGATAATTACTTGCTTTATATGATAAAGATTAAATATTTGTATTTTGATTTGAATTATCTTGTCAAGAAAATAGATCATGTCAAATTATGTGATGAATATTAATAATATGATTAATTAATTATTTTTCAAATTTGATCTAAAAGATGTTTTGAAAAGTTTCAAAACTCGCCCTCAAGTTTTGGGATTTAAAATTTAATTAAAAGTTTCAATTTTGAAATATTTAAATCCTAAACCCTAGAATTTTACAAGTTTAAAATTCAACCCTTATATTATTATAATATTATAAGATTAATAATTATATATATATATATATATATATATATATATATATATATGTATAAGATAAGCTAGTGTTACCGTTAGTAGGCATCATTCACGAAGACGATCTATAAGGGGGGTATAAGTTTACTGCCTATAAAATGGTGGTTTAATGGGTGTCCACTCTCACCCACTGCTTCCTTGATTGGTGGAGGGTCATTAGCCGAACAGGTATGATAGGACAACTACTTCCTCATTAATAAGTACAATGAAATATAAAGTAACTAAATGTTTTTATAAAATTACCAATCTTAGTTACTTTAGGAAGAATGTGAAATGATGCTATTCCATGAAATTACACTTTGCACCTTGCCAAGTCGTTAGTGGAGCGTGCGTGGATAACCGGCACACTAATTTGGGACTAGAAAGGTGGCAAAGGGTAGCTTGATGTTTATCATAGATCGATGGAGCGTGTGTGGTTAACCGACACATTGATTAGGTGATAAATGACATCAAGAGTACCAAGTATATTTGCATGGTTATTCACACCTTGTTTGTGATCCTCAGTATCCCAGTCACAAACTTGAAGGGAATATCGAGATTTAAACATGTCATTGAAAATTTAAATGAATCTCAAAAGAATCTAGGAATTTCAATTCATTTAATACTTAATTGTCTTTTTCGTTTTTCATGGTGGAAATTGGTAAATCATCATTTACCTACCTTCAAATTATTTGCAATTACATTACGGCATCCCTCTTCTGAATTGTAAATAATTGTGTTGGATCCTAGCCCTAATTTCTCATTTGGGTGTTTAATTGGGGGTTCTTATCTAATGTAAACTTTGTTCCTTTTCTATTTCAGATGTCTGCTCAAAACAACAACAACGCTTCTGGCTCGACCCCTTCCGGCTCATTCTCACTCATGAACTTGTGTGGGAGGGTGATATTCGATGTGTCAAACTTTAATGATTGGATCCACAACATTCACATGGTCACCCGCTATGAGGACAAAGAGTATGTTCTCGACAAGGAGTTGAAGGAAGTTAACGTGAACACTGCCACTTCCGAAGAAATTGTTGTGTATGAAACTCATGAGCGAGATGCTACGAAGGTTCATTGCATCATGCTCACAACAATGACTGCTGAACTCCAAAAGTCCTACAAGTACTACTATCCATACGAGATGCACCAAGATTTGATGGAAAGGTACCATCAAAGTGCCAGGCAGGAACAATATGAGATCATCGTTGCGATGATCACTACCAAAATGAAGGATGGAGAGTCCATCACGACCCACTTGCAGAAAATGCAGAGATATGTGAACCGCATGCTGAAGTTGAATGTCAACTTCAATTAAGAGTTGGCCATAGATATTATTCTACACTCCTTGCCTCCTTGGTACGACCAGTTTCGTATGACCTACCACATGAACAAGGAGGAGGTCACTCTAAGCAAGCTTCAAGGCCTACTAAGGACTACTGAGAGTAGTCTGAAAGGCAAATATATTGCATCTACCTCTACTACTGCCCCTGTCTTGGCTATTGGGCAAGGAAAAGGAAAGAAGAGGAAGGCTCCTTCTAAGAGCCATAAGGGAAAGTCCCACGATGGTACCTCTTCAAGTGGAAGCAAATTTGGTCTTGTTGCTCCCTCTTCCAACCCGAAGGATGCAGATTGCTTCCACTTCCACGAGAAAGGGAATTAGAAACGAAGCTGCCCAAGGTATCTGCAAGATATCAAGTATGGGAAGATAAAGCCCACCTTCGTAGGTATTTATACTATTCAATCTAATAACTCATCACATTCTATGTCTTGGGTCCTCGATACAGGATGTGGTTTTCAAATTTGTACTGATTTTCCGGGTCTAAGAAGAAGTAGGGATGTGGAGCATGGGAAGATAAACTTGATCATGGGGAATAGGAATGTTTCGCCTGTCACAAAGATTAGAGATTACTCTTTAGTGCTTAGTAGTGGGTTAGGTTTAGATTTGAATAATTGTTGCTACTCGTCAGAAATGACACGAAACATTATTTCTTTTCATGGTTTGTATAAACAAGGTTTTAGATTTTCGTTTAATAATGAAAATGGTTCTATTGATGCTTTCTTTAATGGTACCTTCTATTTTGAAGCATTGACTTGTAATGGTATATATGAAATTATGATGGTTGTAGACAACTTAGGAAATGATGTGTTACATATCGATTCTTCCAATGGTTTGGATAAAGCATACTTGTGGCACTGTCGTCTTGGACATGTCAACAAGAAGCACATAGCCCAACTCCAAAAGGATGGATTGTTGGAGTCATTCGACCTTAAGGACGATGACACGTGTGAGTCTTGTTTGCTTGGAAAGATGACCAAGTCACCCTTCACTGGTACTTGTGAAATGGGTGATGGTTTATTGGATCTCGTACATACCGATGTATGTGGGCCCTTTAGATCCACTACAAGGGATGCAAACCGCTTTTATGTGACTTTCACCGATGATTATAGCAGATATAAGTATATCTACTTAATCAAGCACAATTCAGAAACCTTTGAAAAGCTCAAAGAGTTTAAGCAAGAAGTGGAGAATCAGTTGGGCAGGAAAACTAAGATGCTCCGATCCGATCGAGGTGGTGAGTACCTTAGTGTTGAATTCCACGACTACCTAAAGGAATGTGGAATTGTTTCGCAATTGACGCCACCTACGACACCACAGTTGAATGGTGTGGCTGAGCGGCGCAATCGAACCTTGTTGGACATGGTTCATTCCATGATGAGTCGAGCTTCGTTACATATCTCATTTTGGGGGTATGCCTTAGAGACTACCACCCATATCCTTAATCTTGTACCAACTAAGAAGATTACCAAAACACCTCACAAGATGTGGACAGGGAAGGTTCCCTCGTTGGCACATATCAAGGTTTGGGGTTATGAGGCTTTCGTAAGATGAGAGACTCACGACAAGCTCGAACCTTGTAGTGAGCAGTGTATTTTCATCGACTATCCATAGAAGTCCTTTGGATATCTCTTCAATAGACTAAGTGACAATGTTGTCTTCGTTGTGAGGAGAGGGGTTTTGCGAGAGCGAGAACTCATATGCCAAGAGGACAGTGGGAGGCATATTGATCTTGAAGAGCTTCAAGAATCAAATGATGAAGGAACCTCTAACATTGGCGCTCAACCCGAGGAGGAAACTCCTGTTGAACCGATTGATGAGTCCTTAACTCTTAGACATTCAATGTAGAGTTAGTGTTCCACCTGTTTTATATGTTTTCCATATAACTGTTGAGGGTGATATGTTTATTAGTGATAGCACACTAATAAATTTGGATGAACCTAACAACTACAAGCAAGCCATGGCAGGCCCGGAGTCTGCGAAGTGGAAAGAGGCTATGGACAGCAAGATTCAGTCCATGTATTACAATCAAGTTTGGAACTTGGTTGACAATGTGCCAGGTCGTAAGACGGTCGAGTGCAAATGGATCTTCAAGAAGAAGACCGACATGGATGGGAAAGTACACATGTATAAGGCGCGATTGGTTGTGAAGGGCTTTACTCAAACTCCCGGAGTTGACTATGATGAGACCTTCTCACCAGTTGTGAAGATTAAATCTACAAGGGTTATGCTAGCCATAGCTACATTTCATGACTATGAAATATGGAAAATGGATGTCAAAACCGCTTTCCTTAATGGGAAGTTGGCATAAGATGTTTACATGAGTCAGCCTTAGGGTTTTGTCAATGTAGAGCACCCTAATAGAGTGTGTAAGCTTGAGAAATTCATTTATGGATTGAAACAAACATCTCGCATATGGAATCTTTGTTTTGAAGAGAAAGTCAAAGAGTTTGGATTTTCAAGAAGCGATGATGAGTCCTATGTATATGTCAAAGCCAGTGGGAGTATAGTTAGCTTTCTCGTATTGTATGTTGATGACATACTACTTATAGGAAACGACGTCCCAACTCTATAGGAGGTTAAGTCCTGGATTGGGAAGTGCTTCGCTATGAAGGACCTCAGAGAAGCTGCATATATTCTTGGGATAAGGATATTGAGAAAGATGAGTAAAAGACTAATAGGACTTAGTCAAAGTACTTACTTGGATAAAGTGTTGAAACGTTTTAGCATGGAGAATTCCAATAAAGGGGAGTTAGCAATCCAAAGCAATACCAAGTTGAGTAAGACTCAAAACCCGAGTATCGATGCCGAGATAGCAGAGATGAGCAGAGTACCTTATGCTTCTGCAGTTGGTTCAATCATGTATGCTATGACATGTACTCGCTCTGATGTGGCCTTCGCTTTGATCATGGTCAACAGATATCAAGGGAACCCTGGTAGAGCACATTGGACCACAATGGATAGTATTCTCAAGTACCTACGAACGATTTCTTATTCTCGGTGGGAGTGACGACTTGAGAGTGCGAGGGTATAGTGACACTAGTTTTTAGACTGACCGGGATAATTTCCGCTCACAGTCGGGCTTGGTCTTTACCCTGAATGGAGGAGCAGTGACTTGGAAAAGTTCCAAGCAGGAGACTGTAGCTGATTCAACGTGAGAATCAGAGTACATAGCAGCGAGCAAAGTGTCGAACGAGGCGATATGGCTAAAGAACTTCATCGGAGACCTTGGAGTTGTACCAGCCATAAAGGAGCCTATGAAGATTTTCTACAATAACGAAGGTGCGGTTGCCTTAACCAAGGAACCGAGGGATCATGGCAGATTCAGGCATATCGACTGAAAATATCATTTCATTAGACATCGGGTAGAAGAAGGACTCCTCGTAGTTAAGTGGGTATCATCAGAAGAGAACCCAACATATCCCCTTACGAAGGGACTGAGTAGGGTTAAGCACTTACAGCATGCTAGGAGCATTGGGCTGAAGGACGATATTAGTTTTAGTGATTAGATAGCTTTTAGAAACTTGTAATAGATAAATTGTAATTGACATTTTGATGATTAAATAAATGTGTTTTATTTATAAGTAATGTTATTGTCTTGTGTCAATTATTTACTGTTGTTTCACTTTGCATGTTTTGACTTCCTAAATAATAAGATTATTTAAACTATCCACAGTCGATCATACGTTGGATGTGAGTATGAAAGAAGACTGTCATGAATTGGCTTGTAGATTGTCTAAGCATTTAGACATAGCAAAGGTTTGCTGCAACGTTCATGAGTGCTTATGAAATATGATTTGAGTATCGGATTAAACCCGCGCTCACATGAATCACTTAATGGAATTTAATCATGAGTGATTGTGAGAGGATGATATCATATAGTCTTTAAACCTAGATATATGAATTGTTTTTTACGATTCAGTTGTGCATTGATAATGTGTAAACGCATCAATAACTTAATGTTATCAAACACATTGTTGTGTACGATTTGATGAGTAAATAGTACAAGCATATAAGTCAAATTTTATCTGTTCCTTTTATCCTATGAGGTTAAAAGTGATATCTTGGCCCCCTCGATGATTTTGTATTGACTTATGTGTCGGGCTCGGTCAAGACTGAGTTGATGTGTTCAATTAAGTTCCATGTCGGACAAATCAGAGATCGAGAAACAAACTGTTGGACAATAATTACGACTATGTTCCATGTAATTGTCCACACGATATCTTGAGAACGGAGGACTATACGATACTTTATCTAGAGGACGTATTAGAATCCGACAGCGGCTTTTGAGAGCTACGATTGCTAATCGGATTTTGAATCCGTACTTGCATTTATAGTTATTATACTTATCCAAGGTGGAGACTGTTGGATCAGGTGTCTAATCCATAACTATATTTGGTATGTACTTGACCCGGTTGTAGCATGGTCCATTTGGGTTGCCTTCACCAAAGCAACTTGACTGGAGGAATAATAGAGAAAGAGGTTATTATGGTTTATTAATATATTATATGAATAATATATTACAATAGAAATCATATTATTTAATTAATACTAGTCAAGAATTAATTTGGAATTAATTTTGTGGTCAAAAGAGATTAATCAAATTAAGGGGACTGATGTTGTTATTATGTGATAATTGCAATATGGGCTAAGGAACCCTAAAGAAGGTCGGGACGAATTATATGGGGAAGCCCACATAGAAATCATCCATAGGAGGCCTTCTGGAAGGATCCTATGGAATGTTAAAGGCCTAAGCAATCTAATTAGGGTTTTGACTAAAACCCTAGTAGATCACCTATATAAGGAACCCCTTGGCTTCCCTTTTTCGGCTACCACGACCGTAGAAGGATTTAAGAGCCAAAAATTACCTCTCCCCCCTCTTTGTAAGATTCTCCAATTGTTTTGGTGTTTGTAATTCATTAGAGGCATCGCATTTGAGGTGCTAGGTTCTCAAAAGCTCAAGGATCTTCAAGCTACAATCAAAGGTAACTTTCTAACTTGTTTATTAGATGTTTATTTCGATTTTGGTATGCTAGTTTTAGGGTTTGTGAGCTTTGGATGATTATTTCATGTACAATTAGAAAAACCTAGATCCAAAGCTTTAGGGTTTGCATGAACACCATAGGATTGATGTTTTGCTCATAACCCAATACTAAAGGGCTAGTCGAACACCCCATATATAGTTTTTAGGTTGAAAATTGGACGGAAAAACAGGTTGCTTTGCCTGCTGTTTTTTGTGTTCTTAGAGCGTAGCGCACATAAGCATGTGCTTGTTTTTTGTGTTCTTAGAGTGTGCATTCGTACGCAGCGCACATCTGGCATGACTGGTCCTTTTCAACACCTAATGTAGTTTTTACATTTTCTAACTTATTCCTAATTGCTTTTGGCTTATTTTTCTACAGGTATGTCTACATGAGGTCAACAAGTTGCAGGTCAGTTACCTCCGAACTGGCCTTCGAATCCTTTTCTATAGTTTCCCGATGATCTTCCTGATCATAGCTTTTTCGTTTCTTGCCTTACTGCTCTTCTGTCCAAGAAGATCATTATTCCCTAGGCTCTAATACCACTGATGGGTTTTAGCCATAAGAACATCCTATGTGCTCATGCAAACCCTAATGCTTGGATCTAGGTTTCTCTATTGTACATGCATTCATCCAAGACTTTAAACCCTAGATCTAGCATATGATAATCAATATTAATATATGAATTAGGGTTTAGATCATACCTTGATTGTTATGTATCAATAACAATCTCAAATCCTCCTTATAATGGCTTAAGAAAGCTTAGAGCCACAAGTGTCACCCCTCTAATGACTCACAAACACCAAGAGCAAGAGGATGAAGAATGAGAATAGAGGAGGCACCAAAAAACGTGTGGAAACCCTAAGGAAACTCTTGGCCACGGTTTTGGTGCTCTAGGGATCCTTAAATAGTGAGGCTATTAGGGTTATCTAACAAGGAAACCCTAATTTGAATGCTTAGGCCCTAAGCAACCCATGGACTCCCTCCTTAGAGGCCTAGGATGATTTCTAATGGGTTTCCCCATAGAATTCGTCCACCACTCTAATATGGAGTCCATTAGCCCAATATTCAACTATCATACAATTGACAGTTCTAGTCCCTTAAGTTTAATTAATGTCTTTTAGCCACAAAATTAATTCTTAATTAATTATTGACTAATATTAATTAAACAATATGATTTCTCCTTTAATATATTATTCTCATAATATATCAATAAATCATAATTAATCATCTCTCTCTCTCTCTCTCCATAATTCATCCTATCAAGTTGCTTTGGTGAAGGCAACCCAAAAGGACCATGCACCATCGGGTCAAGTACACACCATAATAGTTATGGACTTAGACACTAATCCAACATTGACGTGATGGGAGGATCGATCAGCTTTTACTTTTCGCTTGGGGGTGTATTATGACATCCTCTAATTTTCAGAACCAATTAGAACTTTTCTTTATGCTTTAAAAATCATTTATTTATATTTGCGGAAAATCCCAGTGCAAAAGATTCATTTTGATTACAAAATTTTGTTTCTGAAATGTTAAAACCCAAAGGATGTCATAATCAATATAGATACATATGTTAAAACATAAAGACCTGATGGTCCTGAATACTATTGTAGGTTGTATCGTAATCATTTAGCATCCTAATCAAGTTCCATTGGCTTTAGTCTTTATACCTGTGATGCATATGAACTGAGTGGGTCAGGTTGGGAAAATCTAGTGAGATACATAGGGATTTCAGTCCCATGATATTGAGATGATAATATTCCATAATTATCATACATGTAATCCAACCTTTACCATAAAATAACCATTCCTACATATTCATTCCTACTAATCCTCATAGATCATAGAGTATCCATTCTATTGATCCTCACAGATCCTAGATAGTGATTATCATAGAGAAGTTTATCTCGCCTGACGAATCATTAACTACACAGCTTGGGGCTTCCTTGTTGTTTTAAGTCATAAAGGATTATGGATCATCAGAGTATTTGATGAATATGGTTTTCCAATTCATCTACGTCTGTGAGTAATGAGCTCACACTAGCAACATAATTCACAAGACCATCTAGAATGATCAAGTATGGTGGTAGATGTCGCAAATATGGTACACGCCCCATCTTCTAAAAGGTACGCATCGGGCAACCCACCTGCATGTGGCACTTCTCGAAAAACTTCATAAAATCGTATCTTCTTCATACGAGCTCTATTTTCAACGTTCTTTAAATCCCCGGAAAGCTCTTGACAAGATCTACAACTTTCATTTAGACTCTGTCGGCTAATTTTGACTTTATTTTTAAAGCTATATTTTTAACACGCTTAGACTTTTAAAGTCCGTTAAAAATTCATAACTTCCTCATATGATATCTGTTCTTGACTGTCTTTATATCGACACAACCATATGGACGAGATCTCTAACCCTCGTTTAAATTGCTTTTCCTAATAATCAAACGATTTCTACTTCGGTTTCTAAGTCGTTTACTTCTACGCTGAAACTTCTAAAAATCCTCACTTTCTCTTACGAAATTAGATTGGGGCGTTCTCTATATATACACTCTCGGTTGGATGACTAGTACAAATTTCTTTTAGATTATTTACTCTAAATAATCTTTATAATATCTAACATCGTTGCGATAATAATCATCTCATTTATTCTTTAATCATCTAGCCCTATCTTACGAGCATTGCAATTATCTCCCCCCTTAGGATGATTACGTCCCAGAACCATCAACAAAATAGGGCTTGTATAATAGCTCTGCATGTTAGCTTTCCATTGTAGGTGGTAATCGTAACTCTTATGTCTTTTCTATTGACTTTCTAACTCTTATACTTCTAGACTGCTAACGGTGTTGCTGTTGGATTAGGTGTCTAAGCCGATAACTATAATTGATATAAACTTAAATTGATGGTAACACAATCCTTTTGGGTTGCCCTCAAAACTAGCAACTAGACAGAATGACTTTTGGAGAGATGTTGAATTTATTATTTGAATAATAAATTGAGATAATTGATTTATTAATGTATTATGAAAATAATATATTAATTAGAAATCATATTATTTAATTAATAGTTATTCAAAAATTAAATGAAATTAATTTTGGGATTAATTATATTAATTAAAAGTGCAAGGGATGTTTGGAAATTTATTGATAGTTTAGGAATTGGGCTCTAGAACCTACTTAGAAGAGGTTGGACAAAAATATCTAGGAAATCCCTAGAATTTTCATCCAAGGAGTCTTGGATGGGAGTTCATGGGCTTGCTTGGTCCCTAAGCTAAGGGAATTAGGGTTTCCTCCTAAAACCCTAGCTTTGGCTCTAAGCTACCTCACCTATTTAAAGGGTCTTACCCCTTATCATTTCTGGCCACTTGATTCCTTAGATGAATAACCGAAATTCTTATCCCTCCTTCTCCTCTCTCCTCTCTTATCCTCTTGTTTAGTTTGGATGTGAACCATTAGAGGCGTGACACTTGTGACGTTTGCTCTCAAAAGTTCAAGAAGATTAGGAATTCATTGTTATTGCAATATAACAATTAAGGTATGTATTCTAATCCTAGTTATGTGAATTTCGAAAATAGCATAGACCTCGTAGGGTTTCCCATTAATGTTCAAATGTTGTATATTCAATTAGAGAAAACATAAATCGGGAAAACTAAGGTTGCATGCACACATAGGTTTCTGTTTGTTATGCTTAAAACCCATCAGGTGCATCTATTCTTCTTTCTGAATTTCATTTCCAGTGGAAGATCTTGTTTCCTCTTAACCTAAATCAAGGGCCTTGGTTTGACCATTGTAACCGACCGATGGGTCATGTCCTTAATCACCTCTCATCGATAATACAACGGTTAGACTCAGGTCTCTTTGAGCCAGACTCTTAACATGAAGGATACCTTCCTTCTTGTCTTAATGTGATACAATCACATTCTAGCATGCAACACTTATAGCTATATGATGCTTGATTTTAGCGGCGATCGCGATACTTCTATTGATAGCTTTGATTAATCCTTTCCTTCGATCTTTTGACTAAATTTGGACTCGATTTGCTTTGACTATTAAGATTGGAATAGAAATCATCACCGAATCAAAGGCAATGATGGAAATGAACGAGAACGAATCCAATTACTAGTGCCTTAGTAACCTTGCGAATCCTCCTTATCCAAGTACGCGTCCTGTGCTTCCGGTAGTACGGACCCATACTACTAGGATTGGAATAGAAATCATCACCGAAACATAAGATGTTCATAAATGGATATTTATTAAAAAAAATTACCAGTTACCAGTTAAAAATCAATTTTTTTGTTGAAAATAGTTTTATCGTAAAACTTATAAATACCCAAATTTATAATATTTGAAATGGTTTAAAAGATGTTTAAAAATTATATAAAAACTCCATGTTTTTATAATAAATAAGAGTTTTATTAAAAAGACTTAAAATCGGTTTATAGCGTTATAATGGTAAATAATAAAACTAGTGATTATTTATTGCGTCGAAACCTAATATATGATATTAGAGTTTCAAACATAACACAACATGTTGATATTATGTTTTATGCATGCCAAATGAGATTTAAAACATAAGTATCATCACCCAAGTTTTAGTTTATCAAAATATGACTTTTATCAAAAAAATGAATAAAATTAAGTTTATAAAATAAAATGAGTTTATTCTATAAATTCATAAATTCATAAGATTTTGATTGTTAAAATGATATTTAAAATAATGATTTCATAACTCATCCAAAACTCCAAGTCTTAAGTATAAAATGAAGTTTTATTAAGACTATTACCGGTTCTTAGGACTGATCTACGACTAAACTTTAAAATATCAGATTTTAGTTTATAATTGATCGTGGTTAATGGCAAATAAAATGAAGTTTCATTTGACACCTAAAGAACCTAATAACAAGTGATATGAACTTTACAAAAGGGTACATGAATTGTTGGATGCATGCAATATTCATGAGGCGATGTTTTATAAACTATAATTGTAAAACATATATAAAACCTTTTCTAAAATGCAAGTCATTGTCGTCCTTTTGAAGAACACTCGTTATCATTTGTATGGTCTTAGTGTCACATGGTAACCTGGTCATTAGGATTGTCTTATGATGTCCAGGGCATTTTTGTAGTTTTTGGTTTCTAAAGGGTCACCTTGACACTAGAAAGATATAATACTACACATTGTTTCAAGTATGATGACTTGATCGGAATCTTGTGTGATAAAGGTCACCTAAGCATGAGAGGTATGAGGCATAAATGAGATAAACATGCCAAGTTAAGCAATATTTTTTTAGGATCCCCAAATCTAGGAGTTACATATTGTATGCAATTGGTAATTGCTACCTACCGAGTTTGATTGAGTGTATGGGATAAAGGTCACCTAACCATTTACTTGTTTCGTTACTTGGATCATATACTTTAATAAATTAATGTTTTAAGAAAAAATAAAAGGTATTAATTTTTAAATACTAAATATTGAAAATACTAAATGAAACTTTGTTAAACTCTGATAATAACTGTTAATACTTTTACGCCCTGCAAAATCCCTCTCTTGTTGAGTTTCAAGAGATAGTAACATTTGATGGTTATAACTTCTATAACTGGTATAATATCTTGAAGTTCCACCTTAAGGATAAATATAAATTATATATACTGAAAGATCCCATACCTAAATAACCTCTGCAAGCCAGTCTGTCGGATCATGATACTTTAATGGAAGTATTATTATGATGATGTTGATGTGTCTCACATCATACTAGAGTAATTAACTTTGATTTGCAGAAACTCTTGGATAATTATGAAACATATTAGATGTCTCATCAAGCAAAGCATATATTCAATGACAAGACTAGAAACTGCTCCAAATTTGTTCAAGCATTGAATAAAAGGAAGTCTAAGAGATTGTGTACTCAAATAGACTTATAGTTCAGTTAAGGGATATACAACATGAACCCACAAATAAAGAAAGGATCTAAACGATTAGAATTGTTTCTATTGTGGAAGAAATTGGACCTTAAAAGAGAAATCGCTTCTCTAATCTCATCGAGTTGGAGAAGTCTGACTTGGACAAGACATCAGATATCTATATGATAGAACTATTTATTTTTCCATCATTCACTTGAGTATGTTATACTTCAGGTGAAACTAATAATTGATATTATGTGCTGATCAACTAATGATTGGAGGAAATAATCAACTGATTACAAATGAATGATATTTCGTGTTGAATATATAACAAGTGTTGTTATAGTCTTTATTTAAACAATATATGTTTTGTACCTATTCTTATAGGGACATGTAATAGTTGTAAATTGATTAATAAATCCATATTTACTTATCATTTAATGGATTTTCACATTCATGTTCTGAAACGATGTATTATGTGTTAAAGAATATTTTCTCATAATGTTAATTATGAAGTAAATCTATAAGATTTCATTAAATTGATGGTTCTAATCATAAAACCTAATTAATCAAATGATATTTGATTCAAGCTTATCTATGTCATAATCATCATTACTACATAAATATGAAACATATATACCAACTTTAAAATGATGGAATTTTTGAAGGCAAATGAGTTTGATTCATTTGATATATGTGAATCCTATTTATATGGGAAGATGATTCACACGTGTCTTTATATATTAGTAGTTAAAGGAAAAAAGTATTAACAAAGAATTATGCATAAGTGATGTATGTAATCTTTTCCATCCATGAATAGATTTGGTGATAGATACTTAATCAATTTCACTGACGACCTTTATTCGTTATTGTAGAAACCTTTGATTTGCTCAAATTGTTTCTTAGTGAAGATTGAGATACAACTCAATGAGATCATTATTAACCTTTACTTGTGATAAAGAAAATGAGTTATGTAAACCTAGTCTTCTTGTAACATCTTAAGAGTTGTGGAATCGATTCACAACTTATTCCGACAAAAACATCATTCGTCATTAGTATAGTTCTTGTGGCATAGGGTCACCTAGTCACTTGGATCTATCTTTTGATGTTCGAGGTAGCCTTCGTATTCTCTAGTGGGATTGGGTCACCTGGCCACTGGTTGAATCTAGATAGTACAAGTTTTTGAGGAGGATAAAACCTAGACAATGCAGTCTATTATATGATGTTTTAAAAGAACTATTTACTTTATAAAAAATTTGGAATTATGCATGAAGGCCAAATAAATTGTATGCTTAGAGCATACTGAATGATACCAGTATAATCCGAGAGCAAATCATTGTGTGACTTATGGGAGCATACTAAAGTACTTGCGAGAACTATAGAAATATTCCACATCTACAAAGCATTTAAAAGAAAGTGATGTTTAAAGCAGTCACATATGTGCTAAACTTCCAAATAGATTGAGATGATTCTCAATCACAATCATGCGTGTCCTTATTATGAATGAAAAGATAGTTACTGTTGGATTAGTGTCTAATCCCATAACTATAATTGGTACGTACTTGACCCGATTTGGCATGGTTCATTTGGGTTGCACTTCACCGGAACAATTTATATGGATAGTCTTTTGAGAATAGTATGTTTATGATTTATATTAATATAATATAAGTTCTAAATATATTAATATGGAATCATATTATTTAATTAGTATTGATCAATAATTAATTTAGAATTAATTTAGTGATCAAAAGGAATTAATTAAATATGGACTCTTATATATATAGTATGGGCCAAGTTCATTTAGGTTGGGCTAAGCTTGCATGGATAGTCCATGGAGTTTTTAACCCATGGATCCTATGGAAATGAAAGGGCATGGGTATTAGGGTTTACATTGATGAAACCCTAATCCTCCATACTATATAAAGAGGTATTTGGCACAAGAAATGGCACTAGTGTGTGTGTATACAAGAGTGGGCCAATTTCTAGTGTGCCTACTCGTCTCTCAAGTTTTCCATGGTGGTTTTGGTGATTTGTGATTCCACTTGAGGCTTCCACACTATTAGGGCTAAGCTCTTAAAGATCGAGACTTCAAGCTTCATCAAAAGGTATGTCTTATAACTTGTTTATATTACCCAAGTATCAAAGATTGTATGCTAGTTAGGGTAATACCTTGGAAAGTTCAAGTTTGCATGTATAATAGAGAAAACATAGATCCAAGGTATTTAGGGTTGCATGTACACCATAGGAGTGTTAGAATGCTTAAAACCCTTCAGTTACATGAATAGTGTTTCCATATAAACTTTAAATTATAGTTACAAATCAAAGTTAGCGTACATTTTGGTTTAGAGAACCACATGCTAAGATGTTTAATGTATGGTTCATTATGACGATGAGTAATCCCATTACGCAAGTATTGGTTTCTAAATCACATTTAAGCATTTAATACATCAACTGTTTTCTTTATATATGTATATATATAACTTAATATTTTTGTATTCACAAAGGTTATACAAATCAAGTTTGACAAATCTACTTAACAAAGCTCCTTCATTAGCTAAAGCATGAAAGTGAAGCTGGTGCTATAGGGCCTTGTTGATATAGGTAGATGTATTTGATTGAAATTTAGTATTTGGATATTGGAACAGTACAAACAAACATATATTGTAGTGAATTGATATATTGGATATGAGTCTTTCATTGAATAATTGTTGTGTTCTATATTAGCATGTTTAAATCCTTGAATAACTAGTTTGCTGAGATTTGGCTCTTTTCAAAAAAAAATCCTTGAATAACTAGATTATTCTTAATTTCCATAGTCGTTCATAGTTGTGGGAGCATCTATGAGATAAGACTAATATGATTGGATTGGTGGATTCTCATGGAGATGAAAATAGCAAGAGATGTTACCAACTTCATAGGTACTTGATTGCAAGAATAACTATTGGACATGACCCGCATCAAAATCACTTTTTAGATCATAGTCATGAGTGATGTTTTGATCAAGGTTGTATCTTTGTATTCTTAGACATGAGATACATATTTGGGACTTAAACTGTAGGAATTGTTGTGCTTTGACATGGTTTAACGATGTTCCGTAAAAGGCAGTCATAAGGGCCATCGTTGGGTATGACATGAACTACATTTATGAGCATATGTAGTCAAGATGGGATTTGCCCCTCTTATTCATTGAGAGTTAGACATCTAAGGCCTTACTAAAGTTTGAACACTAAGTCATAATGATGAGTATCTATATCTCAAGTTCGACATGATATCTGAGGCAAATGAATAATTAATATTGCATCTTTAGTGATAATTGTAGCTTGGAGATACTGGAGTTGGTTGTTGATGAGATGACACCCTTCATATATTGTTAGGGGCAGTAGCCTGTTGCTAGACGTCAACTACTGTCTATGTCGGTCTGTAAAGAATCTTGTACAAGTGGGAGATGGTTGAATCTATATGCCTAAGAATTATTATGGAGTGACATTGCTAATAATATATGATCCTATAGAGTCACACCTTTATCAAGTTGGCATATTTTGTATATTTATTATTAATATGATTATAAAATAAATAATATCAATTATTTTAATTTAATTAGGGAATAATTATTGTTTTATGAAAATAATAATTATAAGAGAGTGTAACTAGTTATTATTTCATATGGTATGAATTAATAAGTCATGTACAACCTTTTGAACAAATATGGGGGCTGCTTGTCAACCTCCATGCTTTGTCTCCCCATGCTTCTAAATGTTAGCATTACTTTAGAGTATTTTAATGTAAATCCCTTACCTTTGCATATGTATATAAAAGAGTGTTTTGCATGAGTTTTTGGCAAGTTTTGATAGTGAAATATCTTATTTTCTATCTATGGTCGAGTCCTATCTACTCTTCCTATTCTTGTTGTCTTTTGAAGATTGTTGCAAGTTTAGAAGCCTTGTTGAGTTGTCTCCTTTAGTGCTTATTTGATTTAAGCACTTAAAGGCTGAAGACACTCAACAATACGAGAATGAAGTATCATTACAAGTGCCTTAATCTTGATGGTGGATACACATAGGTAAAATCATGCTCTTTGATTTTTTGCTATCTTCATCGACACCCCAAAACCAAGTGGGTTCAAAGGCTTGAAAGGTTATCATTCTAAAAACTCTTTGGTTGTTTTTATTTCATTCTAACCTCTATAAATGGATCCATGATGGTTTGGTTTTGTTATAATCTAAAAATAAACTTGTTATTTTTTAAGTCTTCTGTTGTGGTTTTTGTGAAAACAAACTTATATTGTGTATCAAAACCCATCACACACTATAATAGAATTTATTCTTAACCAATACATTATGTTGAAATCATAATTTCTTAATTCTACACAACAATGTAACATAACAAGAAATTTTATAACTTTCGAAATGATTACAACATTTATTCATACAATACGCCCCTTATATCGTGCTTTACATCCTATTACTATCTATATAGGACAACTACACACATATCGATCTTCGTACCAGCATCTTCATATTCATGATTCCCTGTCAAGGTATCTACTTTTCAAGGATCATTTGGAAGTTTCTACCCTTGGGCTTTGCTGGTAGGATCCTTGGACTTTTAGTGTTCGGGCAGTCCGCCTTCACGTGCCCTTCTTCTTCACAAGTGAAGAAAGTGTTTCCTCTTATTGGGTAATTTTTAGAGATATGCCGTGACTTCTTGCATTTTTATCAAATGACACAGTCGCCAAAATGCCTCTTCTTGCACTGGTCGTACCACTTTCCTTCTTGGTTTCTGCCAGACTCATTGATTGACTTCTTCTTCTTCTTCTTCTTGTCTGATTTACTGGCATAGTGTACTCCCACGATATCCCCTTGGTATACCGATCAATCTTGGTCAGTTTGTCTAGGACGATTCGTAGGGCCAACTCCATTTTATAAATGAAGGAGTTAGTGTACTCATCCACTAACATTCTTCCTTTTGTCAAAGCCAAGAATTGATTCTCCAATTCCAACATCTTCTCAGTCGAATGACTTATTGGGGCTCAAAATCTTCCCCAACGTGCTCCATCAATGAAGTTTGATGCCCTTGAATTGCTTCACAACTTAGGTGGTTTGTACCTTGTCCATGCATCCACACGTTATAAAAGCTGACTCGGTGACTCCATCTCTGATATCCAATCCATGACTCCTAAGGGATCTTCCTTCCCATCAAATGATGATGGCTTACAAGTCATGAAATCCTTATACTTGCAATAGCCCATAGGCTCATCATTTATCTAAACCTCTAGTTGCTCTGGCCCCTGATAACTTTCCAAGTCATCATTATTTCCTTCTTGGACCGTATGCATGGGAACTGGTCCATTGTTGACTTGTTCAACAACTACCGGCTCGTTGACTACTGGCACTCATCCTCAAGCATTAGCTAGTTCCTGAGCTAAGACCCCCATAAAACCACGTCGTTGTTGATCAAGCATTTCTTGCATCATAGTATGAGCTTCATTCATAGATATTTGAGCAACTCCCGTTCCGACGTTCTGAGGTACTAGACCTCCCTCGCTTGCGAAAACTCTACAACTCCTTGTGATGGTCATGAAGTTCTATATACCCAATAAGGCATTCAATGTACTGAGATGAGAATATAGATAGAAAAGATTTAGACGTGAAATCCTCCTTATTACTTCGAAAAAGTTATGTGCCAGTTCTAATACCGTAATTAAACGTTTAGAAATTTGAACACATAAAATTTCCTAATACTAGGTTGGCAACAGACCTTAAATCAAATAATAGCAACCTAGAAGGCAATCTAAGGCATGCTATAGTACAATTCATTAGGCACATGAAAGCAATTTAGGCATCTTATCCAAAAGTAAGCTAGTGCATGTTATAGCAAATAAGGTATTTAACCTACCTTATGCTATATATATAATTTCCTTATTTACAACTTAATATTATTTAAGGCATATACCCTAAAATATCTTGGTGTTTGTGTTTATTCAGGTATACAACCTAAACTATCCTAGACACACTCCTCACCATCATTACTTAACTTCTAAGTTTAAGTCTAGAAATCCTACAATTTCCTAGTTCGCTTAAACTAATGCTCTGATACCAACTGTGACATCCTCTAATTTTCAGAACCAATTAAAACTTTTCTTTACACTTTAAAAATCATTTATTTATATTTGCGGAAAATCCCAGTACAAAAGATCATTTTGATTACAAATTTTTGTTTCCAATATGTTATACCCTAAGGATGTCATAATCAATACATATACATAGGTTATAGTGTAAAGACCTGATGGTCCTGAATACAGTTACAGGTTGTATCTTAATCATTTAGCATCCTAATCAAGTTCCATTGGCTTAAGTCTAGATACCTATGATGCATATGAACTAAGTGGGTCAGGTTGGGGAAACCTGGTGAGATACATAGGGATTTCAATCCCATGATATTGACATGATAATATTCCATAATTATCATACCTGCAAACCAACCATTACCATAAAATAACCATTCCTACATATTCATTCTTACTGATCCTCACAGATCCTAGACTATCCATTTTATCGATCCTCACAGATCCTGAATAGTGATTATCATAGAGAATATTATCTCGTCTGATGAATCGTTGACTACACAGCTTAGGGCTTCCATGCCGTTGATGTCATAAAGTCTTATGGTCCGTCAGAGTATCTGATGAATATGGTTTTCCAATTCATCTACATCTGTGAGTAATGAGCTCACACTAGAAACGTAATTCACAAGACCGTCTAAAATGATCAAGTGTTGTCACCTACTCTATAGGGTGACCACACATACCGCTAACAGTTGCCTAATTGGTACCCACCATTTATGGTCATCCCGTACGGAGCTACTATAAATCAACTCCTAATAGTGTCATGGAATAGAACTTTACTCTCTGTTCCTAGGTTACGCACATTATCCTAATGAGACCACATAATTGTTGAATTAAGGTGTCTAAGTCCATAACTTATTTGGTATATACTTGACCCGACCCGGCATGGTCCATTTGGGTTGCATTTCATCCAAACTATTTATGGATAATTTTATGAGAGTTATACACATATGTTTATTAATATATTATAAGTTATAATATATTAATATGAAGTCATGTTATTTAATTAGTCTTAGTCTTAAATTAATTATGAATTAATTTAGAGATTAAAAGGAAGACTAATTAAATTGTGGGCTATTGTTTTATATGGTGTGGGCTAACACTCATTTGTTAATGGGCTAGGCTTATGTGGAAGTCCATGGATGATCCATGGAGCTTTTAACCCATGGATCCTTGGGAAAGGAAAAGTCATGGGTTATTAGGGTTTCACCCTAATCATGTACACTATATAAGCATGCTTATGTTGCATCAAATAGCCACTAGTGGCACTAGTTGTGTGAGACTTAGGTGTGGCCGATTTATAAGTGTGTATACACTCTCTCAAAGTTTTCCAAGAGTTTGTGGTGATTTGTGATTCCATTTGAGGCATTCACACTATTGGTGCTTGGCCCTCAAACTCCTTAGGAATTGAACTCATCATCAAAAGGTATGTAATCTCATCTAATTCTTTTATGTTTAAAAGTACCCCATGCCATGTTAGATAGGTTATGAACCTTGGAAAAATTATTATTTTGCATGTATTTAGACAAACATAGATCCAAGGTTTATTAGGGTTGCATGCACACTTAGGAAGTGTTAGATTGCTCAAAACCCAACAGTGGTATCAGAGCCTAGGCTTGCTTGTTTGATACTTGATGCAAAATAGTGAAAAAAGTTGAAATTGTTGTTGTCTGGCTGATGGACTCGCCGAGTCCATGGGGGGACTCGCCGAGTTCAAGGCAAAATTCATCCTACTCGGCGAGTAGAATGATTAGAATGCAGAATTTCGACTTTTGCTGCTGGAAATGGACTAGAAACATTACCCTAAACTGTTTTGGTGTTTTAAAACTTGTTTTAGTTGGTGTAATGGTTGTTCTAATCCATTTACAATAGCATATATCAAAATTCCATGATTTTTATGTGTTCATATAATTCTTGAAATTTTGATGATCATGTTCATGTTCTTATGAATTCAGAAGATGATAGGAATTATTTGCTGAATTGTTTAGGATTAATTCTTGATCATTTATGTGTTTTAATGGAGTCCATAATTTGTCCTCAAGTTATGGATATCCAAAGGTCACTTTTCTTTAACACACATTAAAAACACATAAGTTACATAAAATGAAGAGTCTTCATTTTATGAACCTTTAATTCATAAGTTATGAAATGAAAAGTTTTGAAAAGTTACAAAACTTGCCCTCAAGTTTTGGAATTTGTAAAGTTTCACACACTTTAATAAACTTTAATTCCAACCCTTAGAGTTTTAATAGTTAAAATTCAACCCTTATACTATTTATAACATTAATGGTTAATTATTATATATATGTATAAGAATAAGTCGTTCTACCGTTAGTAGGCCTCATTCACGAAACCGGTCTATAAGGTGGGTATAAGGTTGTTGCCTATAAAATGGCGACTTAATGGATGTCCACTCTCACCCACCGCTTGCTTGACTGGTGGAGGGTCGTTAGCCGAACGGGTAGGACAATGACTTTAAATTCTCATTAAAAGTATAATGATTATTATAAAGTAACTAAATATTTTTTTTATTTAATTCCCAATCTTAGTTACTTTAGGAAAAAAATGTGAATTTGCTGCTAGCCCATGGAATTCACACTTTGTACCTTACCAAGTCGTTGGTGGAGCGTGTGTGGTTAACCGGCACACTAACTTGGACTAGTAAGGATCACGAAGGGTGACTTAATGTTTGTCATAGATCAATGGAGCGTGTGTGGTTAACCGGCACATTGATTAGGTGATAATATTAAGGGTACCAAGTGAATTGGTATGGTTATTCACACCTTGTTTTGTGATCCTCGGCATCCCAGTCACAAAATTTGAGAGGGCACACTCGAGATTGAAACATGCCATTGAAAAGTTCAATGAATCTCAAAAGATCTAGGAATTTCAAATCCAATTAAAACCTAATAAATTATTTCGTTTTTCATGGTGGAAATTGGTGAATCGTCATTCGCCTACCTTCAAATATTTTATAGCTTGGATTACGGCATCCCTCTTCCAAATTATAAAATATTGTGTTGGGTCCTAGCCTTAATATTTCATATTGGGTGTTATATTAAGGACTTTGAATCAACTAACTTGATTTTCTCCCATTATAGATGTCTGGTTCAGACAACTATGATCTTCCCAAATCTCTTGAAGATGGTGTCCCTCAACATCATGCTTCACTTCCTCCACCTCCTCCAATTATTCTCCCTCACCCACAAGTTCTTGAAAAGTTTAAAGTCACTCAATCCCTATTGGCAAGCATAGTCTATGTGTGCTCACATCTTGAAGATAAAGTCACATATTGACAAGCCGGGAGAGTTAGGTGTCAAAGTCCCGTGAAAGTTGGATGTTCAATCACTTTCTTAGTAACATAGTGAGTCTCTTTGGGACTACTATGAGACGGACTATGACATGACCCTTAATGATGTTATCTATTTGCTTGGTGTTGTGGAATCAGCAATGATTTGGAACACCAGTAAAGCAAATTTGATTAAAAGAACAACTTCCCAAGTCTTAAATGGACATTGACAATGGTAGCATTGGATATCTAGAAAAAGATTTCTCTTCCCAATGGAAAGGGATCGGCCATAGTCAACTCGGTTGACCAAATGGTAAAGAGAAAGGCTAGTCTGAGATAGTCTCATGTGCCATTACCAAAGGGTCCATGTGTTTTGTTGCCAAAGGAAGGGGCATTGGTTACGAAGCTGCCCTATTCGCCTGAAAGGTCATAAGGTTGATCAAGTCAAGAGGTTTGACTCTACTTCGGGTAAAGTCCATTGTCTAACTCTATTAAGTTCCTATTTGGAGATTCTTATTACATAATGTGAATGGGTCACATGTTGATGTTTTAAGATAGGAAGCTTAAAGTAAGTATATGTTGATTCTGATTGCAAAGGTGGGTTTCGATCGCATGGTTCGGCAATCAGAATTTTGAGTTGTTGCTTAAGAGTTATAATATATTGCTTATGAATAGATAACAACAAGGTTTTCATGTGGATTGTAAGGATAAGTTTTTCCGCAAAGTTTTAAAATAAAAGAAAAAAAGGGATTAAGTTTATTTATTTTAAAAATATCCTTACAATGGCATCTGTGGAAAATTGTTGCTTATATGTTTCCAGTAATAGCAATATTGGAAAGTGGATTTGATTCTTTCATTTGTGGTAGTGTCTGAATTTACCAAATGAAGAAAGTTTTTCATCACCCAAGTTTTAATTGGACAGAAACTTGGAATCATACAAGTTGTATTGTATGATGAATGAGAATTTTCATCTTTGAAAATTAAGACTAATTCTTTGATCACATGTATATGTGAGTCAATTGAAGGACTAAGGAATTAGGTACACTGGGTGTGCGCTGGTCAAGGTCCACCACAAAGATTGATTTGTCATGATTTACTAAAGATTAGTAAATATGATTATACTTATAAGGTTAAGTATAATTCTGTAACATTGGAAAGGTTACAATGTATGACAAAACAAATGAGAAGAATCAAATTAGGCAGAAAGATAAAAGTTTCTCAGATGTGAAAGGATGGGAGAGTACTTTAGTATTGTATTTCATGATCATCTTAATGATTATGAAACCATATCATAAATTCATACTCTAAGGACGTCTTAGTGCATTGTTATGGCTAAGAAGAGAGGTCATGAATTTTTGGATTGGTTAAAATCAAGAAGATGAGTCATATTTCGTTCCAAAACAATTCTTAGAGTCATACTCCAAGATTGTAACCTAGAGTGACATAAAGTAAGGTTTAAAACACTTATCAAATGTAGTGTAAAATGTTTCTACCCTTGTACATTTGATATTGGTAAGTTGTGATGTCTTGGATGAGACAAAGACCAACTAAGACCAATTGTGTGAAGTGTTAGTCTTGATAAGAATCCGCACTATCCCTTGAATATTTGTTTTGTCAAGGAATGGTTCTTGACTGGGGAAACTTATATGTCAAGGGGACAGTGGGAGCCTTAAAGATCCCGAAAGAGTTTCGAGATTTAATCAAGAGTAAAACCTGTAATTTATCACTAGCACACGACTTAAGGTTTGCAACCTATCGTGTTGACATAATTCTTATTTCTGTACCTACTTCAAATAAGTTGAATTTGCATATGAGTTATCAGAGTTCAACTTGGAAGCATTGGTGGGCCTTGTGCTACCAAGGTGACAAGAAACTAAGATTGAACAAGTTTAATCCATCTAAGGCTGAATTTGTCACTAACCTTATCTTGTGATTATGGTTTTGACAAATTCACATGGATAGGAACTCATACACTATAAAATCTAAGTGTCATAAGGTTTCTCTCCGATTCATGAAAATGATGGTGAGGAAACGCTTTCACTAAGTAGATTTTACGTAGATATCAATTGTGTTATTTGCATTTTCAAAAGTCGTTAGTGGAGCGCGTGTGGTTCACCGGCACACTAACATGGACTTGTGAGAAATGGCAAATGCCTAAGCAATTGAGACTATGATTACGGCATCCCTTTTCATAGTTCTGAAAATTGTTTAGACACACATGTGAGCTATCTAAGAAAGGGTGTATGAATCTAAATTTCAGAAGTCCAGCAGATTTCTGGAAATATGTCAGAGCTAGTGGGAGCATAAGTGTTATGCTGATAATCATCATGTTAGTGGGAGCATGATTATTATGCTTAGTGTTGCAAGTTAGCAATGTTAATTATAGAAAACAAAGTTTCAATTCATGAAGTTGCAGGGGTTGAAAAAGTTGTTTTGCTATAATTAAGGGAGAGAAAATTATACTTCGTTTCAATTCTAAAGCTTAGATCGAGATTTTAATCATCTTTAGTCAAGAATATATATGTATAAATTTTATGTTGGAATGGTTCAACTTGAAGAAATTCTATATATATTGTGTTTTCAAAATTCGATTATGATTACGGCATCCCTCTTCATAGTTAAATTTTGAAAACATGGCAAATAAAAAATATTGTAGCAATAGACTGGTCTAGTATCATGTCTTTATGTGAGACATCATGAATCGCAAAAAGACTGGTCTAGTATCATGTCTTTATGTGAGACATCATGAATTGTGTCCCATACGCTTTGGATATAGGATCGATTGCATGTGCTATAATATTCATCTTTTCTAAATTTTCCAAATGTTTAAGGCATTGAGAAGGGAAAAGTCTAGAACTGGATATGACTAAAGTGATTAAGCAATTGTCGAGGACAAATCTGAGGTTCGCCAAAGATTGGTTGCTCAGGGAAAGTTGGAAGTATGATGTAAGTTGTCGGAAAGGACCGTATTGACATGTTCTGAAAAGAAGTAACTCTTGTTCGGAAGTGATAGTCAAAATGGGACTACGGAAATGTCTCCATAAGTGGAAGTTATTCAATCTATGTAAGATTAGAAAACCTTAATGCAAGAAGGATGTTCAAAGCAATGTACTTTGAATATGAGACTTCCGTTCCATAGAAGTTGACTTTCTTTGGAATACTCTTTAATGACTGGTGACAAGGTTTTGGTGACTTTGTGCATAATCATTACAAGAGGAACATTGCATAAAAATTTAAAATCTAACAATTTTTTTTGGTAAATGATAGGAATCGGGGATTCTCACATTTACAATAAGGATTTGGGATTGTGAAATGAGTATCATTGGAATCATGTTCAATTGATCTACATCACAATGTAAGGATCATAGACAAACATAGTGTGCATACTTGGAGTATGGCATAACTATTGTTTAGAAAAACAAAGTGTACATGCTAGGAGCATGGGACGACTGTTGTTTTTTATTCAAGTCTTAAGTTGATTGTTTGAAACATTATGCAATGAATAATGTGTAATCAATATGGTGATAAATAAAAGGTGGTTCTATTTATATTCAAAAGGGTTCTGAGACCATATTGGATTCGATTATTATTGTGTTTCACTTTGCATGTTTTGACTTCCTAAATAGCTAGGTTATTCTTTCCGAATGACTAAGTTATTTAAACACTCCACAGTCGTTCATATGTTGGAAGTAGGTATGAATCAAGACTGTCATGAATCGAGTTTGTAGATGGCTAAATGGGTTTAGTCATAGCAATGGTTGTTACAACATTCATAAGTGCTCATAAGTTATGAGTATTGGAATAAACCCACGCTCACTTGTATCACTTCATGGAATTTATCTCGAGTGATCGTGAGACGATAATATCATATAAATCTTCAAACTTAGAGATATGAGTTGTTACCTATGAGTTGGTTGTGCATTGATTGCACGTAAACGCATCAGTAACTTGATGTTATAAAACGTGCCTTTGTGTACAATTCAACAAGTAGTAGAACAAGCATATGAGTCGAAGTTTATCTGTTCCTTCTAGAAATAGAAGTGATATCTGGGCCCCTCGATGATTTTGTTGTGACCTATGTACCGGCCGGTCAGAACTAAATTGATGTGTTCGATTAAGTTCTTTGTCAAACGAATCGGAAATCGGGAAACAAACTGCTGGACAATAAGTACGACGTTGTTCCATGTATTTGTCCGACTGATATCATGAGAACAGAGGATTATATGATCACTTATCTAAAATGGCGCTTCATAGTTCAATAGAGTTTTCGAGAGCTACGATTGCTGGTTGGTTCCTGAAGTAACATACGCAAATATAGTTATTAGACTTATCCAAGTGGGAGTCTGTTGGATAAGGTGTCTAAGTCCATAACTTATTTGGTATATACTTGAACCGACCCGGCATGGTCCATTTGGGTTGCATTTCATCCAAACTATTTATGGATAATTTTATGAGAGTTATACACATATGTTTATTAATATATTATAAGTTATAATATATTAATATGAAGTCATGTTATTTAATTAGTCTTAGTCTTAAATTAATTATGAATTAATTTAGAGATTAAAAGGAAGACTAATTAAATTGTGGGCTATTGTTTTATATGGTGTGGGCTAACACTCATTTGTTAATGGGCTAGGCTTATGTGGAAGTCCATGGATGATCCATGGAGCTTTTAACCCATGGATCCTTGGGAAAGGAAAAGTCATGGGTTATTAGGGTTTCACCTTAATCATGTACACTATATAAGCATGCTTATGTTGCATCAAATAGCCACTAGTGTCACTAGTTGTGTGAGACTTAGGTGTGGCCGATTTATAAGTGTGTATACACTCTCTCAAAGTTTTCCAAGAGTTTGTGGTGATTTGTGATTCCATTTGAGGCATTCACACTATTGGTGCTTGGCCCTCAAACTCCTTAGGAATTGAACTCATCATCAAAAGGTATGTAATCTCATCTAATTCTTTTATGTTTAAAAGTACCCCATGCCATGTTAGATAGGTTATGAACCTTGGAAAAATTATTATTTTGCATGTATTTAGACAAACATAGATCCAAGGTTTATTAGGGTTGCATGCACACTTAGGAAGTGTTAGATTGCTCAAAACCCAACACTAATATCAAACTTAATTGATCTAAGTATCTTTTATAAGTCTAATTTTATCCCTATACTAGATCACAAAGCCTATAACCAACTTTTAATACCAACTTTATTCTTGGGTGACATTAACCTATCTCTAGTGTATTTATATTCCCTACTGAGCATTAGGTATTATTATTCCTTTATCTTCTCGACAAAGCTACCTTTAATACTATTATATGATGTAATATATTTAATCCTAACATCAAATAGAACCATATATGGTTTGTACACAACATAGTATGAAGTTTTGTGATGATCAGATACACTTCAAGTATGAATAACAAAACGTAAAACTAAACTAAAATAATCAATAGAAAGTAAATAACACATAAGTTCTCCAAATAGTTCTTTCGCCAAGAAAGAGGTTTTGTCTTCACCAAGAAGACGGGTTTGTCACAAAGACGAATGACACAAAGCCACACTCACAACGATCACACAATTCTGACTCTCACAACGTTAGGGTATGCCCTAATGTTGTATATATAATAATCTATACATGTATATCCCTTGATTCAAGGGATTTTGTCTAATCTATACTAAGAACTGATCTTATCACAAAGATATCAGATCTGTGATCTATTCTATATTTATCTATATCATTACCTAATATACAAACAATTACAATTGGATAACTAAGTTGTAAGCTAACGTTAATCAACTTGGTATGTTGGCACTAGCTGTGTGTAATTGTTGACGCTGACCTATCAGTGTGTCGTGTGTTTGACTCATCAAATCATAAGGTGTGACCTTACAATCTCCCTCTATTTGATGATGTCAAAACTAATATTCTTCTTCAGAGTCATTGAAGGAGCCATTGTATATAAGCGAAATGATTTTGGTTCGTTCTCCCTCTAAGAGTAAGAATGAAATCTTGACTCTTGCAGATTTAATAAATGCTCCCCCTGAGAAGATGAATGACTTACAAAACATTTAAGAATTATAGCGGTCGATGAACAAATAGATAATGAGATTGGGCGGAGCTGAGATCATTGGCATCAGCTTGACTCGACTACCCTAAGAATGAGCTTTGTTGAGTTCTAGTAGCAAAATTTTCCAGCTTTACTTTCTCCACCTTTTTGACATCAGCAGCAAACATTGAGCAGAATGTAGTTTCAACTTGTAGTCTAGTAAGATTGTAATGTCTCCTGATAGCGTGGGCTTAACTACCATTCACTGACATAGTATTGTGACACCTCATCAATGTGTGGTTTCATACATCAAATCATAAATCTCTTTTATTATAAGAAAATGACAAGAGTGGATAGGTGCGTGTAATATATCATGGGAAATGATATACCCATCGGCATAGATTTGTCAAGCTCTCATCAGCTTATGGTACATTACATTTAATTATAAAACTTTAAAAAAGAATGTAAGGGAAAGAATAGGTTGGTGTGTGCGATAGTCTATGGTACATAGACTAACCATCAACACAAACTTTCAAACTTTTATCGGTGTGTGGTTTTATAGAGTGAATCACTAAGATCTATTAAAAAGACAAAGGAGAGAATGGATTGTTTCAGTCACACTGAGGTGAAATCAGCATGAACCATTACCAGTTTAACTCATCAATAAGAAGTGGTTTAAACACTCGTATCATATAGTAACTTGCAATCTAGAATTAAAGATTCACCGTTAATTCATAATGGTAGCAATTGATACCTCAAACTAGGACGTCAGGGACATGAACGACCCTTTCTTATTTAAGGACCAGGCAAGTAACTCATCTGTTGATGACTATGCAATCAGAGTAAGCCATTGGGTTTTGCTCATTGTTTCAGCAGAACATGAGACTTGATGCATATAGAAAGCATTCTTCCAGGGATAGGGTCAGGTAAAGATGATTAACTTAAAAATAAACACCCAAGCCTTTTTATCATTTTTTTTATGTGGACAAGGCAATCTCACTTTGAGAGTTTAAGACAATGCTAGACAATGAGCGTGAGAGGATGACTCAATGTTCTCAGCAGATGGTCTCGCTAATGAGAAACTTAGAGAGATTTAGTCACATACAGCAGCATGCGTCTAGGGACGGCATGTGTCAAAAGTCGCATACTAGGCTCAAAATTGCAACCGTTGGATTCCAATGGAACAAAAGAATAAACAATATAAGAATACAAACAAAAGAATTAGTCAAACAAGAAAATAGTTTAAACAAAGAAAAATGGACAACTTTTTCAGAAAGGTGATAAAGACTCGTTCCATCAAATCTTTGGAATTGAATGGTCATTAATGCACTTCCATTTTCCGAGATATCTACCACTTGAAATTTCAGCTATAAAAGAGAACAAACAAAATCAACCATATCAGACAATAACACAATTCATAGTAAACAACGAAAGAGAATCCCTTTAATCATTTAGGTTCTACAAATTGATCCTCAGCTTCATGTTCACCAAGAACAAACGAAGAACATAAACCATTCTTTGTAACCAACGAGTTAGAGGGATCCAATCTGTGTAACCTTCGATTTATAAGAGTCACCAAGACAAAACTCAAAGGTTCCATACATTGAGATCCATGAAGGAGGAGAAGGTGGGATCACTGTCTTGTTGAAGACGCCTTTGGATCTTTGAGGTAATGAAGTTGTAGGGACAACGTCTATGGAATTTAGTCGTGCCATGTCACCTAACTTCATTTCATTCCATTAAAACACAAATAGGTTGTTCAAGACAAAAGAGATATGTGTCCAGAAGAACATCCTTTGGCACAGTTATCCCCCATCTGGTCTCATATGCATAAAGCAACATGTCAACCAGTGTGTGCCTCAACATCAATGACAGGGAAGTTGTTGCTGAAAAAAAGATGCAGATTCAACGTCAACTAGCTCTACAAGAAGAGTGATGCATTCAAGGAATGACATGCTGATCCCTACTAAGTAGATCAGTTCGATAAGGTCACTATTGATAGAGAAGATCATGTAGGAAATATTAGAAGAAAAAGAAAGCGTATTCACAATCTATAGTTCTTCGGTAAAGAATAAAAGACATTTTTAATGCAAACAAACCAAAAAAAAATTATAAGTGTAGCAACTTATGTTCAAAATTTTAAAAATAGCAAAGCATAAAAAAAAGTGTCAAAATCAACAAATCAAACCATATAAATATTGTTCTCTCTGAGAGCAGAAAGCACGATTTAGTTTTCAAATCAAACACTTTTCCTACATGACGGTTGAAAAGAAATTTGTAACCAGCGTCACAAAGTTGACTGATGGAGATGAAGTTGTCTTTCAGTCCTTCGACATAGAACACGTCCTTCATCTTAATTGTCTAGCATTCAAAAGTTCCAACACATGTTTCAGCTCTTCCACTATTGTCACCGAAAGTCACCATTGGATTATCTGTAACATACACGTTTTGAAATCGTGTATTGTTAATTATAAAAGAGAATAATATTATGTGAAATTGAGTGTTGAGTTCTAACGGATAGTTTTTACTAGAAATGAAGTAAAACTATGTTTAGAATCACTAATAAAATATTGGAAGTCTTATGAGATTTCAATTAATAGCCAAATAATGAAAATTTAGCGAAAATATAAAATTTGAAATAAGTAAAATTTTATTATTGAAAGTTGTAGATAATCTCGTTAGAAACATTTAGGCGAAAACCTTGTCGAAATCCGAGTTATAACGAAAAAGTTATCACCAAACGAAGATCCGTGATAAATCCGGAAAATACTTTGTCGAGTAAAAATTTAGTTTTCGATAAACTAATTTTTAGCCTTAGTGATGTAAATGAAAGTTGTAGAACTCGTGAAAATAATCAACTTTAATATAAAGAACGCCAAAATCTGACTTTGTATGAGGAAGTTATGATTTTTCGAAGTTTCAGCTTAGCAGTAGACAGCTAAAAACTCGAATTTTAGATCGAGTGATTTTTAGCCGACACAACCTAAACGAGAATTGAAAGTCTCGTCATTTATAGTACAACGGTAAAAAGTCTGACGAAAACGGATATCAGATGAAGAAGTTATAAATTTTTAACGGATTATCCTGTCCCGGTCTGTTAAAAATAATAATATAAAAATTAAAGTCAAAATTAGCCGACGAAGTCTAAACGAAAGTTGTAGAGCATAATTTTAGCTACGCGTGCATATAAAGAACGTCAAAAACGGAGCTCGTATGCAAAAGTTATGGATTTTACAAGACTTGGCACTTTTTTTATTTAATTTTCGCATGAATAGTGATAATCCACGTGGCATCTTCTGATTGGACCGCAGCCTCGCGTGGCACCCTCTGATTGGTCCGATGCCATGTCCGCCTCGTTTCCGATGTCGTGACTCGCCCTTGCCCAGATCCGACGCGTGTCGCGATGAGTCGTCCGAAGCAGCTTAGTCACCCGGTGACTCCTCGCATCCGAAGACGCCTGTCGAGTCCGAACCGAGCCACCTGGACCAATTGTATGTTATGTGTTATATGTACCACGTGCTTTTCAATGTTATTATTCCGGGTTATTTTCCCGTGTTATTTTTTATTCGCTATTTTTAATAAGCAAAGTTATACCTTTGACCATGTGATCAGTGAAAGGACTTAGATTCATGGTGGTACTGGTATGTAGCCTCTGGCCATGTAGAACATGTCTCGGAAGAGAATGACTTCTATCCTATGGCATTGGCATAAGGTTAGATATGAATGGTATGTAGCCTCTGACCATGTAGAGCATGATGACTCCGTAAGAGAATGAACTATATTCTATGGTATTGGCAAATGGTTAGACAGGGCTATAAGCCTAAAATCTACCAAAATGTTAATCAGAAGTTTTATGTCTTCTGTGCCATTTGGGCCAAAGCTTTATTAATGCATATCAAGTATTGAAATAGTTATGTCTCATTGATCGTAAATCTTTGAATCAAATCTTGAGTTGATATTGAAAGTCTGACATATGATACGCATATGCTATTGTTGTTCTTGTTCCCTTTTGCTTCTGTCATATTGGTATATATAAGGCATAAGATTATATTGTATCTATTTATTGAATTCACTAAGCGTTATCGCTTATCCCTCTCGATATTTAACAATTGCAGGTGATGAGTATCCAATATAGTTTTATACTGCTGAAAGATTTAGAATAGTTAATACTATTTCTATGTATTTTAATGTTCATGCATGTATATGAATAGTAGATTCCTGGGTAGATATGAAATGTAATAAAACTTAGTCGGTTTGTATCCAATCCTTTGTAATCACTTTATCAATATAAAATATTGTTTTATAAATATGCATCTAGCATGTTTTGAGGAAGTAACTTAAAGAATAATGTTGGAATAGTATGAAAGTTTGGGTCTTTCATAAATACGAAAGTTGGGGTCTTTCATTATCCTTCTTTGAATTTGTTAGGAGTGACTTGTAACCGGTCAAGTGTCTAGAACTTCCATTGTCTAGGTACCAGGTTTGACCTAGATTTGGACTTGATCCTTTAACGGCGTGAGAATCATCAACGTCACAAATTCCATCAGGGGAATCATTTACAAGTGTCATGAGACCCTTAACGTTAATCCCTTCATCTTCTGATGTCTCCTCGTCATCCACCCATTCTTCATGATCCTCTTGCTTTGAAAAGAAGGCTTTCGGCAGAGAGATGTTCTCTTTCTACATGAGGGCCACCAACTTCTATTACAACACTTCAAAGTTCTCAGGACTTTAGGCTTCTTTCTTCTCCTTACATTCCCTAGCATAATGGTTATGGATCCCATAATTAAAGCAATTACCTGAGCTTTTCTTCTTTGAATTGGATCTTCTTGACGAGCTGCTTCCCTTGAATTGAGCTCTTCTAACCCCGTTTGCTCTACTTTCTTTGTAACGCTTGACGATAAGTGTAGTGTTGGCGACAAGCTCACCAGTGAGATCGTCATCACTAGTTTCACCCTGATCTGAATTATCTGAGTCGATGATGGTCTCCCTTGCTTCCTTTTGAGACACCAGGGCAACAGACTTTTCTTTTCTTGATTCCTTCATGATTTCTTTACAAAGAGCTTTGGTCTCTTCATAATTTCGTAGATTACCGAATAAAGAATTTAGATCCATGGTATCGATTTTTTCACTATTCTTAAGAACATCAGCGTGATGTTCCCATCTTTTCCCAAGAGAGTCGAGAAACTTCAGAACCAACTGGGATGAGTGCTTGATGATTCCCAGCTCGCGCGTATCATTAACTAAACAGTTAAACCTATTGAAGGTTTGTGTAAGAGACTCACCTTGTTGAGCAAATAAATGCTCGTATCTTCGATTAAGGTTGTTGATGGTCGTAGCTTGTACTTCCATGGTGCCTTCATAAGCCATCGTTAGCGTGTCCATCATATGTTGGGATGATTCACAATTTCTATAAAAGATGATACACATGGTATATAATAGAGTTTCCAATAGCATCTCAGGCTTTCACATCAAGACTGAGCAATCTCTTGTCATCATCATCATAACTCGTTGTTAGATTTTGCTTCAAGGGGCCAATGGGAGCATTGATCACCACGGGTTGGTACATAGGAACATGGTTACCTTTTTCAACAATATTTCCCATCTTATAGTCAATGGTTTCAAGAACCACCATGGCCTTGGTTTTCTACATGGCGAAGTTGTGTACATCGAAGGGAGGAATTTTGTTAAGACCAAAGGATTTGGAATTGTTTGAAGTCGACATGATTACTTGAGTGTATAAAAAAAACCTTGCTCTGATACCAATTGAAGGTTTGTGATGATCGGATACACTTCAAGTATGAATAACAAAACATAAAACTAACCTAAGCAAAATAATCAACATAAAATAAACAACACAAAAGTTCTCTAAATGGTTCTTTCACAAAGAAAGAGGTTTTGTCTTCACCAAGAATACGGGTTTGTCACAAAAACGCATGATACAAAGCCACAATCACGACTAGGGGTGAGCAAAGGAACTGGGTACCCGATTTCAGAATTGGAACCCCCTCGGAATAGCCGGTCCCGGAAGTGGAACCGCCTTAAGCGGTTCTGGTTCCGGTTCCTAAAGTTTTAGACCCGCCTTAAGCGGTTACGATTTCGGTTCTCATTTTTTTAGAACCGCTACCCGCTGGGTACCTGTCGGAACCGATTTGAATATATATATATATATATATATATATATATATATATATATATATATATATATATATATATATATATATATATATATAGGGTTAGGTTCATGTGAGACGGCCTAATTTTGTGAGACCGTGAGACACATTTTTTTATTTTTTTTTTAATTTTTTTTAGTTAATTCATCCGAAAATAATATTTAAAAAAAGAATTTTATGATTTTTCCATTTATTTTGCATTTTAAAATTATTTTTAGAATATGTACAGTGTAATATTCTATTTAGAATATTTCACGTATTTTTCAAAAAATATGGGATTTTTTTTTATTTTTTTTAGTTAATTCAAGTTCCGAAAATAATATTTAAAAAAATAATTTTTAGATTTTTCTATTTATTTTGCATTTTAAAATTATTTTTTAGAATATGTCAGTGTAATATTCTATTTAGAATATTTCACGTATTTTTCAAAAAAAAAAACGGGATTTTTTTTTAATTTTTTAATTTTTTTAGTTAATTCAAGTTTCAAAAATAATATTTAAAAAAAGAATTTTTGGATTTTTCCATTTATTTTGCATTTTAAAATTATTTTTAGATTTGGTCTCACGGTCTCACAAAATTAGAATGGTCTCAAATGAACCTGAACCTATATATATATACTAAGCGATGTGGTACCTGCGTCATCTATATAGATGAGAGAAATCACCAACTATTTGTATATCAAACTATGTGGGACAACCATTATAAACAAACAAATCTAATTATTTGTCTAGAAAAATGATATTTGTTATATATTTACTTATTTAGTATCTCTCTCTCTCTCTCTCTCTCTATATATATATATATATATATATATATATATATATATATATATATATATATATATATATATATATATATAGAGAGAGAGAGAGAGAGAGAGAGAGAGAGATAGATGTATGTAATTCATTTCCTTTCTTTTTAATTTAATAATATGCCCATTACGATTGATTATATACGTAAGTTTGCTAATGTATTTCAATTTAGTGACATGTACGTAATTCCTTTCCTTTCTTTTTAATTTAATAATATGCCCGTTACGTTTAATTATATACGTAAGTTTGCAATTTTTATTTGAGTTAAATAATTATTATAAAAGATATATGATTAGTTATATATACATATAAAAAGAGATATACTAAATAAGTAAATATATAACAAATATCATTTTTCTAGACAAATAATTAGATTTGTTTGTTTATAATGGTTGTCCCACATCGTTTGATATACAAATAGTTGGTGATTTCTCTCATCTATATAGATGACGCAGGTACCACATCGCTTAGTGGTAAGAAGAGTAATGGCTTTCTTACTCTATAAAAGAAGAGGGAGCTTAATGCTTTTGCACAAGTTTCAGAATTGGCCTTCTATCAAATGTAATGTTGTGAAAAAGGATGAGCATAAGTTTAAAAAGCTTACTATACAACCTGGTTTTCAAGATCGGGTAAACAATTATCATTAAATTGAAAGGTTTATAGCTTGGAACTGGACAGGGTTCATCCGAGTGGTATCGAGTAGTACCGAGTTAAACTGAGTGATTGATTTTTATTAGTTAAAAGAGTTTCTAAGTCAAGAACCGGGTATTCGGTCCCGACACCAGTACCGACGATTCCAAAAGCGGTTCCAAAATTCAAAAAACCGGTGTAACCGGTTCCAGTTCTGGTTCCAACATTTCAAGAATCGACGATTCCGGTTCCATACAAATAGGGCGGGTACTTGCCTATGTTCACCCTAATCATGATGATCACACAATTACAACTCTCACAACATTAGGGTTTGACCTAATGATGTATATATACTAATTTATGCATGTATATCCCTTGATTCAAGGGATTTCGTCTAATCTATACCAAGAACCGATCTTATCACAAAGATACCGGATCTATGATCTATTCTATATTTATCTATATCATTAACAAATATACAAACAATTACAATCGGATAACTAAGCTGTAAGTTGACGCTGATAAACTTGTTACGCTGGCACTGTGAATGTATAGATGTTGACGCTGACCTATCAGTGTTTCATGTGTTTGACTCATCAGATCATAAGGTGTGACCTTACACAGTACATATCCTAACATATAATCCAGACAATAAGCACATAATTCACATACAACATCCATAAGATTTTAAATATTTTAATTAATACTTGTATTAAATCGTGTTCATAAAAGGGACGATGCACTCACCTGATAAAATGGGTGACTAGTGATATGACAAGAGCTTCGTCTAACACCTCAGATATTCCTTGATATGACCTAAGTATAATTACTACAGAGTTTTAGTCTAATGATCCTGGAGACTAAGAATAGTTTAGATCCTCACTAATCTCAATGTCTACATCAAGATCTATATAGCTTTCAAGTAAGGATCAGCTAGGCAGGACAGTTGGAAGGCAAGATCATTTCGGCATAATAACTTTTTTGAAATCCAATAACCAAGCCAACATGACCATTCTAGATACCTCTCCTGTAAGTAGATCAATCAGTATAACAACATAGAATTACTGATAAATGTTATTTATAGGTTCATAATAACGACTTATGACTATAAATGTAAGTTGAACTGGCAGAGCTTCTACTCGCTAGCTACTACTTCTTTAGGGATCAAAAGGCTTTGTTGAAGGCTAAAACTAAGGGAAATGGGTTAAAATCGACAGAATTGAGAGAGAGAGAGAGAGAGAGAGAGAGCCTAATGTATGCACGCCACGCACACCTGAGACGTTGCTCCTCCCATTTTTCTGCCACATGTCGCAAATATGATGGTACACGCCCCACCTTCTAGAAGGTGCACGTCGTGCAACCCATATGCGCGTGGCGTTTCTCGGAAAACTTCAGAAAATCGTATTTTCTTCATACGAGCTCCGTTTTCGACGTTATTTAGATCCTCGGAAAGCCCTCGATGAGATCTGCAACTTTCGTTTGGACTCCGTCGGCTAATTTTGACTTTATTTTAAAAGTTATATTTTTAACAGGCTTAGACTGTTAAAGTCTGTTAAAAATTCATAACTTTTTCATATGATATCCGTTCTCAACTATCTTTATATCAACAAAACCATATGGACGAAATCTTCAACCCTCGTTTAGATTGTTTTTCCTAACAATCAACCGATTTCTACTTCGGTTTCTGAGTTGTATAGTGCTACGTTGAAACTTCCAAATATCTTAACTTCCTCTTACGAAGTCAAATTGGAGCATACTCTATATATACGTTCTCGGTTTAACGAGTACTACGACTTTCATTTAGATTATTTACCCTAAATAACCTTTTTTTATAATATCTAATTATCGTTGCGACTAATAGTTATCTCATTTATTCTTTAATCGTATTGCCCTATCTTGCAGGCGTTACACGTCTCCCGCTCCTACGGCCTGATCGAGTTGGGGAGGCGTCTAAGGATTTACACTATTGAAGAGACTCTGAGTCCTCGTTTTTTTGCTTATCTTGACAATTGTATTACTGCACCATCACAGGAGTACATCATGCAGATTTGTGCCCACACTTGGGGAACTTATGTTTCCAGGATAGGCAAGGAGAGTGCCTTCCATTCTCCTATATATCGGTCGATCCACCGATTGGTCGCTTCTATCATTTATCACAGACAGAAGTGTGACAAGGTTCCCTCAGGTGACCTTTTCTATATGTGGTGCCTCACTCAGCGGAGGTTTGTCTTCATCTTCCTTTTTCTCTTGCTCTCTACTTATCTAGCATGGCTCTAGGTTCTACACCTTTGAGCAGGATCTGCGGGGGTCATTGGGTCACTAGGTTGTTCTTATCTTATGAGGTTGACACTAGTGGGATGGTCCTTTGCCTATCCGGGAGCTGGGTACTACCGCTCACGTGAAGATACGGGTGTTGGTTCGGGGAGTGGGGCAACAATGGATGATTCCAGAGGATGAAATCGTGGAGCCGATTCAGTAGGTAGAGTCGGAGGACATCCTTGAGCCTGCCTTCGTGAGGAATCAAATGCATAGGTATGCAGATCCTGACCAACCGAAGTCGATTCTACATGACATGATGCAGTATTTGATTGTTGCACTGAAGGAGCGTGGTTGGATTATGGTTTTGGTATCTGCGGTGATGCAGCATTTGGGGATGGACTATCCACCTTTTCCTAAGGCGGGTCCTTCTATTCCACCCCCTTCTCAGCCACAGAACGCCGGTCATGATGGTGCAGGAACTTCAGGCATTCATCTCGGAGATACTGATGTTGACAATGAGGACACGGAGGACGAGGAGGCTGAGTATAAAAATAGCGATGAGTAGGTTTGTAACACCCATTTTCCAAGATGAATCGAATTAAGGTTTCAAGGAGTCAAAAGGTTAGATTTTGGATGAAAAGAAGCCTCACGATGTGAGATTGGAGGCTCACAATGTGAGGTGGGTTGCATGAAAACTTTTGTTCGAGACTAGTCTCACGACTTGAGACATGGTGCTCACGGCGTAAGAATTAATGCAACCCAAGCTCATGATCATTTTAGGTTTTCCTTCATATTTAAGCATCTCTAAACTCATTTTAGGGTTTTGTATCAGCCACAAACTCTCTTTCACCTCAGAAAACCCTAGTCTTCATCCTTTCTTGATCTTTGGTCATTTTGGAGCTCTTCTTGGTTTGGAAGAAGGAGAAAAGAAGAAAAAGAAGAAGAAGGTGATCTTGAGTTAAGGCTTGCAAGGAATCATCAACATCATCATCTTACATTGTTTCTATATCATTGTAAGTATCAAATATTCCTATTTTATTGCTCTATGAGGCTAGATCTAGGTTTTGACCCACTTTTCCTCTTGATTGTGCAAGTTTGATGAATGGAAACAATAAATTCGGCAACTTTATGTGTTATTAGGGTCTTAAGAGTAATATGAAGTTCAGATCTAGGGAATGGTTGAGTTTTGGAACCTTGCATGAAAGTTGTATGTCTTTTCTTCAACTTTTGAACCAAATGAGATCTAGACATGTATTGGACATATATGTCTTAAAGGCATCGACTTTCCAGTGCATTATGGAGTTATAAGACCTTCTAATGGATAAAGGACATAAAAGTTGGAATTTTGGCTTCAAACGTATCTAATGACGTGAGACATGAAGATCATGACGTGAGGGTTGAATGACCCCGTTTCTGGTTAGCTTCTTCGAGCTTACGATGTGGGAGGAGGCTTTCACGACGTGAGGTCAGCTCTGGTGACTTTTCATGTACGAGTTGATTGATTTGAGTTGGGATGAGTTGGAATCGGGTCGAGTGAGATCTCACAACGTGACCAAAGATTGGTCATGATGTGAGGATGGTTTCATGTACTTCCGGTACAAAAGGGAAGGGCCCGGCGTAACTGCACCGTATCCACCCATTTTTCCGCAAATTTATGATTTATGGATTGTACGCTGATAAATATTTTTACTCTAATATAGTTTTTAATGATTAAAAAGGTTAAATGGTGTCTATGGTTGAATTAAAAATGAAATTTTTACTTTACAATTTTTGGGATGTTACAAGGTTAAGGTTTTTGGGTTTGATACTTTGTATTTTGGTACTTACGATGTATTTTGATACACTTTATGTATATTTTTTTGTATTTATGTGTATGATTTTTGTATTATCGTTTATCTACCCACAATTCAGTCAATGCATTGGTTCGGTCAAGACTAAATATAGTTGATCAAGTTGTGTTTAGGAGTGACTCAACCTTTACATATTGATCCATCCTGGATATTTGTCTTATGTATGATTTGTATACACTATTTGAGATTGGCGATTATTATTGTTTTTTACTTTTAGACTATGTATGGTTCAGCCACATAGGAAAAGTCGGTGGGTAGGACCATTTTGGCATATAGTTGTTCTGAAATCTAACAACCAGTCGATAGTTCTAGCCTAGGCACCTCTCCAGTATGTAGTCTATCGGTAGGATAATTAATAGTAATATTTTTATTTATAGGTTTGAGAACAAACCTAATCGGAGTATATGTCCTAAGTTATAGTCGTAATTCCTAAAGAAATACTAATACGCTATAGCAAGTAGCTCTAATACCAATCTATCACACCTTCCCCGACCATTGGTGGAAATGTCGAGTGGTGACGGTACAAATATTTCCCAAATCAAAGAGCACCAATTATAATTACCTATCTAAACGAAAATGTACAAGTCTTCATGTTGATAATACTTTCCAACTCGATCTTTACTCCGTCCTAGGAACACATGTGATTTTTGAAAACGTCGACTTGATGTTGGTGAGTTCATAGGTCTAGAGGTAAGGTATAATAAACTCTTTTGAAAACTTTTTGGAATTCTTTATGATTCTTAACTTCCTGGTTTTCTATGTTGTATTATATCACCTCCTAGATTACTATCATGTAGTATATTTTGTTAACCTTAATTTATTATCTTTGTAGGATATCAAACCATCATATATTAATATCTTTTGTAACATCCCATTTTCTGAAGATGGTGGGCCAAGATTTAAGGAATCAAATAATGATTTTTTGGAGCATACCCTCAGCCACGACATGGGGCTTAGGTGCCGACAACATGGTGTGATACTTACCGAACGCATGTTTTCGAGTGCCGTCATGGTGTAGCAACGGATGGCCATGGCGAGGCGCCTGTTCAGGCCCAAGCCCACATATTTTAGGGTTTCATCCATATTTAAGCATCTTAACCCCCATTTTAGGTCACCTTCTTCAACCTTTATCCCTTCATCTTGAAACCCTAGCCTCCATTACTCTTGAAAGTTCATTTTTGGTGTTTTTTTGGTATTTTTTAAGGAGAAGGAAGTCATTGGTGTGGTTTACCGCCTTGTAAGAAGCATGCATCTTTTGGACTTGGGTGCGTGTTCAAGACTCAAATTATTCCTTGTTAAGTTGGTAGATTTTGGATTTTGGTCCTTTTTCTTCATATCATGTGGATTTTGGAGGGTAGGATCTCATAAAGTTTGCAACTTTATGAATCTCCAGGCCATTTAGAGTATTTGGCTCTTTGGATTTTAAGTAGAATTTAGTTTTAGGTCCATGCAAGGAATCTTGGCCCTTTTTTCACTGGTTTTGACCTAATTAGAGTTCAAGGCATGCATTGGAAATGCATGCCTGAAAAGCATAAAATTTTATGATGGAAATGGTGCTAGAAACCCTTTTGGAGTTGTTGGTCAATAGATCTTCTAGGTTAAGTGCTTATTGATTAAGACATGTCATGTTTTTTCCCAATTTATACTTAGGAGTGATATCTCTATCTCTTGGAGGGTATAAAGGGATAAAGTTAGAAACTTTATCCACTTGGACCTTGGAAAGGACCATATCTGAGTTTTGGATCCCTTGAAGTTGGAAAGGAAAGTGACTTAATGATTAAAGCTGCCCAGACCAGTCCCCTTGGCGTGACTCAGGTCACAACAGTGTGGCAATCAGTTCCAGGCCCGTTTGTTTTGTCGTTTAGTAGCCAAGGATGTCCATAGCATGGCAGTCTGTTGTAGTTAACTTTGGCGTTGACCGTTAAATTTTGACCAAGTTTGACTTTAGGTCAAACTTAGGGGTTTTGGGATATTAATTAAGATTTTACTTGGTTTTGGTGATTAGCGGATTCGTGGGTGCAAGCAGTGCTGAAAAGGGATCATCTCCCAGTGTTTTAGAGTTCTTTGATTCATGTGAGTTTTGCCTCATTGTACCCGTGGGTCGAAGGCACCAATGTCGGCCCACTAGTTTTGGTTATTTTTTAGTAAAGGGATGTCATAGGGACTGTATATGGTCATGTAGGATAGACTGACGACTCTTGATCTAGGCTCTCTTTCCTGTTCCTTGTTTGGTTTTGGCTCTAGAGTAGGATCACCTGTATGGGTGTCTATCTCACCTTTGAGTATATACAGTCATGTATTCCTTGGATTGTTGGTGCTTAGTATGTTGTTATGTTGTAGTGATCTCTTAGATCTGTATCCTGGTATATATGATGTTTCTTTGATGTCGTGATATGTTAGATCTATATCCTGGTATGTAGGATGTTGCTATGCGGTAAGGATCTGTAGATATGTTTTTCTACCTGTACTTCTTGGTTATCATCTAGTGGAGTGCTCTAGGGACTATATGTAGTCATGTAGGATAACCTGAGAACTCTTGATCTAGGCTTTATTGCATGTTCCTTGTTTGGTTGTGTCTCTAGAGTAAAATCATTTGTCTGGGTGGCTATCTCACCTCTGGGTACTTATGGTTATGCATTTCATGGAGGTTAGCTAGTAGCGGGATTGTGTGTTGTGAGAGGACTAGTAGGCGGTAGTGAGCAGTATGATTCAAACCCTGGGTATTCCATCCCGATTGGGTCGTTATGCATGTTTGTATGTTTATCATATGCGGCATTTTGGGGGAAACTCACTAAGCTTTATGCTTACCAGTTGTTTATTGTTTTAGGTAACATCAGTGACTTTGGGGAGGCGAAGGTGGGAATGCACACTCTCATCAGCAGCATTGAGTATTTCGCGTTCATTATAATTCTCTGATTTTTAATAATTGTAATTGGGAATAGATGTTAAAATTTCACAAAACGTTTTGAAAAAGAATTTATAATAAAAGGGTTGGGTTAGGGACATAGAATCGGTCACTTTCCATGTTCTTGTTAGATTGTTGGCTTGAGATCGGGAACTTGGATCTTGACTTAACTTTGGTTTTACAAGAAGATGCGGTGTGTATAGTCAGCCAGGGCCCGAACAGGAGAGTGGTTCCCAAAATACCCATATATGTTGTATGTACTGAGTTTTGACGTTGTTGCTATATGAGTTGTTAGGAAAGAATTCTAGTGGATAAGCTAAGGTTCTTTTAGGAACTGTTGGATAGAAATGTTTGATTTCTATGATGCCTTATGATATAGGGAGTTGCTTGCCTGATATATATTACTTGATTTGTGATTGTTGCATGTATGTTGATTAGTTGTATATGGCCGAGATTGAATAGCCTTAGAATGATCGGCTTAGCCTTACTTCCTGTTCCTTGTTTGGTTGTGGACTTAGGGCAGATTCGATTATTCAAAGGTCTATATGATCTCGGATTGTGCACAACAAGCATGCACAAAAGCAACACGTAGTGCGTGATTAAGGGTAATCCTAGGAGGAGTACCTAGGAAGTTAGTTATAGCTCTTAGTAGCAGGTGGGTGTTAGCACACCTATGAATGGTATAGTGCGGTGCCTTAGGACCTTAGGATGAATTCTAAATCAACTATGGATAGGTGTGGAAGGTAGTATGGGCCCATGCAGTTGAAAGCACAGGATCCGTATGAGATTCAGGAGGAATCTCGGGGCTACTAAGGAACTAATACGAGCGTGTCCTGGTGTGTTGAGCATTATGTGTTGATGTCTGATATTTCCCTAGTATATTTTTGGTATGGAAACTTTTGTAGGTTCGGTATCAGGTGTTGGTAGCACTAGGAAAGCATGTCTGAGTGAGGAGGAGATCTGTGGGATCATTGTTGTTGAGGTGGTAGAGGCGATTTCGGAGCTGTTTAGGTCAGTCATGACCACGTTGATCAAGGAGTTTGACCAGATCTATATTGTCGTTCTGTAGGTAGTTGTTGCCACAGCCACAACAGCCGTCACCATTACAGGATCTCATGGAAGCAGGGCAATGCAGTACCAAGAGTTCAGTGACACAAAGCCTTAGAGTTCAGAGGAGACAGGTATCCGATCATCGCTTCAAGATGGATTTATGAAGTGGAGGGATTTTTCTTCACGTGTTCATGTCCTGAGGGTAGAAGGTGAAGTTTGAGATGAATCTTCTTCGTTGGGGCACAAAGGATTGGTGGGAGTTTGTGACCCAGGGTTTTCGAAGCCGAGTTAGTCGTAGTGACTTGGGAGAGTTTATGGGCATGATGCGAGCGGAGTATATTCCTCTTGTGAAGAGGGAGCGATTAGCTCAGGAGTACCTGGATCTAAGACAGACAACTGAGTCGGTAATGGATATCACCAAGATGTTTACTGAGAGAGATTTGTCTCTCCTGAGCTCGCTGCTTCAGAGTAGGCTCATATGACTCGACACTTAAGCATTCTCAAGACAGATATCCGGTAGTTTGTGTCTACCCAGCGTTACAGTACCCTCACTGAGCTTTAGGATGTCACGAGAAGGCGGGAGATTGAGATAGAGACCCGAGCGAGGGAGCGGCGTTAGGCTCCAGTTCAGTCGCAGCCTGCAGCAAAGCGGTTCAAGTCCACCGGTCGGAGTACCGGATCAGTTGAGGGGAGGTGCGGATCCTTTGTGTGTCACAGGTGTGGTGAAGAGGGCCATTTTGGTAAAGATTACAAGAAGAGTGCGCAAGTTTGTTTCCATTGCGGCCAGGAAGTCTACATCAGAGCTCATTGTCCTTTTCTCATTTTCAATAAGGTGTTGGATCCTACACCCCTAGCTTGGCAGTTACTCGACAGTCGTAATGGGACGAACGGAGTCCCAAAGACTTAGATTTGAGTTAGTAGTTCTTCCATTTAGCAATTTATGCAGTATTGGTATTCATATGTAATTCCTATTCACGTTTCAAATTCAGTTGTAATCTTGGATGATCAGTTGAATGGAATTATCTTGTTTTAACTTTGTTTAATCTGATTTCTTGTTTTGAATGGAATAATTATCATTTTCCTCGAAATGCATGTGTGTTAGACATTTATGAATGTTGTGAGGGTTTAGTTTCTCCTATGTATCAGGCTATCGGTGGTTGGGATCAAGTGGTGGAGTTCAAGTTAGTCTGAGTATCGTAGGATTATGAAGTTGTCAAACTCTAGCATATCTCAAATGGGGGAGAGTGGAACCTCATAGCAGGAAGACCTTGTGCCAACGTTCTGTTCTCAGTCGAATTTCTCCAAGTTTAAGACTTTCATGCAACTGCTGGATCTTCCAGTTTCGCATCAAGATCATCGCCTGTTGTTGGATTTCCCTTCGGATCATATTAGTTTTAGTTGTAATATCATATGTAGGGCATGCTTGTGTTAGACTCTAGGATGTTAGGGCTCCAGGTTGAGGGATGTGATGAGGGCTTCCTTTTCTGTTCTTGTTTGATTGGGGCTTGGAGGTCTGAGTCATGGCACGAAGACTTGGTAGGATCAGTTGAGTCTTGTTAGGCCCGAGTGTTGTTGACGGTTAGTAGATCGGGGGTAAGCCCGAGTGCTGCTATTGATTAGTGGATCGGGGGGCAGACTCGAGTGATGTTGTCGGTTAGTGGATCAGGGGTAAGCCTGAGTGTTGTTGTCGATTAGCGGATCATGGGTGAGCCTGAGTGTTGTCAGCAAATAGCTAGGTAGGATGTCGGAGCCAAGTAGGAGTGTGGTCTAGTTCAATAAATGACCATTTAGTTTTCATTGCGGTGGTGCGCTCTTGTACGAAATTAGCATGACGGGTGTTGGCCGAGAAGCTCTTGGACCAATTAAATCTACGGATTTTGGATATCTCAGTTGCATGGGGGTTATGCCTAATTTTGGGATCTGTAGGTCATGGGTTAGGAAGGGAATTCTTCATTTGTTGAATGGTTTTCCGTCAGGTCGTTTTTTTCTCGTTAAATATGTAAAGGTGTCGGAAGATCAAGGAATGTTGTGGGAGTTGTGATTTAGACCGGTGGGGTCTCTGTTCTAATTGGACCATTAGCATGGGCATGTAACCTGTCTTGTCGATGTTTGCAATTGCCAGTATGCAAATGATATCAACTCATGGCAAGGGAGTCGATTTTGAAGAACCCACGAGGGGTTTAGAGGGTGTTTGAGAGGAGAATCCAAGAACTGATTTTGAGGACGAAATCTTATTTAAGTGGGGGAGAACTGTAACATCCTTTTTTTGAAGATGGTGGGCCAATACGTAAGGAATCAAATAAGGATTTTTTTGGAGCAGAACCTCAGCCACGACGTGAGGATTAGATGCCCACAACGTGGCGTGATACTTACCGAACGCGTGTTTTGAGTGCCATCACGGCGTAGCAATGGATCGCCACGGCGTGGCGCCTATTCAGGCCCAAGCTCACATATTTTAGGGTTTAATCTAATTTAAGCATCTTAACTGCCATTTTAGGTCACTTTCTTCTACCTCTTTCCCTTCATCTCGAAACCCTAGCATCCATTACTCTTGAAAGTTCATTTTTGGTGCTTTGTTGGTATTCTTTGAAGGAGAAGGAATTTATTGGTGTGGTTTATTACCTTGTAAGCAACATACCTCTTCTAGCACATCTTCTGGACTTGGGTGCGTGTTCAAGACTCAATATTTTCCTTGTTAAGTTGGTAGATTTTGGATTTTGGTCCCTTTTATTCATATCTTGTGGATTTTTGAGGGTAAGATCTCATAAATTTTGCAACTGTATGAATCTCTAGGCCATTTGGAGTATTTGGCTCTTTGGATCTGAAGTAGAATTGAGTTTTAAGGCCATGCAAGAAATCTTGTCCCTTTTTCCTCTGGTTTTGACCTAATAAGAGTTCAAGGCATGCATTGGACATGCATGCCTAAAAAGCATAAATTTTTATGATGGAAATGGTGCTAGAAACCCTTCTAGAGTTGTTGGTCAATAGATCTTCTAGGTTAAGTGCTTATTGATTAAGCCATGTAATGTTTTTTCCCTATTTAGACCTAGGAGTGAGATCTCTATCTCTTGGAGGGTATAAAGGGATAAGTTGGAAACTTTATCCACTTGGACCTTGGAAAGGTCCAGATCTGAGTTTTGGATCCCTTGCAATTGGAAAGGAAAGTGACTTAATGATTGAAGCTGCCTATACCAATCCCCACGGCCTGGCTCAGGTCACAACAGCGTGACAACCAAGTTGAGGCTCGTTTGTTTTGTCGTTTTGTGGCCAAGGATGTCCACAGCATGGCAACCTGCTATAGTTGACTTTGGCATTGACCATTAACTTTTGACCAAGTTTGACTTTGGATCAAACTTGAGGGTTTTGGGCTATTGATTAAAATTTTACTTGGTTTTGGTGATTAGCGGATTCGTGGGTGCAAGCAGTGCTGAAAAGGGATCATCTCCCAGTGTTTTAGAGTTCTTCAATTCAAGTGATTTTTCCTCATTGTACCCATGGGTCGAAGGCACCAATATCGGCCCACTAGTTTTGGTTATTTTTTAGTAAAGGGATGTCATAGGGACTATATATGGTCATGTAGGATAGACTGAGGACTCTTGATCTAGGCTTTCTTGCATGTTCCTTGTTTGGTTGTGGCTCTAGAGTAGGATCACATGTTCAGGTGTCTATCTCACCTTTGAGTATATACGGTCATGTATTCCTTGGATTGTTGGTACTTAGTATGTTTTTATGTTGTAGTGATCTCTTAGATATGTATCCTGGTATATATGATGTTGCTTTGTTGTAGTGATATGTTAGATCTGTATCCTAGTATGTACGATGTTGTTATGCGGTAAGGATTTGTAGATCTTTCTGTTTACTTGTACTTGTTGGTTATCATCTAGTGGAGTCCCCTAAGGACTATATGTAGTCAAGTAGGATATCCTGAGAACTCTTGATCTATGCTTTCTTGCTTGTTCCTTGTTTGGTTGTGTCTCTAGAGTAGGATCATCTGTTCGGGTGACTATCTCATCTATCGGTACTAATGGTTACGCATTTCATGGAGGTTAGCTAGTAGTAGGACTGTGTGCGGTGAGAGGACTAGTGGATGGTATTGAGTTGTATGATAGTTGTTTGCATGTATTATATGCCTACTTGATCCTGGTTGTTTATATGTCGACATATGGTAGTGGTGGGTTGAGGCAGTCCTGCTTTGTGTTGTATGCCAAGATACCTAGTGCGGGCCAGCTGTAAGTCGTAGGTGTGGAGGCTCCGAAAGAGCGGTTGGGTTGAGGCGGTAGGCCAACAAACCCTGGGTATTCCAGCCTGATGGCCGATTGGACCATTATGCATGCTTGTATGTTTATCGTATGGGGTATTTTAGGGGAAACTCACTAAGCTTTATGTTTACCCAGTTGTTTATTGTTTCAAGTAACATTGGTGACTTTGGGGAGGCGAAGGCGGGAATGTACACTCTCACCAACAACATTGAGGATTTTGTGTTCATTATAATACTTTGATTTTTGATAATTGTAATTGGGAATAGATGGTTTTGTTAAAATTGTTTTATAATTTGGAAGTTTTACTTTAAATAAAATGAAAAATTTTGGTCATGAAAATGGGACGTTACATCTTTTTAGGGTATTTATCGATCCTATCTCATTATCTTCTAGGATACCTACCGATCCTATCTTATTATCTTTTAGGATATTTATCTATTCCTAACGTATTTTATCTACCATTCTAAGGCGTCCCTAATGGTAGTCTGAACTCTAAGGTGATCTAATGTATTACCATGAGCCCCCATAATCAATGTTGTATGACTAATAATTTGCCCCGCCACGACACTTCATCGGACGTCGAATAGTGAATAATAAGAAAGTTATCATGCTGAGATTGTAGCTAGTAATCGCATGTGGGGTTGTCAACCCCGTATAGATCTATACGTATCTTTCTAACTCTCGCAAGATTAACGATTATAGGTATCAGGGAATGTCGAATTTAATTAAGGCCTTTTGATGAATATAACAGCTCACTAACGCATTGACCTTAGGTATTTATCGTTGATCTTTTATCTGTTATCTTTCGATCCTTCCTAAGGATTTCCTATAACTATCACAATTTAAATCTTTTATCTTATATCTGATAATTATAACTTTTTATCTCATAATTATTTTGTATATATAAGTATTCATATATATACCATAATTATGGTTATTTGAGAACATGGAGTAACAACTAGGTACGGTGAATATTCTTATATTTGACCAGCATAACTTCTAGGTACTATGTTATCCTAAGGATTTGGTCATTATAACATCTAGGTATTATCTCTTTCTAGACTATCGGGCATCACAACTATTAGGCATAATATCTACAACTACAATATCCAAAGGCTTTAAGCTTTATAAAATGATTTGATATTTATATATATAAATATATTTTGATAAAGCTATTTGATAAGCATGTATCCCGCACCCCCCTCCAGTAAAACATTTAAAATAGTAAAATAGGTGTCGTATACTCACTCTAGTAGCGTATTCTGAAGTATTCGAGCCATTGCATCCGACGCTTCGCGTCATCAAGAAGGTCTCCGAAACAACTTGAGAGGTATAGAGAGTGTATGGAAGAGGATTTGGGATGAGAAAATCAGAAAGTTAGCACATCTATTTATAGTGGTTGTGCTTGCAGTGCACTCGCTTCGTAGCTCCATCCAGAGCTTGTCATGTGTCACACTTCTAATGGTCCACGTCTCCCTAATCTTCGACGAATCTGGGTGTCGAGTGTGCGCGACGGGATGGCGCGTAGTAGGGGTGCACCCCTAAATCTTTTATAAAAATCCATATCTCTTTATATGAATCTTCTCTCTCTCTCTCTCTCTCTCTCTCTCTCTCTCTCTCTCTCTCTCTCTCTCTCTCTATATATATATATATATATATATATATATATATATATATATATATATATATATATATATATATATATATATATATATATATATATATATATATATATATATATGTGTGTGTGTGTGTGTGTGTGTGTAGCTCTCTACTAGAACTACAACTTTTCTTAAGGTCATATTGTCAAATTTTGACTTTCATTTTTAACCCGTATTTTATACTTTTCTAAAAATCGTATTTCCTTCATACGAACTCCGTTTTTGACATTTTTTCCTTTCAAATTCCTTATCTTTTAGAGTACTATGATTTTTCTTTTTATGACGTTAGCCTAATCTTAATCGATCTATTTATGTCATTTTGACGTTAATGACATTTATTAACGTGATTAGTTTTTATCTTTTACAAAATCATAACTCTTTCAATTGGAGTCAGATTTTCGTAATGCTTATATCTTTGAGATCACTTTGTTGTGTACTTTCCAAATACACTAACTATCATAAAAATATGATATAATTTTTTTTGTCACTCGTTTTGACCTTATTATTATTATTTAACTGACCATATATTCTTTTAATATGAAAAGTTCTATCATTATCATCGGTTGATCGGTTGATGTTAATCTTAAGTGACAATTGGTGACAGAGAATTTTCAATTGTTACAAGTGTTTGTCTTTCAAAAAAATTATTTGTATATACATAAATATAATTTCATATTTCTATTCTACATAATCCATAGTATCACATTTCGAAACATGGCATACAAAATGGTTTTCATTCAAAAACTTTCAGATACAAAAAGATGTGTGATATAAAATGGTTTTCATCAAAAGTCTTTACATACAAAAAGATGCGAATTTCATCAAAAAGCTTCTACATACACACAAAAATAAATAAATAAATAAATATTTGGTAGTATATGATTAGATCACATCAAAAAGATTCAATTTTCATCATAAAATTGTCTAAACCTTTCCCACCTTTACATTATTATCCACACACATACAAAACCTTTCATTATTTTGTAAAAACCACCTTCACAAACATAGGAACAAATAATGAAAAATAATAATGTGTTTGCTATTGTTTTGATTCTTGACATAAAAATGTAAACTAAAACTTGATGAAAGACTTGGAATTACAAGGTGAGATAACACATAATACTATTAGTGTAAAACAAAGATGAAATTTGAAACTTGCATTCATAAATTAATTACCATATTATCCAACTTTTTTACTGTAAAAAACTCCATGAAAGTATGAAAAACTAACTCAAAACACTTAAAACAAACCACCAATCATCTAACATGTACTTTACTTATCCTAACAATCTGAATCAACACCTCAATAGTACGATCCAGACCCACCACCTCCACCACCCATGTAACCACCACCACCGCCACCGCCACCACCCATACTTCTACCGGAATACAACGATGATGAGTAACCGCTTCCACCACCTCCATCACCGCCACGAGGGATGTAATCGCCGCCATAGCTAGATGAGGAGTACATTCCACCATCACCACCACCACCGCCGCCGCCGCCACTGTAAGACCCTCCGCCGCCACCATAAGACATGCCCTGGCGGCTGCTGCTGCTGTAAAGACCATGAGAATCATGTCCAGACATTGAGCTTCTGCTACTACTACCATATCCTCCTCCTACATTTGATCTTCCCATTCTGCCAATAATTTATTCAAAATATTAGTAACATAAAATGTCATAAATTGCACTTTCAACCCTTATATTTTTTAAAATACTTTGTAAAATGATATTTTTTTACTCCTATGCTTTTTAAAATGTCACTTTGACCCCTCCTCTTTTCTCAACTTTTATAAATGACTCTTTCCATCCCTACATTTTTTTAAATTACTGTGTATGATGATATTTTTCACCCCTTTACTTTTTAAAATGTCACTTTGACCCCTCCACTTTTCCCAACTTTCATAAATGACACTTTCCACCTCTTATCCTACTTTCATAAATAGTTTTTAAAATGTCACTTTGACCCCTCCACTTTTTCCAACTTTCATAAATGACATTTTTCACATCTTATCCCAACTTTCATAAATACTTTTTACAATGTCATTTTGACTCCTCCATTTTTCAACACTATATTTTTTAAAATGTCACTGACCCTCCACTTTTCACCCCTATACTTTTTAAAATGACACTTTGACCCCTCCAATTTTCCCAACTATCATAAATGACACTTTCCACCTCTTATCCCAACTTTCATAAATGACACTTTCATAAATACTTTTTAAAATGTCACTTTGACCCCTCCACTTTTCACCCCTATACTTTTTAAAATGACACTTTGACCACTCCAACTTTCCCAACTTTCATAAATGACACTTTCCACCTCTTATGCCAACTTTCATAAATACTTTTTAAAATGTCATTTTGACCCCTCCACTTTTCACCCCTATACTTTTTATAATCTCACTTTGACCCCTCCACTTTTCCCAAAGTACAATGCTGTAAGATAAAGAAATGAAAGTAGGAAGTTGTGTAGGAAACAAATAACTGAAAGTAAACTGCTGTTTCCTGTATTTAACTTGTATGAAAATCAAATTTGAAAACATTTATGAAAATAAAAATATTAAAAAAAAATACCTTTCACCATATGCATCTCCATATTGTGAAGATCCACCTCCAATGTCATAATCCATACGAACACGTGTATGGCGTACTTCACGTACATCAGAATCAGCATAGCGAGGTGGAATATCATCCTAATAAAATTTTATAAATATTAGTTTTTATTTATTAATGCAATAGTTCAAAAATAAAATCAAAGTTTTTTGAAAATAAAATCAAAATAAAAAGTGAGTAATTTTGTAACATTTATATTTTAAGGTTTTTGGGTTGTTGACATGGCGCTGACATGGCACTACAACAATAAAAAGCAAAAGGGTAGTATAGTAAAATGTTCTAACCAGTGCAGCATAAGAGCGTTTTGAGCCAGGGACAGGATCGTAATCACGCGGGGGGCGTTCACGGTAACTCGGTGGCGGCGGTCTTTCGTATCGTGGTGGATAGCCGCCATCTGTGTAGGCGGCAGAGGCGGGGGCTCTTCTTGATGAAGGGTGAGATGAGCCTCTTGGGAGGTCAGCATAGGTGGGCCCACGTGTAGGGTAACTGTCTCTGTAAGATGAGGATCTCTCTGAGGTTGACCTTGGTGGTGGTGGCGGCGGACCATAGTCAGCCACCACCCTGCTCCGTGGCGGCAGCTCCTCCCTCCGGCTGAACTCCCGCTTCAAGCTGCTCTTTGGCCGTGAAGGAACTGTATTCACAAAAATATATATATATAATTTAGTGAGGTGCAAAAGTGGAAAAGTAAATTTTCGATTTTGGTCCCTATGAGTGTAAATCTTGTTAAAATGACTATTTTGCCCTCCATCAAGGAATATTTCTCATTTTTGTCCTTGTCACCTAGTGGTTAGTGATTTTCTTTGGTTTTAGTCCAAAAAAGAATCTTTCTTCATTCTGCTTCCTATTTTCTTTGCTAAAATGACCATTTTGCCCTCCAAAAAGGAATCTTTTCTTCTTTGTGGTTAGTGATTTTCTTTGGTTTTAGACATTTTGTCCAAAAAAGTTTCAGGTTTCATGCTGGATTTGTTCCCTCTCAAAGACAGCATGAGAGTAATAAAAACTATTAAAATGACTATTCTGCCCTCCATCAAGAAATCTTTTTTTTTCTCATTCCTTGGTAGTACTAGTACCCAACTGCCGACTTCTCCGGTACAACAAATAAAATAAGAACAACAAAAATCAAGGCGAGGGCAAAATGGTCATTTTCATAAACTTTAACAGCTACATGATTATGAAAAAAGATGAAGCATACCAGGTGGACGCCTGTCATACGACCTAGGTGGAGGAGCCACCGGCCGCCCCCTTGGCGGTAAGGCGGCAACAGGTCGCCTGTCTCTTACCGGAACCGGCCGCCTGACACCACGCTCAACCACCGGCGGTGGCCGCCCTCCAACTCTTCTCATCCCACGTGGCGGTAGACTATGTGGCACAGGGCGGGCCCATGGACCCCTAAAACCTCTAGAAGCAGACCGACCACCACCAGATCTGAAATCACCACCACCACCACCACCACGGGAACCATGCTTTCCTTTCCCTCTTTGTAGTGGTCTTGACAATCTTGCCCTCACTTTAGCCTGATATTATCATTATATATATACAAGAATTACAAATCAGAAAACAAGAGGGATGAATATTATCAATATAAGTAAATTACGAAACTAACCTTGTTTTCATTGTCTCCAAGTTCCTCATTATTAATGCTTTTAGCACATGTTAAAGCTGAATCATGTGTTCCAAATGTTATAAATCCATAATCTTTTCTTCTTGCAGAAGGCATATTACGTGCAAGCTCAATTTTCACTACTTCCCCATATTTCTTAAGTAGGTCCCGCACTCTACCCTCATCCCATGAAGCAGGTAGCCCATCTATAAAAACAGTCTTCACCTGCAAAAATGACCATTTTACCCTTCATATATATAATGCACTATCTTTGTGTTTACTGGTTTGGGTAATCCAGATACAAGGTGAAAAAATTAACTACTGTTTCATCTATTGACAGATTTTTCATTTTATGAGACAAAATGACCATTTTACCCTTCATACTTAATGCACTATCTTTGTTTTGCTGGCTTGGATAATCCAAAGACAAGGTGAAAAACAAACTATTGTTCCATCTATTAACAAAGACTTTTCATTTTATGAATATAAAGATTCAGGGTTTCTTGACGAGACAAATTGACCATTTTACCCTTCATATTTAATGCATTAACTTTGTTTTATTGGCTTAGGTATTCCAAATAGAAGGTGAAAAGTAAACTATTGTTCCATCTATTGACAGATTTTTCATTTTATGAATATAAAGATTCACAGTGTCTTGACAAAATGACCATTTTACCCTTCATATTTAACGCATTATCTTTGTTTTACTGGCTTGGGTAATCCAAATAGAAGGTGAAAACTAAACTATTGTTCCATCTATTGACAAAGATTTTTCATTTTAGGAATATAAAGATCCAGGGTTTCTTGATGAGATGAAAGAAAGAAAACCCATAATTTTACCTGGGCCATGATTTCATCACCAGGGTCAATGAAGGAATCTGCAAAAGAAACCTTAGCAGGCCTATCAACACCAAAAGTAACATCTCTCTTTTGGAGACGTTTAAAAGCATCCATAGCATCTGAACGTGAAGAAAACTCCAAAAAAGCAAATCCCCTATTACTTCCATCATTCTTATTATCTTCAACCAAAGTCAAATCCTCCACTGTATCAACTCCATACTTTTTCAACTTCTCTTTCAGCTGTAACCACATTCAATATCATTAGAGAGAGAGAGAGAGAGAGAGAGCTATCAATTTTGTAAATAGTTTTAGACAGTTTACTTACAGCTTCCTTGGTCCATGTCTTGCATACATTACCCAAAAACAAAGTATCACTGTCTTGACTTGGAGAAACACCACATTGTTTCCCATGAACCTAGAAAGCGGGGGGGTAAAACAGTAAAAAGACATGGTTTAACTTTAAAAAAAAAAGTTATCAAAATCAGTTTTTTTTCCTAGGTGAGTGAGGGAAATCAGAAATAGATGTTAAATAGTAAATACCACAGGGCTTTTTAGCTCAACACAAGCTCGTTTTGCCTGTTCTACAGTTGCAAAACGAAGGAAAGCAAATCCTTTGTTCTTCTTTGTTTGAGCATTCATCATAAGTCTGACTTCAGAAACCTCACCAACTGCACTAAAAACTTTCCTAAGATCCTCTTCAGTGGCATCTTTGTCCAATCCACCAACAAAGATTTCAAACTCCTTTCGCTTGCGTCTTTCTTTGAAAACATCATGATGTTCCTGTTCATCTGCATCTGCATCTGCCACGTCAGCATGTGGTTGCTCTGGTTCCACTTCCTCCACCTCATCCTCCTCCTCAGCCTCCATCTCCTCTGTAGGATCATGATCTTCCTCACCAACCTCCATTTCATCAGCTTCTTCTTCTTCCTCTACTTGTTCTTGAGCTTCTTTCTCATCATAATCCTCACCAATATACTCTTCAGGTTCAGATTCTTCTGGATCATTATCCTCCAAATCCAATCGTTCATCTTTTTCGAATTCAGGGACAGAATCTTTAACATCATTTTGGTCTCCTGTCAGGGATAAAGGCAATGAGAATATAGTTGCTTGTGATGTGGCTTATAGTGGAATCTTGGGTATCCAGAGAGATTCCAATAGGTAGGTGCCTTTAATCTTTATTACCAACTTAAACAGATATGATGTTATTAGCTGAAAATAATGTAATAAGCAACATGAGCATATAAAGTTTCCCTCAGAAACTGTAACCATCCTTATAGGTGCAGCTTTACCATGTAAAGAGGTGAAAAGAAAGAATACACTGCTTTGAAGTATTATTCCAACTTGGTGGAAAGCTCCATTGCTTCCTTCTTACTTAATAAGGGTATTAAAATCAAGATTGATTTGATTCTTCCAATGTTGGAAACTTGTAGTATTGAGAACAAACTACACCAACACTCAAAAAGGCACCTCCTTGGAGATAATGAATGTTAAATAGACATAAATGCATGTCAACTTACAAGCTTTTGAGGTTACTTTCTTCATCAGAACACAACAGAAGAATCTGAACCCAAAGAGTATATTGGAGAGGATTTTATGGCCAATGTTGGCATCTCAAGAGAGGTCAAGTCATTTTCCAATTCTTGGGAAGGCAAGAATGAATTGGTACTTGGCTAAGCCACCAGCCTTTAAACTAGTTAAACAAGTTACTTAACAACATTTTCAACCCTTCAATGAATAAGGTGGCATTCATTATCTTCATATGTAGCCTTTAGCGTATGAATTTGTGATAAAGTGATAATAAAGTCATTGGTGTGATTGGATCCTATGTCATCCCGTTGTTTTCAGGAATTCAAGTATGTGTCATACAGATACAGCCACTTCTACCAATCTGAAGTGTTCTAAAGTTAGTATCTAGACAACATGTGTAATGAACACAAGAATTTACTCCTTTAAGATTTTGGGTTTCTCTTTATTTGTATTCTGACCAATTTCATTTTACCCATATTGTCTTCCATCAAATATTTCTCAAAATTATTGCAAATTGTGAGGCTTGAAGCTATCTGAAGTGCCCTTGCAAACAGCCTCATATTATAAGCAATTGTAGGCTTGTAGATTCATACACAACACCCTTTTTTTTAAGAAAAGAATCTCTATTTTACAAAGTTAAGCATAGCAACAAAAGGACATAAACAAATTCTTTTTATGTACTAACAAAAGGCACTCTTTTATGCATAAATGTTTTCAGTTAGTTATTTTCCTACCTGCTAATCCATTCCAAAGGTAAGAAAAGATGATACATATCAAGTGTTGATATCAAACTATCTACTTTTTGTATAAACATTTTCATATGATTCTTGTTGGGGAAAGTCCAACAACGTTTTATACCTGTTTTTGAAATAACCCATTTGATCCTTCTTTCGTAGACGAGGGGGGTATTTGCATATGCTAACAAAACATAAATACGTTAGCTTTTTAGGTTTCTCTAATTCGGCTCAACAAATCGCCCATCAAACAAAATTTCCTTCAAGAACACATGACAAAGTTTGGAAATTTCGCTTATAACAGATCTAATTTGATATGTAATCAGGTAAAGTCAATTAGATAAGAAAAACAGTAAATTAAACATAAATCAAGAATGTCATGTGTAACTTACTCTTTGAATCATCAATCCCATTATCAGCCACTGATTTCCCCTCCACCTTTCCGGATTTTTCTTCATTGGCCTTTTCTATCTTCGATGTCTCCCCCTTTTTAGATCCAACCTTCACATCCTCTTCTTTAATCTCAACTGGCTCCTCCTCCTTAACCTCAATCGGCGCATCCTCAACCGGTTTTTTGGATTCTTCAGGCACCACTACTACCTCTGGATCAGGCTGCGCCGCCACCTTCGGCGTTCCTCTAGTTTTTCCGCCTCTTCTCCCTGGCCCGACGGACTTCCTCGCCGATTTCGGAGGCATCGTCTCTCCTCGATATTTGTCTGGATCGGAAAAAGGATGTCTTGAATTTGATGAATTTGAGAGAAAAGAGAGATATGTTCGTAACTTCTCTGTAACCCTAGAACTTTAGCCCTAGTATACTTTGGACGAAATTTGCACGATATTGTTCGGTTTGATTTGACCCATTTAATGAGACCCGAGGATAACTTACTTTGGGGTTTGGCACGCATTCTAGAAATATTGTTCAAAGAAAAGGTTAGTTAATAATGTGAAATTTTGTAAAAAATCCTAGAACTTCATGAAAAATTCTTAGGCTTATTTAAAAATAAAAAAATAAAAAATAAATAAAAAAAAGACATAATTTGTTAGAAAAATCATAAAATTGAGATTTTGACTTGAAGTAGCAACTCAAAATGTTTCAAGATCGACAAGTTTAAATGGGTTTTTTTGGTACACAAAAGACAAATATTTGATAAAATAAAGATCAAAATCAAAAGGTTTTTTTTGTAAACTAATTATTTTTTTATTTTGTTTTATTATTTTCCTGTAATCGTATTGTAAATTATTTCTTTTTGTTTAATTTTATTTTATTATTGTATTGTAATCTTATTTTATTTTCGCTGCCTTAAAAAAAATATATTATTGTATTTTCTATCTTTTATGGATCGTAAAAAATATTATTTTATAGATTTTATTGTAATCTTATATTATATAAAATGGTATCATATTGGTTTTACTTTAATGTAATTATATTAATATATATATATATATATATATATATATATATATATATATATATATATATATTAAAAATGTCCTAACTTAGGAATAGTAAAATAGGTGGTGTTTTGGCACAACTAGTCCCCTGTTTATGGATTTGGTTACAATTCTGTGTTCTTTCTTTAAGGGGTCATATTTTGCCTTTTTATATATTCTTATGGATACGTGTTCGTTTTCTATAAAGCTTTTGTCCATGTGTTTATCGTATGTTTTCTTCTCTGTTTTCGTTCCTTCCACCGCCCCGGTATCCAATCAGCTTTTTTTATTTCCACCGCCTCATATCTCTTGATTCTTCTTATTTGATTCTACCTTTATTCCTTCTTCTCTCTAAACAATCCTCATCAATCCCTCTGATAAACCCTATTACTTTCAACCACCGTCTCCTTCCCCTTCAACCACTTATATCGCACCACTCAACGTACGATTTAGCTGGATAATTGGCACAACAGATTACTTCCCACCGGCAGAGTCCTCCAAAATAGCAACGATAGAACCTCAATCTCCATTGAATACGACACCATCGATGCTACTTGAGGAAGTTCCTCCCCCACCCAATTACATCAGAGGACCCCTAAATCCTCCCCATCACCATACGATTTTGGTTTCAATATTGCCAGGTAGCTTTTGTGTTGTGACATCCCCAAAATCACGGCCAGAAAAGACCGGTTTGTTTATGCTTTATAAAAATCAGAGTACTTCATGTCATAAAAATGTTGCGGAATTTTTTCTTAGAAAAACATGGTAAATACGTTATTAAAACATTTTCGAAGAAACGTATTTATTTCATTTTAAAACATTTGGGATGTCATCGTTATTACATAAACATAAGCATAAACAGAACTTACAATTATTTACACTAGTGATCTACATCTTTTTAAATCTCTCAGTGTAATGTCACTTCATATCAACACCTGTGATATAAATAAACTGAGTGGGTCAGGTTGGGAAACCTGGTGAGCACATAGGGTTTTCAACCCACAATAATATAATTATTATTTTTAAACATCAAACAATCAACCCAATTACCCATTCTCGTTATCCTTACATTACATCCTTAAAACATCTAACACAAGGGACCTATTCAAAGGACTATCATTGGGATGGAGTGTACCTGGTGAGCACACAGTTCGAATAAACACACAGTTCGAATAAACACCTACAGGTTGCGAGCCTGCTAGTGTTCCACTGGACTGTCTAGAATAGTCCGTGGTCGTCATCTATACTCCGCTAGATGACTAGATCATCAAGAACAACTATAACGAGGCCTCTCATTATTTTATTTTGTCACACAGCAACTATTACATCTACCCGTATTTTACCCAACACATTTTGTAGATATAAAATACATATACAGTTTAAATCATTGAAAACATGTATAAAACGTTCATCCAGCATAGATAGCAAGTATACAGATAATATACACACACAGCACGTAAAATACTTCATATCTATGTGTAAGCTGAAAGTAACTATGCACTCACCTGAGTAGGTGGTGATTCAGCACTCGGACAGCACTTCGATACTCTCAAAACGATATTCCTTCGATAAAACCTAATACCAATACCACTAGGGTTTAGTCTAACGATAACCGCGACAAATTAATTAGTCTGACTATTATTAGGCATTAATAACGCTCAATATAACTCATAATAATAGCCTAAATAATTATTTTAAGGACCTAATAACATTCCTATAATTATTTGAAAGCTATATTAAAAATTGCGTAAGCGTAGCACACTTACAGCGAATTTTATCGAAAACTGGAACTTAATTGGAGCAGCGTTTCGAAACCGAAAAACTCCTTTTTCTCGGGACTCCGGGAGCCTCGGGGCTTCCCTAGGGTGCTAGGGGTTTTATCTAGGGCTTAGGGGTGGTTTGGGGTTGTAGAGAGAGAAAGTAGTGAGAGAAAGAGTTGATTTTTGGTGTGAAAAACCGGCTGCCTTCGGACCCCTTTTATAGGCGCGAAGCCTCGGTGGTACGCAGGGCGTTCAGCAGCTACGCGGGGCGTAGCTTCGGATCAGACCTCCAGGTGGCGAAGGCTCGGTGGTGCGACGTGGCTTCTTCTGGACCGAGAACGGCTAAGCGAACACGGCGCGTACGAGACCAAACACTGGGCGTAGCGAGGGGAGACGCGTCACTCATCCGAGGCGACTTCAGCGATCATCATCGGACGGCTAGGAAAGCGCCACGTCAGCGAATTCGTATCAGATCTCGCAAAATCGAGTACAAACTTTAAAAATTCGTAACTTTCGCGTACGAGCTCCGTTTTCGACGTTCTTTATATCCACGCAAAGGTGGGAACGTACTCTACAACTTTCGTTTAGAATCCGTCGGCTAATTTTGGCTTGATTTTAAATTTTATATTATTAACGGGCCGGGACATGATTGGTCCGTTAAATCCTCATAACTTCTTCATCCGACATCCGTTTTCGCCCATCTTTTTCTCGTTACGCTACTCTCAGTGAGATATTTGATTCTCGTTTAGGTCGTGTCGGCCAAAAACCGCTCGATCTAACATTCGAATTTCGGGTTGTACACTGCTAACTCGAAACTTCGAAAAATCATAACTTCTTCATACGAAGTCAGATTTGGGCGTTCTTTTTATCGATGTTCTTAGTTTAACATATTCTACGACTTTTGTTTAGATCGCTAAGGCTAAATCTTGCTCTATCGTAAATTCACTATTTACGCTTCCCGATGCCGTGCCGGTTCTGTCGCGAAACTTCGACGGGTCATAACTTCTTCGTTATAACTCGGATTTCGGCGTTCTTTATATGTACGGAAACCTTGTGACATATACTACAACTTGGTTAAGATTATTTATTCTAAATAATCTTTTGTCGAAAAGTCGTTTTCGACCCCTATTGCCTCTAATTTTACTAGCCCGGATTTGCGGGCGTTACATGTGTGTTCACTGGTTCATTGTCATCTTCTAATTTTTGCAATTAAAGTGTCTTTGGTGCTATTTCTAGGCAGAAGGAGGGCGACCCGATGTATTTTTCTCCAAAGGTCGAACACAAGGTTCTTGAGGAGAAACAAGAGGGAACATAAATCATTAATATCTTAAATTACTTTCACTCACCCAGGTACAGAGTATGGGTGTGTTTGGAAAAAGTAGTTGTTAGCTGGAAGCGAGTAGCGGTTAGTTGGTAGCGGGTAGTTGGTAGCGTGTAGCTGGTAGCTGGTAGCAGAAAATTGTAGCTTTTATTTTTTATATGTATGTTTGGCAAAAGTAGTTGAAAGCTTTTAAAATACATAAAATTACATAAAAAGACAATTGACTAAAAATAAATAAATATATAAATATATTTTTAAGGGTAATTATGAAAATTAATTTCAAAAGCTCAAGAGCGTTTTGTTAAACGCTACATAAAGTAGCTTTTAGCATCGGAGCATTTTGTTAAAACTAAAAGCTAAACGCTCTTACTGCCAAACGAAGTTTTTTTGTTTAAACTAGAGCGTTTTATTAAAAGCTAGAAGCTCCCAAACGCTTCCAAAAGCTCCGTGCCAAACACGCCCTATGAAAGGAACAAAATTTGAAGTACCATGGCAGAATGCATCTAAACAGCCACTAAAAAAAGGTATCAAAACTTTCACCGATAGAATCTACTCAACAACTAAAATGATGAATCTTCTGTAGTTTGAACAAGATCCACAATCATAACAGATAAGACCAAGACATCTGCAAAGAAAGTGAAATACAAGTGTTATCAGAACTTTCACTTCTTTAATTTAATGACTGAAATATACGAAATATCTTTTAAAATTCTTATTGAGCTTCTTCACATTTTTGTTTGTCGGTAGAGTTTGTTGGGGATGCCATGCGTTGGAACATACACATTTTCTACGCTTTCTGGTATGAACTAATTATTTTGGTGAATGTATTGTATGCGTTTTTGTTATGATTACGATTAATTAAGTATGTGCATTTTGTAATGGGCAAAAAAACTCATGTTAGGTGACATTGATAAAACTCAACGATCTCTATTGGTGACTGGGTTTGGATATGAACATGATGGTCCATGGGCTGCCAATATGAACTTATTCAAACAATTTACGGACATCAGTTGGGTAAAAAATTTAATTCCATTATTGATATTTCTATTTTTCATTTTGTGATCTTTTATGATAAGGATCGAGTTTTTTTAGTGTGTGAAAAGAATAGGTGCAACTGTTGTAGATATGTGCGACGTGGCTCTGGGCATTGTAGAAGCATATTGGGAATATTGTCAAAAGCCATTGGATATGGTTGCTAATGTTTTGGTAATGCTATTTAATTATTTATCCTTAAATTTGTTTAAAAACTTTATTTTAATTTTGCAATGTTTGAAACCAATAGTAGTTTTATGGTCCTTCCAAGTAAGTAAATATTATTTTGGGATTAAAATTGCAAAAGTAAGCCATACTTAGGGACCAAAAATAGTCATTTTTCTTAGAACGAAGACCTCAAATATGAGGTCCAAATTTGCAAAAGTAATAGTATTGGTGACGATAATAGTAATTATTATTATTATTATTATACCTAATAGACTGTACAGTAACAGTAACAACCGAATTGAAAGAACGCAGGTTATGTGTGTAACATATATATATATATATATATATTTATATATACACATACATATATATATGGGAAAATTTTCATATATATCATTGCAAACATTAAGAATTACGTCTATATCCTTCCAAAGCTCATACTTATGCATATATCCTTTTTAACATATTAAATTCTCCTATATATATATATATATATCCAATCCTATATTTTAATGGAATATTAATAAATTTAATATCAAAAAATATATTTAAAAATCATAAATACAAATAAATTTACCAAAATACCTTTACATATTATATCCAAATTAAATCTTATTCTTTTTTCTATATCATAAATCAGTCGAAACTGATTCCCTCGATCCATCCAGGTCCACCTTTCTCCTACCCCAAAAAATTGAGCTCATCTGTCCCTCCTTCCATCTTCCGGTCTCCCTTACGGCCTCACCTCCTCCGTCGTCGTCCCTGCCATGAAAAGGGGGTTACCCACCTCCTCCATCCTCCTTCGACGTCTCTACTTCCTATCTCTTATCTCATTAATCTTGTCTTTCTCTCTTTCTCTCCCCCTCTCTGTCCTCGCCAACACAGATGTCACAACTAGGAATTTTGAGGCCTTGTAACTACAACACTTATAACAACTATGAATCAATAACATGAAAGCATGCATGATGCTTATTCTATAACAACAAAACTTCATCAAATACTTCATTCTAGCACTACAAATGGTCAACAAAGAATTGGAAGCCTTTGAAATCCCGATTTAAGTCCATTTTGGACTAGGATTTCCTTATTGAGCCTAGTGGACTAATAAACTTCTAGTTTATCAATCTTGAATCTAAAACTCTCTAATGGGCCCTAATTGGACTCATATACATGAAGCTTAATGCTTTTGGGCCTTATGAGCCCTAAATATACTAGGTTAACTTTAATGGGCCTTAATGGGTCACAACCAACTTAATTTAGCCCTAATAGGTCATAAAAATTATACCTTAATTTATTAGGGCCAAACATCATCTAAAGTGAGTCATAATATGGGCTAAGCATTCAAGACCCAATTCTTTCTCTTTTCCCTCTCCATTCTCGGCCTAAGCCTACAAAGAAGGAAGAGTTGACTTTGTGTGTGCCAACTCATTTTTATCTAATGGTCTTCGATGCATACTCTCATATTTCCATGCACCTATCTCATCAACCTTCTCTCTTTTCTCCTCTCTTATTCTCTCGGCTGAACACAACACACACACAGTCTCAAAAATTCATTCCATCCTCTCAAACTCTCTCAAGGAAAACTCTCTCTACTCCTCTCCAAATTTACGAGATATGGGAAGCTTTCAAAGAGATTATTCCACAAAAACATCATTTAAGGTAAGTTGATGTAAAATCCATGATCTAGCTACTAAATTTCATCAAAAATCTCTTCTAAATCTATTCCAACTTGTGATCTTGCACCTTAGAAGTCACTAAACTCGAGATCTACCAAGAGGACTTGCTAGGCTTGAAATTTTCTTCTTTTCTCTCTTCAAAACCGAAACTACAACTCAAGGTGAGCTTCATACCCCTCTCTTTTTGGTTTTCATATGTTTTATGGGGGAGAATACAAGAAAATGTGTGGATCTATGTGTATGTGTATGCTATGTGTGATTTTATGCATGTATGTGTGTGATTTTATGTGTTTTTGTGATAAAAATGTAACCAAAAGAGGTGTTAACTCGAGATCTATGACATGAGAGAGGAAAAAAACATAATCTAAGTTATTTTACACTAAATAAGTCAAGAAAAATAGCTTATAAGGTTATGAGGAGCATATTCTATCATAAAACCCATTTTTTGGGCTTAAATTGTCAAAAATACAAAAACTTGGGTTAAAAACTGTCAAGTCACGGTTTCTTGAGTTTCAAAAGGGTCAAAATAGTTTCTATAATCATTTTTCCAAATATTAGAATTTTCAAAGGACTTGAAATGCAAATTTTTAGCTTAATGGGCTAAATTTGGGCTTTTTGGCCCAATAAGCCCATAATTGCAAAAAAATTAAGTTTCAAAGGGGCTGAAATGAAATTTTCTGAAAAACAGGGGATAAGAAGTGTAATAAAACTATTTCAAAGGTCAAAAATGCTTTTAAATTCCAAAAGGGATCAAAAATGTAAACTTTTTAGATTTTGGGCCAAAAATATAAAAGTTACAAAAAATGGGGTTCTAACCGAGAAATACCATTATGGAAGGGCTAGAGTTGTTAACAAATTAAATTTTGGGTTAAATCTGTCTTTTCAACAAGTTTATGATACAAAAATGTCAAGAAAATGTTTTAAGGACTAAAACTGAAATTCTTTTATTTAAAGGACTAAAAGTGTTATTTTTATAAAAGAAAGGTAGTGAAAAGGTCAAATCCTACTTTTAAATAAGTAAATTCATTAAGACAAAATACAAGATCCACGACTACCGACAAAACGGAAAACGAATACACATTCAACACCAAAATATCGTTATAAACGAATTGATTTGGTCTCGAATCAATACAAAACAACAATCGTTAAATCAAAACATTTCAACAGATACGTGATGACTACAACGAGTAAACCTTCAAACTTTGGGCTTATGAGTTTCAAGTCATGCTTGTTGGGCCTTGCAAACCCACCAACATGATCTTTGGGCCCAAAGGGACAACGCTTATATGTTATTGGGCCTTCAATGACCCAATATTTTATAAAAGGACTTTCAATAGCTTTTATGTGCTAATGGGCCAAAGTGTCCCGTTAGAAAAGCTAGTAAGGTCACAGTAATCAAATGCGAGTTGGACCATCGTGTCTTTCGCATCCACGACAACCTAAGGTACATACGATAGTAGTGGGACATGATGCTCCCCTTCTCATCGTTCGCTAAGGCTACGAGTTATCAGTAGACGAAATTAGGACGATATACAATGTGGATTAATCATTATTCAATCGTTAAGACAATACAAAAATCAGAAATCACGAATAGATTTCAACATCAGAAAACGTCGGGTTTTCCGGGGAATTCAATACTACTCGCTCGAAACTTTATATCTACGATACAAAACACCCTTCATATATATGTTTTTGAAATCACTCATGCATCAACTTATGGATCTTCACACTTTGATAAACAAAAGTCTTTTAAGAAAATATGAGATTTTCTGGGTTTTACAAACTATACAAATCATTTTACCACAACATTGCTTATGAACTCACCAACATTTCATATGTTGACGTTTTTCCAAAATAACTTGTATTCTCGGGTAACAAGTAAGCGGAAGAGTAATATGAAGTAATGTTAGGTGTTATGTTGTTAGAAGTACTCAAACAATTTATGTTATGAATGTGTAATGTTAAAACAATGTACTTGATGTGAACAATTCCAGTTGTAATATATTGATGCATGGTGACGTTTATGTTATGATTCATGTATATTCATTGTGATGATATTCAAATATAGTCACGCGAGCCCTCGGACGTTTCCGCCGTCTGGTTCGGGGGTGTGACAACAAATCAGGAGTAGGTTGAAGAGTTCACTGAGAATAGAGACAAGAGCTTTGCTGGTATGATCGATCGTGCTATGGAGAAAGAGTTCACTGAGAATGATCAGAACGAAGGTTGGCTTATTAGATCCGATGCTTTTATTTAGGGTTTTACAATGTATGCTTTCAATTGCTTGCTAGGAGTCTAATTACTACATTTAATTGCTTTTTTTATTTTATTTCTTCCTTCTATAAAAAAGGGAAATTCAACAGGTCATCCATTATCAATTTATCATTAGTTATTTCAGGAATGAAATCTTTTCTTTTTAATTGAAAATGTTAGGGATTCCATTTTATATGATTCTTTTGTAGCTATATTGTTACCTAACTTTAGAGATCTTTCATCTAGAAGCTCAATGTAACGACCCGTCTCTGGTATGTTGTTTCCATGTTATTTATTTAGAAGTTTTCAAGAGGGACTCGGCGAGTCTATAGCCCCACTCGTCGAGTAGAGACGGGATTTTAAGCACGTGTAAGTCGGCGACTCGACGAGTCCATATTCGGGACTCGACGAGTCCGCCTGCCAGGAAGAAACCCTAAATCCCCGGGTTTGCTCACTATTTATGCAATGTTATGTGCCCCAAACTCGCCTCCTTCAACCTCAGAGAGCTTATGAGAAACCCTAAACCATTCTTTGTATGATTAAAGTGTTTTTGTGTGGATTCTTGAAGGATTGAAGAAGAAAAAGAAGAAAGGACCAAGAAGAGGAAGTGTAGAGCAAAGATCCAAGGCCAAAGTCAGAGTTCATTGAGGTATGTCTCGGAATTATTCTGTTTTGTGCTTAAAACCTCCATTAGAACACCTCTAAGGCTAGTTTAATGTATTTTCCAAGCTTATTAGTTGTATGGATGCCTTGTTGGGTCGAGATATCCTTAGATCTGTTCATTTAGGAGTTTTAAAACCCTGATCTAGTGCCTTTCCGAAGTTTCCTTGCTTGAGAACCCTAGATCTAGCCTTTATTATGCTTTTTGAGCCTCTTAATCTCCATGGGTGCATATGGGCACGTAAAGATAGAATCTTTACGTGTTAATCGAGCTAAGGGAGCCTAGATCTATAAGTTTTATGCGTTGGATTCAAGCAGAATCGAGTTTAGAGTAGCTGCATGCATGCGACTCGGCGAGTCGAGTCGCGAGTCCCCAATTTTTTCCCCTTTTGAGTGATTCCGAGTGGGGACCAGTGAGTAGTAGAGTGGACTCAATAAGCTGGAGGTCAGACTCAGTGATGGAGGGACTCGACGAGTTGTTCATAGAACTCGGCGAGTCCAAGGCAATCTTCTTAGCTCAAGAACAACTCGTCGAGTTGTTCATACGACTCGGCGAGTCGGATGCAAATAGCCTGAGTTCTAGAATCGAAAGGAAACTCGTCGAGTTGATGCCATACTCGACGAGTAGCCACGAGTAGGGTTGAGAAGCGAGAATAGAGACTCGACGAGTTGGCGGCCCAACTCGGCGAGTCAGGTCAACTGTAGGTTGACTTTGACCGGGAGAGTTGACTTTGACCGAGAGAGTTGACTTTGACCAGGGGTAAAAGAGTCACTTTACCCAATTCAGTTATTAGTATTTGATTGATTGTGTTTATGGAATTGTAGCCGGGGAGATACCGGAGCAGCAACAGATAGCTTCCAGAGCCATACACTCAGCAGCCAGTTCACGAGGTGAGTTTCCTACCAGTAGGAACGGGTCTACGGCCACAATGCCGGCCCGTTTAGCTAGCAGTTAGTTCCGGACTTCGGTCCGAAGCAGTAGTTCAGGGTGCTTGATGTCTTTGTGATTCAGGCATGTCTATGTGCAATGTGTTATGGACATCAGTCCGATGCAGTATATGTGTTATGTTAGCATATACGTGTTTATGTTATGCTATGTTCAGACAGTTCTGGATTTCGGTCCGATGCAGCTAGTTCCGGACTCCGGTCCGATGCAGGGGACAAGGTCCCAGTCAGTTCCGGACTTCGGTCCGATGCAGTGGGCAAGGCCCAGTATGTGCTTTATTTGTTATTGTGTGGTATGTGGTAGTTTGGGGGAACTCACTAAGCTTCGTGCTTACAGTTTCAATTTTGGTTTCAGGTACTTCCGCAAGTAAAGGGAAGAGCTCGGGACGATGGCATCGCACACACCACAGTTTCAATTTTTGCCCTGGGAGTTGACTTAGTTCCTTAGATATGTTTTGATACAGTTGTGATACAGTTTTCCTCACAGTATTATATTTTGGTTTTGAGATACGCAACGTATGGTTTTATTATGTGATACTCAGTTTTATGATCTTTGTTATATTAAAAATGAAATTTTCGGGTCGTATTTTTGGGATGTTTCAAGTTGGTATCAGAGCCTTGGTTTGAGGGATTCGGATACACTCCCGGGTGTATCTGAACTCAAACTAAGGGAAAAGATAAAAAAAATTTCAAAAGGAAAAATGTTTTCGAAAGAAATTTTGAAAAGCACTTAGAAGGAAATGAATTTTTAAACAAGACAAGGGTGTGGTGCATGCGATCAGCCGAGCTCAAGTAAGTACTCCCAAATTACCCATACGTGTTATGTTATGATTGTCAGTTTCAGTAGAACAGCATGCTAGAATAGGACTAAGGATCTAGGAGGATGCCTTATGTGTCTGCTATATGTGTTCCAGCTTTACAAGATTTGCATGCTAGTATTGAGTAGACAATAGTAGGATAGCATGTTTAGGTTATGCCTGATAGTATGAGCTTAGCATTGTATGCTAGTACAGTTTCTCGTTATGAGAATAGATTTTCTTGAGTAGTTTCCTGTGTCCGAATGTTGCTTAATTGCTTTGTGCTTTGTAGGACTCTTGGTGATGGGAGTTAGCCGTTAGGTGAATACGTCACGTCACATGTGATCAGGATTGAATAATCTCAGAGTGTTGGATTTGGCCCTATTGCGCAGCTCTTGTTTGAGTCTAACCGTTGTAGGGACGAGTCTTTTACTCGAAGGATTATCTGAGCCTCATCACATGTGATGGTATTCAGGTGATGGCTAATTAGCATTACAAGGAGGCCTTCGGCAGCTGAGGACTGGTTTGAGTGGAGTCAGATATTTCCCTAGGGCAAGCCTAGGATGAGAGTAGTAGAGATCAGTAGTAGTAGAAGTGACTTGGTGGAGTCAAGGCAGTTCTTGAGGAAAGTACGGATAGATGTGGAAGGTAGTATGGGCCCGTACTACTGAAAGCAGAGGATCCGTACTCGAATCAAGGAAGGCTGAGACAAGACCAGGAAGCTAGTAGTAGTATCAATGATCCCTTGAGATATTTCAGTTTTCTGATGTTGCCATGATATGTTTTAGAATGGTGGTTTTGCGTTCGAGGCTAGCAGACGGCAGTGCCGATGCCAGGGAGGGATCAGGATCAGGCTCGGGGGCCGAGCGTATGGATGAGCAGACCATAGAGTTTCTTTCTTCAGAGATTACCCATATCATACTGGAGCATACTCATGTGATCTTCGGTTCGATCAAGGAGGGTATCCTAGAGCTGATGGATGAGAGGTTGGGCACCTTCCGTGCCGAGGTGGCAGCCATGATGGGGTCGCGCACACTTACGTTCAGGGAGTTCAGGGCATATGGAGCTCCAGATTACCACGGGGCGCGGGACCCCATAGCGATTACTAGATGGTTGGCGGATGTGACCAATGCTTTCCGCACGAGCAGGTGTCCCGAGGGGGACAAAGTTAGATTGGCGTCCTGTCTTCTGAAGGACAGGGCACGACATTGGTGGGAAGATGTCGGACATACCATTGGAGATGATGCAGCGCTAGATGCCATGACCTGGGCTGATTTCTCTACCAGGTTCAGGGCGGAGTTTGCACCGGTTATTAAGGTGCAGCAGTTAGCCAGAGAGTTTCAGGACCTCACCCAAACTACAGAGACCGTGGCGAAGATCACCGCCAAGTTCCGGGAGAGGGCTCTCCTCGTTCCTCAGTATGCAGTCGATGAGGAAATGAAGAAGGCCCGTTATCATGAGATGTTGCGGAGCGATATCCGTCAGTTTGTGAGCCGGTCCAGCTGTAAAACGCTGGCTGACATGATTGCTAGGGCTCGGGAGAGGGATATTGACCTTGAGATGGAGAAGAAGAAGAAACCGGAGGCGGTTTCGGGTACAGGTAGCTCGGGCAAAAAGCCCAAGGTTTCAGATCACAGATCCAGGAGTCAGCAGAGCCACGGTCGATGTGACAAGTGTGGGAGATTGCACGATGGGGTGTGCAAGGCAGGGAGTTCCGGCTGCTACAAGTGCGGTCGGACTGGGCATTTGAGCAGGGATTGTACGGCCCCTGCTACCGCCATTGCTGCATCAGATCTGATTTGCTTTCAGTGCAATCAGAGGGGACATAAAAAGTCCCAGTGTCCGAGTTTAGCTGCAGCAAGGAAGGTGTCTGCACCTGCCCCTGCTACTTTGAGAATTATAGATGGCTGGCAGGGCCGAGCCGAGGCGCCAGTGGCGAAGAGTAGAGCTTTTCAGATGACAGCAGAGGAGGCACGAGCGACTCCTGATGTGGTGACGGGTATGTATCTTCCCTTCATCTCTATATTATTATTGATTATTGCTTATGGTTATATGTTTTGTATACGGTCGTTCTCTGTGAACGGCGTTTCTGCTACAGTATTATTTGATTCGGGGGCTACCCGATCGTTTGTATCGCTAGCGCTTAGCAAGAGATTTAGTAGAGCTCCTGGGGAGTTGGATTGTCCACTAGAGGTCGAGATAGTAGATGACAGGACCGTGAGGGTCGCCAGAGTGCATAGAGGATGTTCTCTTTAGTTGTTCGACGAGCAGTTTCCGGTGGACTTGGTACCTATTCCCCTGCGAGGGAATAAGGTTATAGTAGGCATGGATTGGTTGAGTCCCAATGGGGCGGTGATTGATTGTGAGCTGCAGCTTGTGAGGGTTCGCACTCCCAGTGGGGGAAATTTAGTGATTCAGGGCGAGAGGCCACAGCGCGGACCAGCTCTTTGTTCAGCCGCGAGAGCGAGACGCTATTTTCAGCAGGGTTGCGCCGGATATATATCTTATGTTTTGGATGCCCGGGAGAAGGGTAAGGTGGCGGTAGATGATGTTCCGGTAGTGCGAGACTACCCTGATGTATTCCCAGAGGATTTGCCTGGAATACCTCCAGAGAGACAGGTCGAGTTCGGGATTGATCTGATTCCGGGTGCGACGCCGATAGCTAAGGCACCGTATCGATTAGCTCCCCTTGAGATGCAGGAGTTGTCTACGCAGTTGCAGGAGCTGCTAGACAAAGGTTTCATCAGACCGATTAGTTCGCCTTGGGGAGCTCCGATTTTGTTTGTGAAGAAAAAGGACGGGTCGCACCGTATGTGTATAGATTACCGGGAGTTGAATAAGGTAACGGTGAAGAACCGTTACCCACTCCTGAGGATAGATGATTTGTTTGACCAGCTTCAGGGAGCGTCTTGGTTTTCCAAGATCGATTTACGTTCCGGGTATCATCAGTTGCGAGTCAGAAATGAGGATGTGCAGAAGACTGCTTTCAGGACCAGGTATGGTCATTATGAGTTTGTGGTGATGCCGTTTGGGCTCACCAATGCTCTAGCCGCGTTCATGGACCTCATGAATCGTGTGTGCAGGCCGATGCTGGACCGGTCTGTGATAGTATTCATATATGATATCTTGGTGTATTCCAAGACGCAGGAGCAGCACGAGGAGCACCTGAGGGAGGTGCTAGAAGTTTTGAGGAGGGAGAGACTTTTCGCAAAGTTCTCCAAGTGCGAGTTCTAGTTGCGCGAGGTGCAGTTCCTTGGTCACCTTGTCAACCAGAAGGGTATTTTAGTAGATCCGGCCAAGATAGAGGCCGTGATGCGGTGGGAGGTCCCGAAGTGTCCATCCGAGATTCGGAGCTTCCTAGGGTTGGCAGGGTATTACCGGAGATTCATTCAGGATTTCTCCAAGATAGCAGTGTCGCTCACCCGACTGACCAAGAAGTCGGTGGTGTTTCGTTGGGGGCCTGAGCAGCAGACAACATTTGAGACCCTCAGGCAGAGGTTGTGCGAGGCTCCGATCCTTACCCTGCCAGAGGGAGTAGAGGATTTTGTAGTCTACTGTGATGCCTCAATCACAGGTATGGGAGCAGTATTGATGCAGCGAGGCCATGTGATAGCTTACGCCTCGAGACAGTTGAAGCCTCACGAGGCTAACTATCCTACCCATGATTTAGAGCTGGGGGTGGTTGTGTTTGCCCTCAAGATTTGGAGACATTACCTTTATGGGGTCCGTTGTACCATCTACACGGATCACAAGAGTTTGAGGTACCTTATGGATCAGCCAAATCTAAACATGAGACAGAGGAGGTGGTTGGATGTGCTGAAGGATTATGATTGTGAAATCCTTTACCATCCAGGGAAGGCCAACGTAGTGGCCGACGCCCTAAGCCGCAAGGTGACAGTAGCCCCTATCAGAGACTTATGTCTGAGGATGACAATGATTACTCTGTTGTTGGAACGGATCAGGGAGGCTCAGGTTGAGGGCCTCAAGGAGGAGAGACAGAAGTGTGAGAGGATAGTGGACCAAGTAGCTTCATTTGATTATGATAGTCGGGGGTTGTTGACCCTTCATGGGAGAGTGTGGGTACCGTACTGGGGCGGAGTACGACATGTGTTGATGGACGAGGCTCATAAGTCTCGATTTTCTATCCACCCAGGGGCGACGAAGATGTATAGAGATCTTCGACCCGATTACTGGTGGCCCTGCATGAAGCGGGATGTCGCCTGGTATGTAGAGAGGTACTTGACCCGCAAGAAGGTCAAGGCAGAACACCAGAGGCCTCACGGCAAGATGCAGCCGTTAGACATTCCCATGTGGAAATGGGAGGAAATCACCATGGATTTTATCACCAAGCTTCCCAGGACCGCACGTGGGGTAGATTCGATTTGGGTAATAGTGGATCGGTTGACGAAGAGTGCTCATTTCATACCGATCCAGGAGAGCATATCGGCAGAAAATTTAGCCGATATCTATGTGCGGGAGGTAGTGGCACGTCATGGAGTGCCGGTATCAGTGGTGTCAGACCGAGACGTCCGTTTTACATCCAGATTCTGGAAGCGGTTTCACGACGAGATGGGTACTCGTCTCCATTTCAGCACCGCTTTCCACCCTCAGACGGACGGGCAGAGCGAGAGGACGATTCAGACTCTCGAGGACATGCTCCGGGCATGTGTCCTAGACTTCGGTGGCAGTTGGGATACATATCTTCCGTTAGCGGAATTTTCGTATAACAACAGTTATCATGCGAGCATTGATCGACCTCCCTTTGAGATGCTTTATTGGAGGAAGTGCAGGACCCCGATTTGTTGGGGCGAGGTCGGTCAGCGAGTCATTGGGAGCACATAGGTGGTGCTCAAGACGACCGAGTTGATCCAGCAGGTTCGTAGTAGACTGCAGACTGCGCAGAGTCGGCAGAAGAGCTACGCCGACAGGAGGCGTTCAGACTTGGAGTTCTGGGTGGGCGATATGGTCCTTCTGAAGGTCTCACCTTGGAAGAGTGTCATCAGGTTTCGGAAGAGGGGCAAGTTGGGCCCCAGGTTCATTGGTCCTTTCCGGGTTTTGGCTCGAGTGGGTCAGGTTGCTTATCGGTTGGATCTTCCAACAGAGCTTAGCCAGATCCACAACACTTTCCATATGTCTCAGTTGAGGAAGTGTTTGGTGGATGAGTCAGCAGTTGTTCCCTTAGAAGATATTCAGGTTGATAGCAGCCTGAATTATATTGAGAGGTCGGTCGCAATTCTAGACCGGAAGACAAAGACCTTGAGGCACAAGGTAATTCAGTTAGTGAAGGTGCAGTGGCAGCACCGGAAGGGGTCTGAGTGGACGTGGGAGGCTGAGGAGGAGATGAGAGAGCATTACCCGGAGTTATTTGCAGATTCAGCCGTAACAGACTTCGAGGATGAAGTCTGAGTCAAGTGGGGGAGAATTGTAATGACCCGTCTCTGGTATGTTGTTTCCATGTTATTTATTTAGAAGTTTTCAAGAGGGACTCGGCGAGTCTATAGCCCCACTCGTCGAGTAGAGACGGGATTTCAAGCACGTGTAAGTCGGTGACTCGACGAGTCCATATTCGGGACTCGGCGAGTCCGCCTGCCAGGAAGAAACCCTAAATCCCCGGGTTTGCTCACTATTTAAGCAATGTTATGTGCCCCAAACTCGCCTGCTTCACCCTCAGAGAGCTTGTGAGAAACCCTAAACCATTCCTTGTATGATTAAAGTGTTTTTGTGTGGATTCTTGAAGGATTGAAGAAGAAAAAGAAGAAAGGACCAAGAAGAGGAAGTGTAGAGCAAAGATCCAAGGCCAAAGTCAGAGTTCATTGAGGTATGTCTCGGAATTATTATGTTTTGTGCTTAAAACCTCCATTAGAACACCTCTAAGGCTAGTTTAATGTATTTTCCAAGCTTATTAGTTGTATGGATGCCTTGTTGGGTCGAGATATCCTTAGATCTGTTCATTTAGGAGTTTTAGAACCCTGATCTAGTGCCTTTCCGAAGTTTCCTTGCTTGAGAACCCTAGATCTAGCCTTTATTATGCTTTTTGAGCCTCTTAATATCCATGGGTGCATATGGGCACGTAAAGATAGAATCTTTACGTGTTAATCGAGCTAAGGCAGCCTAGATCTATAAGTTTTATGCGTTGGATTCAAGCAGAATCGAGTTTAGAGTAGCTGCATGCATGCGACTCGGCGAGTCGAGTCGCGAGTCCCCAATTTTTTCCCCTTTTGAGTGATTCCGAGTGGGGACCAGTGAGTAGTAGAGTGGACTCAATAAGCTGGAGGTCAGACTCAGTGATGGAGGGACTCGACGAGTTGTTCATAGAACTCGGCGAGTCCAAGGCAATCTTCTTAGCTCAAGAACAACTCGTCGAGTTGTTCATACGACTCGGCGAGTCGGATGCAAATAGCCTGAGTTCTAGAATCGAAAGGAAACTCGTCGAGTTGATGCCATACTCGACGAGTAGCCACGAGTAGGGTTGAGAAGCGAGAATAGAGACTCGACGAGTTGGCGGCCCAACTCGGCGAGTCAGGTCAACTGTAGGTTGACTTTGACCGGGAGAGTTGACTTTGACCGAGAGAGTTGACTTTGACCAGGGGTAAAAGAGTCACTTTACCCAATTCAGTTATTAGTATTTGATTGATTGTGTTTATGGAATTGTAGCCGGGGAGATACCGGAGCAGCAACAGATAGCTTCCAGAGCCATACACTCAGCAGCCAGTTCACGAGGTGAGTTTCCTACCAGTAGGAACGGGTCTACGGCCACAATGCCGGCCCGTTTAGCTAGCAGTTAGTTCCGGACTTCGGTCCGAAGCAGTAGTTCAGGGTGCTTGATGTCTTTGTGATTCAGGCATGTCTATGTGCAATGTGTTCCGGACATCAGTCCGATGCAGTATATGTGTTATGTTAGCAGATACGTGTTTATGTTATGCTATGTTCAGACAGTTCCGGATTTTGGTCCGATGCAGCTAGTTCCGGACTCCGGTCCGATGCAGGGGACAAGGTCCCAGTCAGTTCCGGACTTCGGTCCGATGCAGTCAGTTCCGGACTTCGGTCCGATGCAGTGGGCAAGGCCCAGTATGTGCTTTATTTGTTATTGTGTGGTATGTGGTAGTTTGGGGGAGCTTACTAAGCTTCGTGCTTACAGTTTCAGTTTTGGTTTCAGGTACTTCCGCAAGTAAAGGGAAGAGCTCGGGATGATGGCATCGCACACACCACAGCTTCAGTTTTTGTCCTGGGAGTTGACTCAGTTCCTTAGATATGTTTTGATACAGTTGTGATACAGTTTTCCTCATAGTATTATATTTTGGTTTTGAGATACGCAACGTATGGTTTTATTATGTGATACTCAGTTTTATGATCTTTGTTATATTAAAAATGAAATTTTCGGGTCGTATTTTTGGGATGTTTCACTCAAGTTTGACTTGTGATTAGAAAGAAAGAACAATATTCAAAATTTATATGGATAACTTAATTAGCATGGTTATCAAACTTGAGCTTTTGTGACATAATCATCTTAAAGGTGGAGTTGATATAATACAAAAGAACCAATAACTAATATTCCTAAATCCTAACTGAATTTGCAAAAGAGGATGCAAGCAAGCAGCTTCAATAATAATGTTGTTGGGAAACATGTTGTTCTTTTAATTTTAATTCTTCTTATTCACTTAACCATATTACACACCAATGTTCAGTTTATTATTCCGAGTACAATAATTGTGTATATAATACTCAATTTGAAATCATTTTCTATAATGGTTGTTTGTGTAGACACTGATATTTTTTTCTTATGTTTAGTAAGACTAAACAAATCATTATACAGTGTCAAGAGTTTTGGATAAATTTATTTTTCGACGAAGGAATGTTAGACACCTTGTATTGTTTTGGGTCTTGAGAACACCATCAAATATCCGAATGCAAATTGGAAATCAAGGAGCTTTGGTAACAAGGTGGAAAGTGAGGCTGGGTTATCACTAAGATCTCATCTACATGAAATTCTGGTAGAAAGAGATCTAATGAGGCCGACCCCAAAATAAAAGCAAAAAAATTAGTAGGGTGTTATTTATTTAGGAATTAGGAAGCCGTCTCATAAGTAGAGTGTTATTTTAATGTTGTTGTTGTTGTTTTGTCAAAGCAGAGTGTTATTGTTTTAGAATTTTATTTTGTTTGTATTGTAACTTTCCCAGCATCATGCTGGTATTTATAATTAATGCATTTTAGTAATTCATAAAAAAAATAAAAGTTTGATGTTATTTCATTGTTTACCATGCATCGATGATAATTTGGTAATATGTTGGATATGTTCCTGTTGTATAAATGCATTATATAAACAGTCCTATAGCCAAAAATACATTACAGAAATAGTCCCTATAGCAGAAATACGTTATAGAAATAGTCCCCATCGCAGAAATACATTATAGAAATAGTCCATGTGCATAAAAACATTACAAATATGGTCCCTGTTTCAGAAAAACAATACAAATATAGTCCATGTGTCAGAAAAACATTTAAAAATGGTCCATATGCACAAAAATATTACAGATTTCGTCCATGTTTCAGAAAAAACATTACAGATATAGTCCCTGTTTTAGAAAAATTTTAAAAATGGTTATTGTCCCCGATAGCAATTACAGATTTGGTTCATGTGGCAGAAACTCATTATAGAATCGGTCCATAGGGCAAAAAAACATTACAAAAACGGTCCATATGTAGAAATTTATTACAGATGCAGTCCCTATAGCAGAAAATGTTTATATAAATGGTCCTTGTTAGAGAAATACATTACAGAAACAATCCCTATAGCATAAATTCATTAAAAAATGGTCCCAATATATATATATATATATATATATATATATATATATATATATAGGCTTAGGTTATTTTGTTTTTACTAACTATTGTGTGCCATAATGCACATATCTGGACCAAAGGATGGAATTAATCAATGAACATGATTTGAGAGTGTATGATATTACAATAGGATAACATGTACCATATAATCACACAAATTTTAGCAAAATGGTATTTTGGACAATTAACTAAATTTATAAAAGGAAATTTTGGATTTTTAGGGATAATTAATTTTCCTAATTTTAAAAATCTGGATTTTTTAATTAATTCAATTTTAATTCTAACGTAATTTGAAAACATAACCGATTTTATTCTATCGGAATGTTTTTTTTGCTAGAATGATGTTCTTTCACAATTTTATTTATTAGAATATTATTGAAGAATAACAAAATTCTTGAATCCGAGTTTGAAAAATAATAACATTCTAATGCATTTTTATACATCCGAACTTAAATACAAATTGATACATATTCTTACAGACTAAAACCCTTATACATTTTAATATAATTATACATATTCTGAAAGAATATCAACAAAAATGAATAAAATTCTTAAAAAATAACAACATTCTTAAATTGTGAGTATGATCAAATTTATTCATTCTTCAAGTTATTTCTATTAGGTCTTCAACACATTTTTCCAGCCATTCTTATCACAAATAGTCAAATACAACAAAAACTAATAATGGTTAAAAACATGTTACTTGCAATTAACTACTACTTTATATATTCTGGTAGAATACATAGAATATAACAGAATACATAGAATACATTCTGTCAAAATACATAGGTTTTATTATGGCAGAATACATTCTGACATAATACATTCAAAAGTATGATATTTACTGCTAATATAACTTTAGATTCAAAATATACAATATTGAGGGATAATAGAAATTGAAATTCAAAATCACAAATTGAACCAAATAATAGACAGACAAATTAATTACCTTTTCAAACAATTACATAAAATTTCTTATCGTCGATTACATTTTTATTATCATAAATATATATTAACTACTATTTATTAACTCCATTTTCGTGATGAAAATGAAGAGTGTATGGAATTGTTAGATAAATATATTAACTCAATAAGAGATCCTAAATCCATATATTAAAATTCAACATAAGAATGATTCATATACATGCGTCTTTAAGCACTTTGGATATATTAAATTAAATCAATAGAATCTCATCTCATATCAAATAATGAATTCACACTATTCTGAAAAGTATGGCTCCAATGTGTATGAATAGATTCGATTAAAAAATAAGGGCAAACAGGCTAATACAAAATATGATATTTTATTTCAAAACCTATATATAACTGATACATAGGTGCTACAGTTGATGTGCCGATGACCACTTTGATGAGATCAAAAATTGACTTGTTTAACTAAACCACTATAATGAAGGAAAATGACTTACACGACTGATTTTCATCAAGAAATACATCATTAATACTCCAATGGTAGTTGATAAAACTTCAATCTTAATGTCCCAACAAATAAAAAAAACCAACTCCACAATAGCACAAAAAAGCCAAAAGGTGGTTGGCGATGGTATTGAGTGATGATGTCGGCTATTGAAGATGAACATCGTAGATGTGATTTAGGTTAGCCTTCAAAAAGATTCCTGCCTTTTTAAATAACGGATATAGGGTTTTCAATTTCCTAGGTTTAAAGGTAATTAAAGAGTTTTTTCTATTTACCATAATATATCATAGCTAAGATTACTAATATACCCTTATAGATTTATTTAATGATTTAATATTTCCTGAATTCTTATTGGTCCTTAAAAGCATACAATAGTTACTATAAACATTTGAACCTAGCTCTCTCTCTCTCTCTCTCTCTCTATATATATATATATGTATATATATATATATATATATATATATAATCAAATTTTAAATGTTTTTTCTCATGCAAATTCTACCGAACGACAAAATTAAAAAATTAAACAATCCATGCAGAATGCATTAAAGTACTAAAATGTAATGAAACTCATAACAAAAACTCATGATGTTTTGTGTTCTTTCCTCTTGCTAGAGGATGCTTCATCAAAACCTTGAGATGCGGGATTTTTGCAAGTCCTTTGATGGTGTCCATATAAACCAGAACGGGGACATCTATATCTTTTCTTGGGGCTCATCATGTGGTATAATTCTATTATTTTTAGGTTGTCCAGGCGGCCGTTTTATAATAGGAGGGTATATCTTATTGACTGGCTCTATATTCACCCATTGATCTTTTCCGGGCATCGGATCAATTTCTAAAGCATATGCTTCTTTAAACTTGCCGACTGTGAAATATGTATCAACATATTTTTCCCAACTAGGATCCCTTGTGAAAGCAATAAAAGTAGTTGCATGCACGCATGGAAGGTCTGTAACTTGCCATTTTCGACAACTACATTTTTTCTCATCCAATACAACATCCCAACGATATCCTTTGAACTTCACTTCTGCTTTATTATCACTGCTTCTACAAACTTGATATTCACCCAAGTTCTACATGAGAAAATAAAACAAGAACAAACTAATATTAGTAAAAATATATATGTTTAATGCAAAAACAATTATATATGTATATAGTTCCTTTACTTACCTTAGTGATTGTTTTGAGATACTTCTTTGCTTTTAAAACTAATGGTCCTTTCCATTTTTTCACCTTACTCCTTTTCTTGTCAAATCATTCCATAAGCTTTTCTCTAATTGCATCAAGGAGATCAAGCACCGGTTTATAACGTATGTCAACTACCCAAGAGTTAAAAGTTTCTGAAATATTGTTGGTAATGTAATCACACTTAACAAGTGTGCCAAACTTACTTCTACTCCATATCTTTTTATGGTTCTCGTTCAAATATGAAATTGCATCTATACATTTAGTAACAATTTCATTTAACAATATATCATGCTTACTAACAAAGTAGGTATTTGCAGCCTCCCATAATGTAACATCCCAAAATTCAAACCCGAAAATTTCATTTTTAAATTAACAATTCCATAAACATTTTTTTACAAAATATTGTCAAACAAACAACACGTCACAAAATCATATTGTTGTGTCCCAAACCATAACTTCAAAAGTAATAAAAATCAGAGTACATACCCAAAAACTCCTTGCAAAAACCATGAGTGTGTGTGTGATGCGCTACTACACCGCCGGCTCCTTCCCCTTCGACGAAGAGGTACCTGAAACCAAAACCAAAACTGTAAGCACAAAGCTTAGTAAGTTCCCCCATCATACCACATACCATACAATACCGTAAGTATCTTTCAACTGGTAACCTTCATCGGTATCTTTCAACCGGTAACCTCCATCGGTATCTTTCAACCGGTAACCATCATCGGTATCTTTCAACCTGTATCCGTCATCGGTATCTTTCAACCGGTAACTGGGGACTATTTCACCCCTACCACTAGCATACAATCAACAGATATAAACATACAGTCAGGCACATCCGAGTACTGACCTACCCTTGGGTTCTAAGGACCACTGTCAGGGAAACTAATCCCTACTTTACACATAACATATCATCCAGATAAATCTCATAACCAACATAAAAACAGACCAAGATAATTATCACAAAGACAATTATCTTCTAAATACTCCTTTTTGGTGGGCTAGCATTGTGGACTTAGACCTACCCCTACTGGAAGGTAACTCACCTCAATGTCGTGCAATATTTGAATTATCCTCGGTGCACAAGTCGACTCCCTTCGACTATTCGATCCCTACACGACAACCTTCAAGTCAACACACAACAAGTGCAACCCTAAACAGGTCTAGTCAAAGTCAACTTCAAGTTGACCCGACTCGTCCTCAACCATGACCCAACTCGTCGAGTCCCTCACCCTTTACTCGTCCTCAACCATGACCCAACTCGTCGAGTTGGGCCGTCAACTCGATGAGTTCCTCTCTCATATGAACATCGCATGAAACTCATCTGACTCGCCGAGTTGATGAACAACTCGTCGAGTTCACCTTAATCTGATGAACAAGTTCTGTCCTCGACTCACCGAGTAGATGAATAACTTGTCGAGTTCATCTTCATCCTAAGAAGATTGCCTTGGACTCGCTGAGTCTGTTCTAGCACTCGTCGAGTCCCATGAACTCCAGGGCTAAAATCACGTCCAATGCATTGGGTAACTCTTCCTATCCGCTTACAAGCCTTCTAACACTCAACTGGGTTCCTTTGACCCTTAACAGATATGGGGCTCAAAGCCTCGGACTCGTCGAGTCCAAGAACGAACTTGCCGAGTCGGTCACGTCCACACTCAAATTCTTCGATTTCTGACGTACAACCTTTGATCAAAAGATAGATCCAATCTTCTACAATCGATCTAGCACGTAAAGTTACAAACTTTACGTGCTTGCATGGGACTTTGAGCTCAAAAGGACATAAAACAAGCTCTTAAGATGCATGGGGCCTTTCATGGGTGCAAAAGCAACTCAAATTTGCCTAGTGACTCCTTAAACGATGTGATTCATAAGCTTTAACCCCCAACCATGTTTGCAAACATGGTTGGCCACCAAAAATGGCTTATAAAAGTCCTAAATCTCCCCAAAGAGGGATCTAACAAATGAATGAGCAAGGTTACAACTTGTTACCTTCAATGAGCTGTAGAAAGTGCACAAACTCGGGTTCCCTTAGTCTCTACTTGCTTCCTCAAGCTTTTTTCCTTCCTTATTAAGACCACAAGCACCAAAATCCACCAATAAGGCTTAGATTTCTTCAATAACGGCTAGGGTTTCAATGAGAGGTGTTTTGGGAGCATAAGGGACGTTTTGATCGACATAACATTGTTTAAATATGGTGCAAACCCTTGGATTAGGGTTTTTGTCCAGACAACGTCTACTCGTTGAGTCCGGGACCCGACTCGCCGAGTCCATCGCTTAAATCCCGCATCCCATCTCACTTCTACTCGGCGAGTTGGTCCTTCAACTCGCCGAGTCCAAGGCCAAAAATGCAAAATACTTAGATAAAAATAAAAGAAATGCGTACCACGAACCAGGTGCTACACATAACTTGGTCATGAAAAATTCACCTCAAAAATGTTTTTTGAAGTTGCTACAAAAATGTCTTATGCATTCTCGATGCTCAATATTAGAATAAACCTGTGTAATAGCTAATTCTAGCCCCTTTTGCATGTTAGAGGAGATAACAAGACCATTTGGTGTACCAATCGCTTTTTGTAGTGACGTGAGAAACCAAGTCCATGATTTTGTATTCTCTTCCTCAAGCACACCATAGGCTACTGGAAACATTCCATTGTTACCATCGATACTTGTAGTAGCAGCTGACACACCATTAAATTTCCCTTCCAAATGACAAGCATCAAGCCCAATGTAAGGACGATAACCAACAAGAAACCCCTTAGAGCATGTTGTTAATGATATAAAAAAAATGTAGAAAATGTTTCTTTTCACCCACTGTCTACAAATCAATCTCCAACACACTTCCTGAGTTTCTCTTTTCAAGTTCTTGTTTGAAATTATATATATTTACATAAGAGTCATCCCACTTGCCATACATATCAGTATAAGCTTGCTCTCTTCCTTTAAAAACTCTCATATATGGTACTTCAACATTGTAGGTATGCATAAACCACTTTTTTAGGTCGACAAGAGAGACATCGCCTTCAGATTTCAACTTGTCGGTGACAACATCAGCAATCCATCCTTGAGTGGCATGTTTGTTACCACTCTTGTTGCTTCGAGTACAAGAATGAGTTTCTACAAATTTATTTACCTAGAAAATTGCAAAAAAACATATAATTATGTTAACATAATAACAATGTCGAAGAATTTAGTATTTCTCAAATTTTATACTTACTTCAAAAGTAACCCCATCTTGTGTAAGAGAAGCATGAATTCTCCACTTGCACTTTTTATCTCTACAACATGTTATAAGTCTTGTCAAATCACTTTTCTCAATGACATACTCAAATTCATTTGTTAGTGCATAATGGTTTAATGCTCTTCTAAAAGCAATTACACTTGGGAATTTAGAATTCACTTTCATAAATGGATTCGTCTTACTATATGCATAAGTTTCACCATAATTTAGAAGCTCGTATTTGTTATCGGAACTATGAAGACTATGATAGCTTTCTTGACTTGGACAAACTGAGTCTGTCTCATTTTCATTATCAAACTCATCAATAACTTTATCTTGACTTCTAAAGGACAAGATTTTGATCAGAGTTGACATCAGCGTATAAGAGCTACGATTGCTAACCGGATCCTGAAGTCATATGTGAGATATAGTTATCAAACTTATCCAAGTGGGTGACTGTTGGATTAGTGTCTAAGCCCATAACTATATTTGGTATGTACTTAACCCGGTTGTGCATGGTCCTTTTGGGTTGCCTTCACCAAAGCAACTTGACAAGGTAATTTATGGAGAGAGAGAGAATATTATGATTTATTAATATATTATAAGATTAATATATTAAAAGGGAAATCATATTATTTAATTAATATTGGTCATAAATTAATTAGGAATTAATTGAGTGACTAAAAGAGATTAATTAAATATATGGGGCTAAACTGTCAAATGAGTAATAGTTGGGTTTGGGTTGGGAAACCTAATGGATCAAAGGGAGAACAAAATTATGATGAGAGTCCATCAAAATTTCGTCCATAGGCCCTATTCCAGAAGGTTCCATGGGTTACTTGGTGATTAAGCTGTCCATTGGGGTTTTGACTGAAACCCTAGCAGCCAACAATATAAATAAGACCCCTAGCTTTCAAATTTCGGGACTTGCTTCCATGAGAACCCTAGGGCCAAAATTTAGATCCTCCTCCCTCTCTCATAATAGCCTTCTTGTTTCTTGGTGTTTGTAAGCCATTAGAGGAGTTACACTTGTGACTCTAAGCTCAACAAGGAATAAAGATCAAGCATTCTTAAAGAGGTAATCATTTAGATCTAATATTTTATGTTGATTTTGATTTATGTATGCTAGATCTAGGGTTTCAAATCTTGGATGAATTGCATGTACAATAGAGAAACCTAGATCTAAGTATTAGGGTTTGCATGAGCACATAGGAAAGTTCTTGTGTATGAAACCCATCACTAACATCTTCATAGCTTGACAATAAGAAGAGATGTTGGGATGGTGATCAAGTCTCATGGAGACGAATTTACTGTCAAGGTAGACAACTCGGGTGCTTTGGTTGTCTTGAAAAATGTTTTCAAGGGCAGTCCAAGCTTGCGATGCAGAGGTGTTAGGTTTCAGAATGGTGTGTAGAAGATCATTTGAAATGGTCCCATATATCCATTGGAGGACGATGGCGTCAAGGCGTGACCATGTTTCATATTCAGTAGCAACTTTGGTTTTCTCAGCCTTAATAGCTGAGCAGAAGATGGAGATGAGGAAGGTGGCTTGAAGTCAGAGTCGATGTGATTACCAACTTGAAAGGCCCGACAGTGGATACGAAATAATTATGCCCAGGAGGTGTATTGTCCATTTTCCATCTCAAGGGTAAAAGGAATGAAGTCCCGAATGTTGTTTACTGTGATGGCTGGGTGATTCTTGGGATCCATTGAAGAATAGATGGTTGTTAGAAGAATTGAGAAGAATGGAGAAAATGAACAGGGGCAGCAGAATGGAGAATATGGACTTTTTAGGGTTTTTGGTATTCTTGCTCTGATACCATAAAACACGTAGTATTTTCTGTCCCCTTCACAATGATACAATTGATATCCATATATACAAAAAGCCTATCTCTATTTATGGGATTTATATCAACAATGAAGGTGTATAATCTAGTTTCTATAACAAACCTTCCTCGTATTGAGGAAGAGAATAATCATCGGTTAATAGTTTTACAATAACATTTTTAAATAAAATTAATACAACCAAACTTTAATAATTCTTATTCAATATTTTGCATCAATTGTTCGACAATTTCATCCCGTAATTGGGTCATATATTCACGATCCGCTGCAGTACCATGTGTTGGAATCTCATCTTCATCATTATCAACGACTGCATTGTTATTCCGAATCGAGACATTTGGTTCATCATATCGGGCAAAAAACTCATCACGTAGTCCCTCTCTTCTTATAAAATTTTGAAGCACACAACATGATAGGGTAATGTTTCGTTGTGCAACCAACGAAAATGGTGACATCATCTTCAATATAGGGAATCGTGCTTTCAAGACACCAGAAGCACGCTCAATGACATTCCGAAGTTTTGCGTGTGCATGGTTAAAAAAAATTTATTCGTTAATGCTCGTCTTCGACGAAAATCTCCAAGCCAATACCTCACATTACGGTACGGTGCCATAAAACCTCGAATGTTTGCATAGGCGGCATCACAAAGATAATATTTATCTGTAAAAAAAAAACAAAAAAAGTCATTTATTTTTCAAGCTAGGATAAAATTATTTAAATAACCATAAATTTACCTGGTGGTGGAAGCGGGAATGGTGCATGTGGATTTGCTAATGCTTCTGATAAAATTCTAGAATCGTGTGCTATCCCTTCCCAACCGGCCATAACAAACGTAAAGATCATGTTGAAGTCACATATTTCCAATACGTTTTGGTAACAATCGCCTTTCCCCCTACTTCTATATAAATCTCGTTTGTTTGCAGGGACAACAACATTTATCAAAGTGCCATCAAGTACACCAACTGCTCCCTTGAACACCCGCTGTAGCCTCCTATTATGTCTCGGAATGTTTAGATTCGGATTAAAAGAAGTTGGCACTATAATGCATGTGCGAAAAGCAACATTTTGTCCAACACTTCATGAAAAAACTTATGAATTGTTTGCTTTGAGTGTTGAAATTTCTGCTTGATAATCACATAACATTGGTTATGACCGATCATCATAAAAAACATAGCCATCTTCTCCTTAACCGACACATGTTTGCTATCCTTTAACACATAGTTTACTCTAAAATGAGCACATAGCCAGACAAATGATTCACGGGACATGCGTAGCACTTCAAGACATTGTAGAGGATTACGGTGAAGTAACTCTAACGTAAATTCATGTCCCGTCATTTCCGAATCGTTGTCCCGCACTCGTTTGATACCCCTCTTCCAAAAGTAGAGGACGTACAAGTACATAAGAATTATGAGTAGTATCTTTTTGTCGTGATCCATACAAACCTATTAATCAACAAAACATAACATAACATAAGATAATAACATAACATAAGATTCAAGTACCAAAAAACATATCATAAATCTCAAGTACCAAAAAAACATAACATAAATTTCAAATACCAAATAACATAACATAAATCTCAAGTACCACATAACATAACATTCAAGTACCAAATACTACAAATAACATTTAAGTAGCAAATAACCAAAAAACATAACCATATAGTTCCAAAACATGCAATTAAAACCTAAACAACTCAAACATATAAACTTAACGAACAATCTTTCCATCCTTTAAAACTCCTAAACTTGTAGCTGTCATCTCTATCCATCCTCTTAATATTTTTGGATCATTAGGCAAATTTACCCACATCTCTCTTATATTCATGGTCCCTCTAAAAATGTGATATGCAACAAATCGTAGAGGGTCTACTAGGTCTAACTCGAGCAACTCAAGCTTCTCTAAACATTGGGGAATTGTTGGCCCTTGAGTCAAATGGCGTAGAGCTTTTTGCATCTCCAGTGCTAAATCATCAGCAATAATAGAAGCTTTAGGCGAGGCACAAGAAGGTGGATCAGGTGAGGCACTGGGAGCTCGAGGTCTAGGAGTTAAGGGTTTAGCCATTTTGTTGGGGTTACCAGAAGGTGAAGCAGCAGCAGGTGAATCAGCAGAAGGTGAAGGCTGAGTAAATTGCTCACTAGTATTATTGGAAAAGAAATAATCTTCATCTATGTTAATGGAAGGGGCATCCATAAGCTTTAGTGGTGCGACATGGAAAGAAGACGATCCATGTCCCGATCGTGTTTGGGATGTGGCATAGCTGAGATTACCAGATGCACTGTTTCCATCAAAGAGTTTTGCACAAAGCTCTGGAAACAATAATGGGAAGGTTTTCAAAGAAGCAGCTTTCGGATGTCCCTAAACGCAATCAATTTAACAAAAGTAATATGAGCATATAAATATATAAACAAAATACATATGAATATATGTGTGTGTGTATATATATATATATATATATATATATATATATATATATATATATATATATATACACCTTTTTAAAGTCCTCCCACTCCTCATTTGTTAAGTTAAAAGTACTTGTTTGTGGATTGTAAAGGTTTCCGGTTTTGTTTTTTAAGTATAACCATCCTGTGTACGTAACATCCCAAAGTTAGAATCAAGAGTTCAGGGGGGGGGGGGGGTAAAGTGTAATTTTGGAAAAGAGGAACTCGGCGAGTAGGAGCTGCAACTCGTCGAGTCTAAGCGTGTGCCGGGCACATGTTAAGTGATCGGACTCACCGAGTCGGAGGTTGGACTCGACGAGTCCGTGCTGGAATGAGAAACCCTAATTCCTGGGGTTTGCACCCTATTTAAAGAATGGTATGCCTTCATTTCAGCCTCTATCTTCCCTGAGTGTTTCAGAGAAACCCTAAATTGTGAGAGGCCCCATTGTTGAGAAGATTAAAGCTTGGAAGGAGAAATTTGTGTAGAGAGGTTGGAGGACATTAAGGATAACATCAAGAGGGCTTGTGGATCTGGAGTCTACATCAGTTTAGACTCATCTTTGGGGTAAGAAGCCACTGCCTTAAGCCTTTTTCCTTATTGTCATCCATGGTGGTTGTTTTGGGGGATTCTTTAGCTTAGTTTGGATCCATTTCGGGTTTAGAGGTTAGATCTGAAGTTGCAACTTCAGATCTAGGTTGGATTGGAGTCATAAGGGCAGAAAGCATCAGTCCTTGGGCTTGATTGAGAGTGTCCTTGCCTTAAACATTCATTTTTAGCTTGTTGGAGCTTGTTGAGACTTGCATGCACGTAACGTTGGAAACTTTACGTGTGAATCTGGCCCTAGGAGTCCAAATCAATGTATTAGAAGCAATGGAATGGCCTGAAATCGTCTGGATGAAGATGACACATTTGGACTCGTCGAGTCACATGGGTGAACTCGACGAGTTGTATGATTATGTGCATGGACTTGGCGAGTTGGACGAACAACTCGGCGAGTCAGTTGAATATTGCCTTGGACTCGGCGAGTATGTTCTTGGACTCGGTGAGTCTGGTCATGGAACCCTCACAGTTTCTGGTTGAGTCGTGAATCGACGAGTCGAGGGACGACTCGGGGAGTTGAGCAGGATGGGACTCAAAGATTCTTGGACTCGGCGAGTCTTGGGGTGACTCGGCGAGTTGAGTCGCGATATGGGAGTTTTCAGAGCATAGGGACTCGACGAGTCAGCGGATTGACTCGACGAGTAGAGTCAGTCAGGGAGTTTGACTTTGACTGAGGACCTTGACTTTGACCAAGAGTTGACTAGTTGACTCCCAGGGGTATTTTGGTAATTGTTGATATTTATTGAGTTCAGTCACTTGGTTTTGATCAACGGTGGAGTTCGTGTCGGCGGTTGGGGCAGCGTGATCTTATTTTTGCAGATCGACTTTGCGAGGTGAGTTATCCTCACTATATCGACAGGGTCTAAGGCACCAAGGCCGACCCTTTATCGGATGGAAATTTGGGTAGTTGTTATGTTGTTGCTTTGCTATATGTTTGCATCCTGGTGGTTAGGATGGTATATGTTATAGACCTGGTATATAGGATGATGCTATGTTAGTGACCGGTTAGGTCAGTATCCTGGTTAGAATGTGCTATGTATGTGATCTATTAGATCGTTTGATTAATGATGAATTGCTATATGATTATATGTTTATGTGCGCATGGTTGGTTGACTAGGGTTGGGTTGAGGCGGGTCCTGCTTTGTGTTGTAGGCCAACATACCCAGGGCGGACCGGATATCCCGAAGGCCCAGCGAGCGGTCCGGATAGGCTATAGGCCCCGCGAGGGCGGACCAGACATGCTGAGGCTCGGAGAGTGGACCAGGTCGACTGAAGGCTCGGTGCGGGCGGACCAATCATACTGTAGACTCAGAGAGTGGACCAGGTGGGTTGAAGGCCCGGTGCGGGCGGACCAACCACACTGCAGACTCGATGTATATGGTTAGACTCGGAGGGTGGACCAGGTGGACGGAAGGCCCGGTGCGGCGGACCAGTCACGTAGTAGACCCGAAGTGCATGGCTGTTCTGTTTATGATATGATATGTTATGAGTATGGTATAAGTGGTTGGTATTTTGGGGGTAACTCACTAAGCTTTTGGGCTTACAGTTTTCAGTGTATTGTTTCAGGTACTTCAGGAGATCGTGGCAAGGCGAAGGCATGATCGTACCGCTCCTCATGTTTTATGTACTTATGATGTGGTTCTGGGAAATACTCTGATAATAAATGAATTGAAAACCTTTTTGTAATGAGTTAATGAAAATGGGTTGCTTTTGAAAAGTTTAAATTGGTTGAAAAATTTTGGACGTTACAGTGTGTTTGGATTTAAGGTTATCATAGGCGTTTTTTAATTGTCGTTGATTCAAATCCACGCCATACTTTTCCTTAATGGTTGTTCCAAACTTGTGCCATGATTGTTTGTGCAAACTCAATCCTTTTCTACCCATAGTTTTCACTTCTTCAATACAAGTGAGCAATAAACATTTTGTTTGCTCATTGGTCCATGTATGTTTATCTCCCATTGCTAATAACAAATATATATATATATATATATATATATATATATATATATATATATATATATATATATATATATATATATATATATATAGAATACATACTTTAGCTACAAAGATTAATCATATTTCAACATAATCAACAAACAAGTTTAGCATATTCAACAACAATACAATCATGAATGAACAAAAAAAACCATATAAGCAAAAAACAGACAACACAATCAACAAATAAGTCTAGCATATTCAACAATTTAAGCACAAACTTGCATATAAACATAAACTTGATCTCCATTCAAGAAATAAAAGTGATAACAATTTAGCAAATAAGTTAAAAAAATCAATTTCAACAAAGACTTTAACATATTCAGGAAGTATTTATGATTTTAGCATATAAGATTTATGATTTCAGCATATAAATTGCATATAAGTTTATGATTTCAGCATATAAGTATATGATTGCAGCAAAACTTATGATTTTACCAAACATTCATAACAATTCAGCACACAAATTCATAAATCTAAACACAAATTTGAGCAGAATATAGATTAAACCTAAACATTCATAACAATTCAACATTCAACAAAGATTTTACTAAGGATTATTCACATCTCATCAACAAAATCAGTACTCAAATGCATAGATTCAACACACAAATTCATAAATCTAAACACAAATTTGAGCAGAATATAGATTAAACCTAAACATTCATAGCAATTCAACATTCAACAAAGCTTTTACCAAGGATAATTCACATCTCATCAACAAAATCAATACTCAAATGCATAGATTCGATAATCAAATAAGAAATCAGAAAAAAACTTACCTGTTGATGTTGAAGACGATGGCAGCAGTCGATTGCGGCTGGAAGTAATGGGCAGCAGCAGCAACGTCCGACGACTAGCAAGGATTGATATCCGACAAGCGGTAGAGGTGAACGGCTGGAGGATCGACGAGAAGAAATCAACGAGAAGCGATCGACGATTGCGGTTGGAAGAATTGTTGGAGAACGAAGAGGGAGAATGCGGCGTGTCCGTTTTTTTTGTTTAGAATTAGGTTAGAAGTGGTGAGAAGAGCCAAGCCCAATGCTGTGTGGGGAAGAGGACGAGAAAAGGTTTTTGAGCCCGAAGTCTTCTATAAAACAAACTGCTGCGAAGCCCAAAGTGCTGCGCGTGTGCTGCGCCTCGCAACACTAAGAGGTTAGAAGAGCTTTTAAAAAAAAACAAACACAACCTTAATATGGACTACAGACAAAGAAAAGAGCATGAACAATGAGCAGGACCACCAACCATTGGTTGCACAACGCTTTCAAATCAACATAGATAAATTTGTAGGAGAGAGAAAGTGGGTTTTTTTCTTTGTGTCCTTGTTTGATGTTGATTTCAAAAAGAAATTGATGTAGTTATATGTTTTTTTGTGGAAAGGAAACTTCCCTAACGAGGGTTTCTAGACCAATTTTTGCGCATTGACTAATCCCATTGTGAACATGAGTTTAGATCTTTACTGATTTTCATAGTTTTTGTCCTATAAAATTAACTTTATAAAAAAATAAGTTTAAACTTTGTGTGGACACCACGTGGACGAAGGCGATTAGAATTATCCTATATGACATACACAAAGAACAGTAAACGGTTGAACTTGCTATATCATGTCTTAATGGTTAAATGGTGACAAAGTTGAAAGTTTAAGGGCTTTATTAACACTAGTCGAACTTTAATGGGACAATGTGACCATTTTAAAATTTGGATGATTAATAAAGTCAAAACTCATTTTAATAACAATCCCTAAATTAAACTAAGATCACATGTAAATCTTTAAATTCATTACATATATAGATTTGATTTGTATACATTCCTTGAAACGTTTGATCTAATCCAAAATATAGCTCCATCAGGACTCAAAAAAAAAAAAAAAAAATAGACAAAATTTCTAACAAGAGACGATTCTTGTGATTTAGGTATAAATCCAAGGATGATTTATGCAATTCACTCATTTTATGCAACATGAAGAAGCTATAAATTCTCATTTGAAAAATGTCAAAACAGAGCAAATATCGAAGCTACCGAAACTGCAAATTAACAGGAAGGGGGACGTTTGTAATTCACTCTTTAATTTGATTTGTTCCACAATGAACAAGAATCGGATCTCACAGCACGAGAGAGTGATCCTCACTCATGATCTTTCATTCAGATCTCTCAACTTATCGACCTCCCATTCCCTGAAAAATCCACAGCATTCAAAATGGCTGGAGGTGCTGCGGGAGGTTTTCTTACTCGGGCATTTGAATCAATGCTCAAAGAATGTTCCGGGAAAAAGTATAGTTCTATTCAGACTGCAATCCGTTCTTATCTAGGTTTGTTTTTTATTCTGTTTTTGTTTTATCTATTTGATTTCTTCGAGATACCCACATCCCGATTATGAAATTCACTGTGTTCTTCAACGTCTGTAATTCGTTAGCCGCTTTATCTGTTACATTAAAAGGAATTTCTTAACGCCAGCGTTATTCGATGAAAAACTCCCATTTTATATTTGACATGGAACCTGATGTTTTTCAAACGAAACTTTCATACAATTTTGTGTTTGATTTCAAATCAGCTTTATTTCAAATCAGCTTTATGCTATTTTGTAGTACTTATCATAGAGGTTAATTTAGATGATATATCGTTCTAAAATTCAAGCTTTCCATCAATTTGTACTATTTTCATCTATAAATGGACCCAAAATTACATTATCCCTCTCTAATGGCACCCTGAAATGGGACTGATGAAATGAAAACTCTATATAATTGACATAAATAGCGACTTAGGGGATGTTTGGATGTGTGTTTAAACTGATTATAGTGATTGCAATTTTCAACTTTCAAGTCACAATAACTACTTATTTATGTTTGGCATTGAAAACTAAATGTTATACTTATATCTGCAACTCTCATTGAATACTCATGTTATGAGAATGTAGCCATGAAAGTATTCTATTCTTAAGTAAGACCTTGTGCATTTCGTGAAAGTTTTGGTACTCTTCCATGATTTAGCTTCATTGTATGAAACAACCATTGAATTTTCTATTCCTCTTGCTTTTCCAGATACTTCAAAAGCAACCAATCAAGAGTCAACATCAAGTAATAGCAACAAATCACCTTCAACTAATGATAAGAGGTGCCTACTGTAAATTATAACTACTTGTATACATAATATTAGGCATGAATTTAATTAACATTAGTTTAATTTATCAAAATGGAGCTTTGTTGCAGTGATGATGGGACTCCAAGAAGTGAAATGGAGTCAGAAACTAATGATTCAAGTGGAGGCATCACAAAGACTTTGGCAAATGCTGGATGTGATTTGGAAGGAGCTCAATTGGAACTTGTTCTTAATCCACTTCGACTTGCATTTGAAACCAAGAATCCAAAAGTTATTGAACTTGCATTGGATTGTATTCATGTATGTTGTTTTCTATTTACTTCTTGTAGTTTTAATTACATGATATTATAGAGGGAAACTAGAGAAAAACCATTATATATGTTTGATAGTTTTGAGGTTTAACCACTTATACTTTATAGATGTGTTTCACTAACATTTTTGTTTCAGAAAGTTTAGGATCTTTCAAACTTTAGAGATTTTGCTATTATATTGCATACAAGTTTATGGAAAGTTGTGATTAGTGTATTTGAATGAAACAAAATATCTGTTTATAAATATATTCAAATAAACATTTTGTAAATGCAGAAACTCATTGCTTATGATCATCTAGAAGGTGATGCTGGTTTAGAAGATGGAAAAAATGTTCCATTGTTTACAGACATATTGAATATGGTGTGTAGTTGTGTTGATAATAACTCACCTGATAGGTATATCCTTCGATTTTTTTTTCTTTTCTTTTATTTTACTTGATTGTTTCTCACTTTCTCAAATAGTTCAAAACTTTTATGACAACTTTTGTATGCATTCATGTAGTACAATTCTTCAAGTTTTGAAAGTGCTACTTACTGCAGTATCTTCTGCCAAGTTCAGAGGTAATTTTAAATGCTTGAAAGGATTATGTTATTAATGTTATTAATTTATTATTCTTCTATTGTTTTTTACTTCTGTTATCATTTTCTTGTTTGTTTTGAAAAAACGAATCTTTAATTAGCAAGAACCATGTCATTGTTACAATTTACAAAAAAGAATCTATAATTTCAATTTATAAATGTTTAGTTAAAGAATCTAACACAATGAAAATGCCACATCATATGCCACATAAGCATTCAAGTCTTCCACTTCAGGTAGCTAAAAAATTCCTTTTTGAAATACCATTTTTGTTTTTTTTCCAGTTCATGGGGAACCATTGATGGGAGTAATTAGAGTGTGCTATAATATTGCTCTTAACAGGTAACTATTGATTTATATTTAAATGTTTATTCCACTTTGGGAAATTAAAGTATTAAACTAATAAATTTTCTTTTCAAATTCTTTAGTAAAAGTCCTGTTAATCAAGCTACATCCAAGGCTATGTTAACTCAAATGATCAGCATAGTATTCAGGCGAATGGACAATGACTCGGTTTATTTATGTTTTATTATTTTATACATTATCCACTAAACTTTATTTATTTCTTTATTTATTTTATAACTGTATTTCTTGAATTTTAGGTGTCTTCAGATGATCCACCTATAAACAAAAAAAGTGATGCATTCATGAGAGTTCAAGAAAGTTTATCAGTTGATGATGAAAGTCAAATGTTGACTCCAACTTCCCACAGCAATTCTATTGCACCCCTTGAAGAGCTTCAGAATCTTGCTGGTGGAAATGACATAAAGGTCCCTATTTTTTCTTTTTTATTTTTTATATCTTGTGAAAGTCAAGATCAAGATCAAGATGGTTGACTTTTTTGTTTTACAGGGATTGGAGGCAGCTCTTGACAAGGCTGTGCAACTTGAAGATGATAGAAAGACTAGGTATGTTTATATATATGATGAAAACTTTTATATATTTTAGTTACAATTATAAGTTTATAACATATTAATTAGTAATTTACTAATTTATCCTTTGAACTTTATATTCTTTAAGTGGGGTTGATCCTGAGAGCATGAGCATTGCAGAACGTGATGCATTACTTGTTTTTCGCACCCTTTGCAAGGTTTTATAATTTTTATGCATCAAATTGTTGATTTTTTGGTTTAAAATTTGTTTCTTGATTTGATTTATGCTATGAAAACAGATGAGTATGAAAGAAGATAATGATGCATTCACCACAAAGACACGAATTCTATCTCTTGAACTTCTACAGGTTCTTTAGAGCAGCTAATTACTATTACTAATAACTTGTCTTTCTTGATAAAGTTTTAATGCAATAAATATAAACATAATTCCATCAATTTCTTCTTAATATCATCAAATTGTTGATTTTTCAGGGCTTGTTAGAGGGTGTTAGTTACTCATTTACTAAGAACTTCACTTTCATTGACTCGGTCAAAGCTTACTTATCATACGCTTTATTGAGGGCATCAGTTTCAACATCTTCAACAATCTTTCAGGAAATTTTCAAGCTTCAATTTCCATTCTTCTTTTCTTATTTTGTTTCATTTATAAATCTATTATGGATTTTGGAAATGATGTGTATCCTTTTTCTTACAGTATGCAGCTGGGATCTTTTCAGTGCTTTTGTTGAGATTTAGGGAAGGACTTAAGGCAAGTTATAACTTATAACTGTTCTATGTGTTGTATTCATCTCTTTGTGATTCACTTCAATCGATTTAATATCAATTTTCAGATTGAAATTGGCATCTTCTTCCCTCTTACTGTGTTGAGACCTTTGGATAGCTCAGAATGTCCTTTGAATCTCAAATTAATGGTGATTCGGTATAATTTCTGCTTATTATATTTAGATTAACAGAATTTTAACAAACCAAAGTATGAAATATGAGATTCTAAATAGAGATGATCAAGCCTCATCAGTTTGCTAAAGGAACTTAGAGTAAATTACAAAAATGGTCCTTGTAAACTTTCTGATTTTTATGGTGGTTAGTCCAGAATTGAGGTATTTTTCAGTTTTGGTCCTTATTACAAGTTTTCATATCAGTTGTGGTCCTTGGGACTTTCTGGTTTAGTCTTTAGTTCAAGGTTTCATATTGATTTTGATCCTTGTTTTAAGGTTTCAGGGACCAAAATCGATATGAAACCTTGAAAATAAGGACCATAACTGAAAAAAATTTCAAATTTGGTCCTTATTTCAAGGTTTCAGGGACCAAAATCGATATGAAACCTTGAAATATGGACCATTACTGAAAAAAGTTTCAATTTTGCTCGTTATTGTAAGGTTTCAGGGACCAAAATCGATATGAAACCTTGAAAATAAGGACCATAACTGAAAAAAGTTTCAATTTTGGTCCTTATTTCAAGGTTTCAGGGACCAAAATCGATATGAAACCTTGAAATAAGGACTATAACTGAAAAAAGTTTCAATTTTGGTTCTTATTTCAAGGTTTCAGGCCTTGAAATAAGGACCAATGCTGAAACTATTTTTCAATTTTGGTCCTTATTTCAAGGTTCCAGGGACCAAAATCGATATGAAACCTTGAAATAAGGACTATAACTGAAAAAAGTTTCAATTTTGGTCCTTATTTCAAGGTTTCATATCGGTTTTACTCTCTAAGACTTTCTGATTTTGGTCCTTATTTCAAAGTTACATACCAATTTTGGTCCTTGTTTCAAGGTCCCAGGGACCAAAATTGATAATGAAACCTTGAAAAAGGACCAAAACTGAAAAAAACCTTCAGTTTTGGATCAAACACGGTAAAAATCAGAAAGAAAATGGACCACATTTGTAAGTTACTCATGATTTTATGACAACCTGATATATTGTTTTTGCTTACATCATAATACTCTTGTTGAAACAAATATAACAGGATGCTAGAGAAGATTTGCAAGGATCCTCAGTTGCTTATTGATCTATATGTGAACTATGATTGTGATTTTGATTCTCCTAATTCATTTGAAAGAATGGTATTACGATTTATGATTATAAATTATTCACTTATTAACTTCTGCATATGTGTTTTGTTCTTAAATGGTGTTTTTTTTATTTTTTTATTTTTTCATTAAAATTTAGGTTACAACTCTTTCCAAAATAGCTCAAGGGACACAAGAGTTGGATCCTAACAATGTTAACTCTATCCAAACTGGAACACTTAAAGGATCCTCACTTCAGGTTTGAAACAATCGATGCTACAAGCTTATCAAACATTTAATGTATTTACGGTTTTGCCCTTGGTCTTTTATAGTGCCTTGTGAATGTGTTGAAATCACTTGTTGAATGGGAGAGTTTACGAAGAGAATCAAAGCAGAATAAAGACAAAGAGAGACAATCTGTTCATGGAGATGTGACACCTTGTGATTCAAAAGCAAAAGATAGCAACGGATTAACAAGTAATTTTGAGAAAGTTAAGGCTCAAAAATCCACCATGGAAGCAGCAATCTCTGAGGTATTTATTTGATACTCTGTTCATATTAAGCAAGAAAGAACAGTTTGACTTTAAGTCAAATGATCTTTTTGAACTTTAAAGTAAGTCTAGATTCCTTGTGAATTTGAGAAAAATATATGATACCCATTTAGCTGAATAACAAATGCTATCAATTTAGAGAAAAATTGTTCTTGGAATAGAGATAAATGCAAGAAATAGCAACATACTTTTTTTGATTTGTTTGTTATAGCATCCTAGTTTGAAAAATGTACTCAAATGCTATAATTGGGTAGATTTTATAAAATATAATGTATTAGGGTTAATCTCAAAAAAGACCTTATATTTTGTGTTTTTTTCCGGATTAAACCTCAAATTTATTTTTTGCTTGAAAAAGACCGTTTATTTTTTCTGAAAAGCCCTCAACTTTGTATTTTTTTTTTCCGAAAAAAACCCTCAACCTTCTAAATGCTTCCAAATAATCCCTCAACTTTTTTACTTTTTCTCCTCACATTTTATAATTTTTTTTTGGAAAAAATGACTAAAAGGGCCATATTGGAAAAAATGAAAAAAATACAAGGTCTTTTTCAGCCAAAAAATAAATTTGAGGTTTCATCCAAAAAAAACTCAAAATATAAGGGTTTTTTTTTTATTTTTTTATTTTTTTTTTATTTTTATTTTTTGGAGATTAACCCGAAAAAAAATAAATTAAAATGCTGTATTATAACATCCTGCTTTCACTTCTTTCTATTACAACATTGTACTTACATTTTTTTTTCTTATCAAGGCATTTTCCTTTGAAATATATAGTTATATACACATTAATAACATTGCACTTCCATTTTTTTTTTTCTTTTTTAGACATTATATATAAAAAATCCACCCAATTATATAACATTTTTCAAAGTACAATATTGTAATAAGAAGAAATGAAATTAGGATACTATAATAAACCAATCAATAGAACTTATTGAGTTATTTCTATCATATATAAAATACAGTTCAACAGACACCCTGCAAGGGGAATTGGATTTCTCACAGCAAATAGGTTAGTGGAAAATACACCTGTTGCAGTTGCACTTTTTCTCAGAAACACATCCAGTTTGGATAAGGTACATCTTCTTATTTTGTAAAAATTAAGGTTTAAAACATAAGTAAATGTGAAAGAGTTGACTTTCAGGCAATGATTGGTGATTACTTGGGTCAACATGAAGACTTTCCTCTTGCTGTAATGCATGCTTATGTTGACTCCATGAATTTTTCTGGAATGAAATTTCATACAGCTATTCGGGAGTTTCTTAAAGGGTTCAGACTTCCTGGAGAAGCACAAAAGATTGATCGAATAATGGAAAAATATGCAGAAAGGTAATTAATATAAATTTTTATTTTTTTAGTTTATATATATATATATATATATATATATATATATATATATATATATATATATATAGATATTGCAATTTACAATCTATACTATACCTAATAAATAAAAATAACTTGTGCCACATGTAATTTTTCTAGAGTATTAGTTCAAAAATTTATTCTTCATTCTCAGGTTTTCTCACAAAATTTTCTCTGTTAATTCAGTTTTTAAAATTCAAATAAATCAAGATATGTATTAGATTTTTCAAAGTATAATGTTCTGATAAGAAAAAAAAATTTCAATGGTTTAGTTTAGTAGATTTTTCAAGGGTTAATCTCAAAAAAGACGTTATATTTTGTGTTTTTTCCGGATTAAACCTCAAATTTATATTTTTTTTTTCTGAAAAAGACCTTGTATTTTTTCCTTTTTCCCGATCTGGACCTTTTAGTCATTTTTTTGCCAAAAAAGTGTTTTATGCAGAAAATTCTCATTATTTTGGGATTTTTTTTGATAAAGTCCTGAATCATTTTTTTTTGAATAGAAAAGTCCCATTATTTTGGGAAAATCACATTATCTGTCATTTACTGTTAAAATAAAAAAAGACTTTTTCGTTAAGTTGAGCAAAATGTTAAATAATCGAGATTTTTCTGTTAAAAAAAAGATTTATGACTTTATCAAAAAATTTCCCAAAATATTGGGACTTTTCTACATAAAACCCCCCAAAAAGTTGTAAAATCGCAGTGTTTTTTCGAGAAAAACTAGACAAATTGAGGGTTTATTTGGAAGCATTTAGAATGTTGAGAGGGGTTTTTTTTTTTCGGAAAAAAAAATACAAAGTCGAAGGCTTTTTCGGAAAAAACAAAAAAATACAAGGTCTTTTTCAGGAAAAAAATAAATTTGAGGTTTAATCTGGAAAAAAAACACAATGTTTCAATAAGAAAAAAAACTCTGAAAGTACAATGTTGTAATTGGTTAATTTCTCAAAGTAAAATGAACTAATAAACAAATAATTGAAAGTAAAATTTTTCTCAAATATGTTGCCATTGTTGCAGATATTGTGCAGATAATCCAGGTCTTTTCAAGTCTGCAGATACTGCATATGTTCTTGCATATGCAGTGATAATGTTAAACACAGATGCTCATAATCCAATGGTGTGGCCTAAAATGTCAAAATCCGATTTTGTGCGCATGAATGCCACAAATGACCCTGAAGAATGTGCTCCAACATATCTTCTAGAAGAAATATACGATTCCATTGTTAAAGAAGAGATCAAAATGAAAGATGATAATGTTGGAATCGGAAAAAGCAATAAACAGAAGGTGGAAACAGAGGAAAAAGGCGGGGGTATTGTTGGTATTTTGAATTTAGCTCTTCCAAAACTGAGGAATGTGTCTGATAAAAGTGAGAGTGAAGGTATTATTAGACAAACTCAGGAGATATATAGGATTCAAGGAGCAAAAAGAGGTGTTTTTTATACTTCACAAAGGATTGAGCTTATAAAGCCTATGGTTGAAGCTGTAGGGTGGCCTTTACTTGCTACATTTTCTGTTACAATGGAGGAGAAGGAAGTTAAGGCACGTGTTGCTCTTTGTATGGAAGGTTTTAAAGCTGGAATTTATATTACTCATGTGCTTAGAATGGATACCATGAGATATGCCTTTTTGACTTCATTAGTCAGGTATATACTAAATATAATCTTTTTTTTTGGGGGGTAGATTTTGAGAATAGCAACCTGCTTACTGAAACCTTTAAAAATGATGACATGGCGTCGGTTGTTGCCATGTCATCGTCCACATGGCCTGCCATGTATACAAACAAACCCCATGATGTGGGATTTTCTTATATTTGAATAAATGATGACATGGCGTCAGTTGTTGCCATGTCATCGTCCACATTGCCTGCCGCGTATACAAACAAACAAACCCCATGATGTGGAATTTTCTTAGATTTGAATAAATGATGACATGGCGTCGGTTGTTGCCATGTCATCGTCCACACTGCTTGCCACGTATACAAACAAACCTCATGATGTGGCATTTTCCTAGATTTGAAGAAATGATGACATGGTGTAGGTTGTTGCCATGTCATCGTCCACATCACCTGCCATGTATACAAACCCCATGATGTGAATTGTCTTGGATTTGAATAAATGATGACATGGCATTGGTTGTTGCCATGTCATCGTCTACATCACGTGCCATGTATGCAAACACCAATGATGTGGAAATTTCCTAGATTTGAATAAATGATGACATGGCATAGGTTGTTGCCATGTCATTGTCCACATCGCCTGCCACGTATACAAACAAACAAACCCCATGATGTGGAATTTTCCTAGATTTGAATAAATGGTAAAATTTATTTTTGATCATATCAGTAAAAAGAGGCAAATACGTTGCTGTTTCCTGCAATTTTTTCTATAGATAAGACTATGTTATTCTTTCATACCATTTACCATTTTACCCTCCATACTCATTTCGTGGTCCCCAACTCAATTCTCAGCACATTACGTTTATGGGACCCACAATCTCAATTCTATGGGCAATGTACTTTACTTTTAACCACAATTGCAACATATTTTCAGTTTCGACATGTCCACATCACCTGCCATGTATGCAAACACCCATGATGTGGAATTTCCTTTGATTTAATCTTTAAACAAATGCTAAAATTTATTTTTTGATCATATCAGTAGGCAAAGTACATTGCTTTCCCCCCCCCCCCCCCCCCCCCCTAAAAACTATGTTATTTGTTCATTACCATTTACCATTTTGTGGGCCCCATTCTTTTTCTCAACTCTCCTTAAATCAAGTAACATATTCATTTCTTATCACTTTATTTATGTAATAATCATTCTTCATTAACAATTGCAGATTCACATTCTTACATGCACCAAGAGATATGCTGAGTAAAAACGTTGAAGCATTAAGAACTCTTATAGATTTATGTGATTCAGAGCCTGATACACTCCAAGATACATGGAATGCAGTTCTTGAATGCATATCAAGGCTAGAATATACCACATCTAACCCTGTAATGACTGCTACTGTTATGCATGGATCTAACCAGATATCCAGGGACACAATTGTCCATTCACTTAAAGAGTTGGCTGGGAAACCAGCTGAGCAAGTTTTTTTAAACAGTGTTAAACTCCCTAGTGAATCTGTGGTGGAGTTTTTTTCAGCTTTATGTAACATTTCGGGTGAAGAATTGAAGCAGACTCCACCTCGTATTTATAGCTTGCAGAAACTTGTGGAGATTAGTTACTACAATATGTCTCGTATTCGCATGGTAATAATAATTATTTATTTATTTTTTTACAAAATTTTATTTACTTAATACATAGTTTTATAAAAGTGTTTGTATTTAATGAAAAAGATGAAATAAAGAAAAGGGTAAACTACATATTTCGTCCCCTATAAGGAAAATTTTCACTCAGACTGTCCCTATGGTTTGGTTTTGGTACGTGGTGGACGTGAAATGACTATTTTGCCCTTATATGATTTTTTTAGAATACTTTTTTTTGTGTGATTTGTTTATTATTTAGGGTTAATCTCAAAAAAGACCTTATATTTTGTGTTTTTTTTCCGGATTAAACCTCAAATTTGTTTTTTGCCTGAAAAAGACCTTGTATTTTTTTTTTTTTTTTTTTCATTTTTTCCTATTTGGCCCTTTTAGTCATTTTTTTGCCAAAAAAAATTGTAAAATGTGAGTTTTTTTTTTTTTTTTTTTTTTTTTTCTTTTTTTGTTGAGAAAAACTTAAAGAGTTGAGGTTTTATTTGGAAGCATTTAAAAGGTTGAGGGCTTTTTTCGGAAAAAAAATACAAAGGTGAGGGATTTTTTGGAAAAAATGAAAAAAATATAAGGTCTTTTCTGAGATTCACCCTGTTATTTAATAACTTTCCTCAAATTAAATGCACCTACCCCATCCCCTTATCTAGTAAGCTGGCAATAGGAAGAAAAAATATGGATAATAAACAAATTATTAAAAAAAGTTAAAAATAAATCAGATAAGGGCAGAATGGTCATTTTATGTTGGTCAGGGACCGAAACTGAAACAAAACCAAACCATATGGATGGTCCGAGTGAAAATTGCTGTTAGGGACGAAATATGCAATTTTGAATTAAGCATAGGGATGATATTTGTAGTTTACCCCAAAAAAAAAAATAATGAAGCATAATCAAAGATTTTTCAATGAAAGTTCACAAAGGGGCAAGAAAGGAAACCTTGAAATTTTTTGGGGACCACCCAAAATGGAAAGTTTTGCATTCTTTTTAGGGTTAATCTAAAAAAAGACCATATATTTTGTGTTTTTTTTTTCCGGATTAAACCTTTTGTCTGAAAAAGACCTTGTATTTTTCATTTTTTCCAAAAAAGCCCTCAGCTTTGTATTTCTTTTTTCCGAAAAAACCCTCAACCTTCTAAATGCAACCAAATAAACCCTCAACTTTTTTAGTTTTTCTCGAAAAAATCCTTACACGTTACAATTTTATTAAGAAAAAAACAACTAAAAGGGCCAGATCGGAAAAAATGAAAAAAACACAAGTTCTTTTTCAGGCAAAAAATAAATCTGAGTTTTAATCTTTAAAAAAAACACAAAATATAAGGTCTTTTTTACAATTAACCCTTCTTTTTAGCTAGAAAGAAGTTGCATAAATCATCTTGTTAATTTCTAGTATGATGTAATCAATAGAATATATATTTATTTTCATTAATTTTTAATGACTGAAAATATTTATAAATCCAGGTATGGGCTAGAATATGGTATATTCTTTCTAATCATTTTATTGCTGCTGGAAGTCATCATGATGAGAAAATTGCAATGTATGCAATAGATTCTTTAAGACAACTTGGGATAAAATATTTGGAACGTGAAGAACTTGCTAATTTCACATTCCAAAATGATATCTTGAAACCTTTTGTTATTTTAATGCGAATCACTCGAGCTGAATCAATCAGGAAATTGATTGTCGATTGCATTGTTCAGGTATTACATAAATGATGAGGGCAAATTTGTCTTTTTGTCCATTGAGTCCATTAAGTAATTAGAAACATTATGGTATTATTGGTTTTGGAAATAGATGACAAAACTAAAAGTTGGAAGCATTAAATCTGGATGGAGAAGTGTGTTTATGGTTTTTACAGCTGCTGCAAGTGATGAGCTGGAATCAATTGTTGAAAGTGCTTTTGAGAATGTAGAACAAGGTATTTTGATGTTTTTTTTTTTTTTTTTTTTTTTTTTTTTTTTAAAAAAATATATATATTCCATAATTTTAGGAGAGCATTTGATGATTTATAAAGTATCTATAATGGAGTGGAATAATAATAACAAAAGAAGATATCTTGTGTACCCTAATGAAAATCATCAGTTTTTGTCAATGACAATGGGCAAATAGGTAATTTTAACTTAAAACTTTTCAAGAGATTGAAATGTTGCAATTCTCATGGGATTTCCCAAATTGAGACTTCATAGCTCTTTTTGTTAGAAACTTCTTCCAAAATATAGATATTCTTGTGAGCTAAATGCAAATGTGCAATACTTTCATTTGTTTGTTTATGGGTTAATATTAAAAAAGACCTTATATTTTGTGTTTTTTCAGGATTAAACCTCAAAAACATTTTTTGCCTAAAAAAGACCTTGTATTTTTTCATTTTTTCTGAAAAAACCCCTCAACCTTCTAAATGCTTCCAAAGAAACCCTCAAACTTTTTTTGGTTTTTCTCGAAAAAACCCTCACATTTTACAATTTCTTTTACAGGCAAAAAAAATAATTTGAGGTTCAATCCAGAAAAACACAAACTATAAGGTCTTGTTTATCATAGAATCCTACTTTTATTTCTTTCTATATTACAATATTGTTATATTAATCTACTCATTTATAGCATTGATACTTGTCAATTTTTTTTTTTTTTTTAATTATCATTATCACATAATTGTACTTTAAACAATCTATAATAAACAAATAAGTGAAAGTATGTTGCTATTTCTTGCATGTTACCCTATTTTTTTTAGTGTATCATATCTAAATTAAAGAAATTTACAGTTATATTGGAGCACTTTGATCAAGTTGTTGGTGATTGTTTTATGGATTGTGTGAACTGCTTAATTAGTTTTGCAAATAGTAAAAGTTCTCATCGAATCAGTTTGAAAGCAATTGCACTTCTTCGTATATGTGAGGATCGACTTGCAGAGGTTTGTATTTTTTTTTTTTAATTTTAATATTCAATTATTGGTTTATTATAGTATTCTACTTTCATTATTTTACTTATTGCAACATTGTGCTTTGAAAAATACAAAGTCTTAATAAGATTAAAAGTATAATGTTGTAATAGAAAGAAATAAAGATAAGATGCTATAGTAAACAAATTGGTTAATCTCATAAAAGACCTTATGTTTTGTGTTTTTTCCGGATTAAACCCCAAATTTATTTTTTGCTTGAAAAAGACCTTGTATTTTTTCATTTTTTCCGATTTGGCCCTTTTAGTCATTTTTTTTTCCAAAAAAAATTGTAAAATGTGAGGGTTTTTTTGAGAAAAAGTAAAAAAGTTGAGGGTTTATTTGGAAGCATTTAGAAGGTTGAGTTTTTTTTTTTTTGAAAAAAAATACAAAGTTGAGGGCTTTTCGGAAAAAAAAAGAAAGAAAAATACAAGGTCTTTTTCAGGCAAAAAATAAATTGAGGTTTAATCCGGAAAAAACATAAAATATTAGGTCTAAGAAAGACCTTATATTTTGTGTTTTTTCCGGATTAAACCTCAAATTTATTTTTTGCCTGAAAAGACCTTATATTTTTTCGTTTTTTCAAAAAAAGCCCTCAGCTTTGTACTTTTTTTTTTTCCAAAAAAACCCTCAAACTGCTAAATGCTTCCAAATAAACCCTCAACTTTTTTACCTTTCCTCGAAAAAAACCCTCACATTTTACAATTTTTTGGAAAAAAAAGACTAAAAGGGCCATATCGGAAAAAATGAACAAAAAACACAAGGTCTTTTTCAAGCAAAAAATAAATCTGAGTTTTAATCCGAAAAAAACACAAGTCTTTTTTGAGATCAACCCTTATAACAAACAAATAAATGAAGTACTCAACATACGTTGCAATTTCTTGCATTTATCCCTACTATTAAAGACACTAGAATCTAGTTACATAACCAAAATTGATTTCCCTTTTTGCTTTGAACATTCAAATATGCATCTTCTAAATCTACACAAACACAATAAAATCCATTTATAAATTATAATCTTCTTATAGGGACTCATACCAGGTGGAAAGTTAAAACCAATTCATACAAATATGGATACAAATTATGATATCACAGAGCATTATTGGTTCCCAATGTTGGCTGGTTTATCTGACCTAACATCTGATCCTAGACATGAGGTCAGCAAATGTGCACTTGAGGTTTTGTTTGATTTGTTGAATGAAAGAGGAAGCCATTTTACACCAACATTTTGGGAAAGTATTTTCCACCGAGTTCTTTTTCCTATTTTTGATCATGTGAGACATGCTGGAAAAGAATCTCCAGGCTTTAAGAAAGATGGGTGGCTTCGTGAAACTAGTGTTCATTCTCTTCAGTTGTTGTGTAACCTTTTCAACACATTTTATAAGGTATGTAATTATGTAACCTTTTTAATTAACACTATGTTAAATGGTAATGTTTCTTTTTGACTTAATGGGTTAAGCCTTAAAACCCCCCTTGATGTTATAAGACACTGATATTATGAAAAATGTTTTTTGCAATGTAAGGGTAAAATGGTCATTTAGTCTCATTCAGATGGTTTATCCTGTCTAGAAAAGCAAACAACGCTTTTTAACACTATGGTAATGTTTCTTTTTTATTTAATTTTGATAGAATGACTTAATGGGTTGAGCCTTAAAACCTCCCTTAATGTTATAAGACATTGATATTGTGAAAAATGTTTTTTGCAATGTAAGGGTAAAATGGTCATTTAGTCTCATTCAGACGGTTTATCCTGTCTAGAAAAGAAAACAACACTTTTTAACACTACGGTAATGTTTCTTTTTGACTTAATTTTGATAGAATGACTTCATGGGTTAAGCCTTAAAACATAGGTTTAATGTTATAAGATGCTAATATTAATGAATATTGTGAAATTTGTTTTTTGCAATGTAAGGGTAAAATGGTCATTTAGTCTCATTAAAACGGTTTATCCTGTCTAGAAAAGAAAACAAACAATGCTTTTTAACACTATGGTAATGTTTCTTTTTGACTTAATTTTACAGAATGACTTAATGGGTTAAGCCTTAAAACCTGGCTTAATGTTATAAGACACTAATGTTAATGAATATTGTGAAATTTGTTTTGCAATGTAAGGGTAAAATGGTATTTTTTGTCTCATTCAGATGGTTTATCCTATATAGAAAAGAAACATACATCATTACCCATTCAAGACTTAATTGGGAAAAAGTAAAGCATGTCTTAATGGGTTAAGTGTAATTCCTAAACATAAGGGTAAAATGGTCATTTGCTCATCCAGTCGAAAAAAGAAACAGTCTCTATGTATGGGTGTTTCTTTTTGACTTAATCTAGAAAGAATGACTTACTTAAGATAAAGAAAGTTATAGGATTAAGTCTGTGTACTTTTACGATTTTGCCCTCATACATGTGATGTAGGAGGTGTGTTTCATGCTATCTCCACTCCTAAATCTACTAGTAGATTGTGCGAAAAAGACGGATCAATCCGTGGTTTCAATATCACTTGGAGCACTTGTTCATCTTATAGAAGTTGGAGGACACCAATTCATTGGTGCTGATTGGGATACCTTGTTGAAGAGCATAAGGTGCTTCTTCTTACTTTTAAATCGATATATATATATATATATATATATATATATATATATATATATATATATATATATATATATATATATGAGATTTTACATATTTGCCCTTGTGTCAACTGACTTAACTTAATAGGGATGCTTCTTACACCACTCAACCCCTTGAGCTTCTGAATGCTTTGACCCTTGAAAGTACAAAGAGTTATTCGATTACGGATGGAGGTTTGAAAGTTCAACCAGAAAGTAGTAGCAGTCCTTCTATTTTGTCTCCTGCAAGTGGTGAGTTTTTCTAAAGTTTAAGCAAACAATAGCAATGTACTTTCATTGATTTATTTATTAATATTATTGAATTATACTTTCATTTATTCCTATTACAACATTCTACTTTGATAAAACTACCTAATTATTTACAACAATGTAATTCAATTAGTAATAAGAAGGGTTAATTTCATAAAAGACCTTGTATTTTGTGTTTTTTCTAGAAAAAGACCTTGCATTTTTTCTTTCATTTTTTCGATCTGGCCCTTTTAATCATTTTTTTTTCCGAAAAACTTGTAAACGTGAGGATTTTTTCCGAAAAAAGGACAAAGCTGAGAGTTTTTTTCGGAAAAGTATTTTTTCAGGAAAAAAGTGAAGTTGAGGTTTAATCTGAAAAAAACACAAAATATAAGGTCTTTTATGAGATTAACCATAATAAGAAAATATTGAAAGTGTAAGACCTTAATAAGAAAAAAGATGAAAATAACAAATTTTCTAGTAGGGTTAATCTCATAGAAGACCTTTTATTTTGTGTGTGTGTGTGTGTGTGTGTTTTCTGAATTAAACCTAATCTTTATTTTTTTCATGAAAAAGTCCTTGAATTTTTTCCGAAAAAACCCTCACCTTTGACATTTTTTTTCCGAAAAAGACCCTCAACCTTCCAACTGTTTCCGAATAAATCCTCAACTTTTTTAGTTTTTCCCGAAAAACCCCTCACATATTACAACTTTTTCGGAAAAAATGACTAAAAAGGCCTCATTGGAAAAAATGAAAAAAATGCAAGGTCTTTTACAGGAAAAAAAATAAACTTGAGGTTTAATCCAGAAAAAACACAAAATATAAGGTTTTTTTTTGAGATTAACCCTTTATAGTAAGCAAAAGATAGTAATTACAATGCTCTTTTAGAAAGAAATGAAACTAGGATACTTTAATTCACACAAAAATAAAAGTACATTTCTATTTATTGCATTATCTCTCTCTCTTTTACAAATAAAGGGAATATAAAAAAAATTATATTTGACAGATAAAAATTTATTAATGGTGGGAAAAGATCATCAAGATGACAGACCATCAACAGATCCACAAGAATCAGAAGGTTATAACTTTCAAATCCCATTTTAAAAGATTAATTAATAATATTATCTTATTGGGATAATGTCATAAAAAACCTTAAGTTTGGTAGAAAATATCGGTTTTACCCTTCGGTAGATTTTTGGTTCGTTTATACCGCAAACTTGTCATTTTTTTTGTCGGTTTTGCCCTTGTTACCTGCAATAGCAGGTTTCCAGGTTATTATGAATTATTTTTTTGCGAAAAAACCTTTAAGTTTACAAATATTTTGCAAAAAAACCCTTAAGATTATAAACATATAAAATATAAATATATATTCAAAATTTTATAAAACTAAATAGTTTTCTACTGAAACATATTTTAAGCTTTATGTACGGTAAATTTTATATTTGTTCAATATAAAGTTTTTATATTTAAATTTTAAAAAAGTTACCTAGTTTTATATTTATTTTTGATGTTTAAAATGTTTATGGTATTTTTATAAAAAAAGTGATAATATTATTATGTATTTAAACATATAAAAAATATGATATTTTAGTATTTCTGAAATACAAACCTTTTAAACATATAAAATATTTTTATTTACCTTTTAAAAAAATTAATTGAATACTTGATACCATATTATTCATATTAACTATTTTAGCATAATTAATTATTAACTAACAAATGTTTTTTAATTTTGTTTAGAAAAGTTGAAGTATTAATTAAGAAATATATTCAAATTTTGTTAAAACTAGGTAACTTTTTTTAAAATTTAAATATAAAAAGTTTATATCAAACAAATATAAAATAATTCATAATTAAGAAATATATTCAAATTTTTTTATAATCTTAAGGGTTTTTTTTGCAAAATATTTGTAAACTTAAAGGTTTTTTCGCAAAAAAATAATTCATAATAACCTGGAAACCTGCTATTGCAGGTAACAAGGGCAAAACCAACAAAAAAATGACAAATTTGCGGTATAAACGAACCAAAAATCTGCCGAAGGGTAAAACCGACATTTTCTGCCAAACTTAAGGCTTTTTATGACATTATCCCTATCTTATTCAGAAAAAAAAACAAAACATTTTTATTTTTAATTTTTTAGGTCAAAGTCAAACTCCTTCATCCAAAAATGTTGAGAAATCTCCTCAAAGAGCAAGTTTACAAAGGACTCGAACAGTAGGTCAAAGATTAATGGGAAACATGAGGGATAATCTTCTTGTTAGAAGTTTCACTTCTAAACCTAAAAGTCAGATTTTGGATGCCCTAATTCCACCTTCCCCATCTAAGGTTTGACTCACTCTTTGACTTTTTATTTATTATCTCCAAAATCCAAATTGAATTTATGTAATCTTTAGGCTCATGAAGAGGATAATGAATTTGATGAAGAAAGTCCATTTATGGGAACAATAAGAAGCAAATGCATAACTCAATTGCTACTCCTAGGAGCCCTTGATATCATCCAGGTATCTGAAATTTGTTTTTTGGAATGTAAGGGTAAAATGGTCTTTTAGTCTTATTCAGACAATTTATGTATACAACACTTTATCTAGATAGACATCGTTACCCATAAAAAAACAAACCCTTTAATGGCAAAATTGATAAAAATAATAGTTCAGTGGCTAAATTGTAAAATGACAGAAATCACATCTCACTTTTCTGTATTTTTTAACCTTTTTCATTGAAAATGTTAAAATTACTGTAGAAAATAGTTAAGTGGCTAAATTAGTAAAATAATAAGGGTTAATCTCATAAAAGACCTTATATTTTGTGTTTTTTTTTTCCGGATTAAACCTCAACTTTATTTTTTTTGTTTTGAAAAAAATCTTGTATTTTTTTTTCCCCGAAAAAACCTGAACTTTGTCTTTTTTTTTTTGGGTTAATTACATAAAAGACCTTATAGTTTGTGTTTTTTCCGGATTAAACCTCATCTTTATTTTTTTCATGAAAAAGACCTTCTATTTATACATTTTTTCCCATCTGTCCCTTTTAGTCATTTTCCTCCAAAAAAAAAGTTGTAAAATGTGAGGTGTTTTTCAGGAAAAACTAAAAAACTTGAGGATTTATTTGGAAACATTCACAAGGTTGAGGGTTTTTTCGTAAAAAATGAAAAAAATACAAGGTCTTTTTCATGGAAAAAAATAAAAATGAGTTTTAATTTGGAAAAAACATAAAATATAAGCACTTTTACGAGATTAACTTTTTTTTTTTTTTTTTTTTTTTTTTTTTTTTTTTTTTTTTAAATTAAATTAAATATCTGGTAAACATGCAGAAAAAATACTGGAGCAAATTGAAGGGTGATCAAAAGATTACAATTCTTGAAATTTTATTCTCCATGTTAGACTTTGCAGCATCCTATAATTCCTACAATAACCTCAGGTTACGAATGCAACATGTTCCTCCTGAAAGGTTCGCTACATTACAAAACCCTCAAAATTCCACTTTTACCCTTTTTCCTTATTCCACAACAATCCATGTGGTAAAAAATAAAATTTTTTTTTTTCCTTTTTAGTTTGTAAAGGTATTTTCGTCATTTGTAGAGTGATCAAAGATTGGTATAGTGATGGGAGGAGGGATTCAGATGCTATTCAGAAGACAATCGACTTAATCATTCTGACTCAAACTAGTTTATCTTCATTCAGGCCTCCATTAAACCTCCTTCGCCAAGAATTAACAGGAACTTCCATTTACTTAGATGCGCTACAAAAGACAGCTTCTGGAATTCATAATCCAAACACAAATCAAGACCTTGTAACATCACCACATCATGATGATGATGATGATGATGATAGGGTTAAAGTCGATGCAGAAAAAAAGCTCGCGTCGTTTTGTGGACAAGTGCTGAAAGAAGCTTCTGATTTTCAATCGAGTATTGGAGATGCGAATAATATGGAGATTCATCAAGTTCTTGAACTTCGTTCGCCTATTGTCGTTAAGGTATTTTGATTTTTTACTTTTTCTTTTTGTTTAGAAATTAGTGTGAAGTTAATTTTGGTATCTTAAAAGTTATGAATTGCAAAATTGGTCCCTGTATCCAAAAAAGTGCAGTTTGGGTCGTTTTTTTTAGATGGAGTTAACTTGAGGGACTAAATCTGGACTTTTTGGGATATAACAGGGATGGAAGTTTTAATTTTGGGCTGATTGTTTGAATGAAAAAAAATGGACTCAAACTGCATATTTTAGGATACCATAGGGACCAATTTTGGTAAATTTAACAGTTGTTTATTAAAGTGTACTATAAGTTTAAGCAACAAAAAACGAATTTTGTTGACAACTTTTGGATAAATGGTATTTAAAATATATTTGAGAAATAGGAAAAAATAAGGGTTAATCTAATTTATATTTTGTGTTTTTTCCGAATAAAATTTTAAATTTATTTTCTGATTGAAAAAGACCTTGTATTTTTTCATTTTTTCCGATCCGACCGTTTTAGTCCTTTTTTTCCAAAAATTTTTATAAAATATGAGGGTTTTTTTTTCGGAAAAAAGAAAAAGTTGAGGTTCTTTTTTTTTTTTTTTTTTTTTTTCCGGAAAAACACAAATTATAAGGTTTTTTATGAGATGAACCCTTGAAAAATCTGCATAATTACAACCATGCCACCTAAATACAAAGCAATTTTATGTCCTATAATTGGGGTTTTTAAGAGTTAATGTCATAACTAGATAAAGAACTATTTGCTTTTTTTTTTTTTTTTAACAAAACACCATTGTGTTAAAAAAAGTAGCGTAAATGTGTAATGAACTATTTTGTTTTCGTTCACAAAATACCATTAAAAGAATTTAAAACAATGGTGTTTTGTGAAAAAAAAAGATAGCTTGTTACCCATTTATGATATTAACCCTTTTATTCAAAGTATAATATCTATATAAAAAAAAATTGAAAGTACAATGGTATATTCTGTGTGTGTGTGTTTTTAGGTGCTTAAGGGTATGTGTTCAATGGACAACAAGATATTCAGGAGACACCTTGAAAGCTTCTACCCTCTGATCACTAAGCTCGTATGCTGTGACCAGGTAGTAACTAACATTTCTCACTCCCCCTTCTACAAGAAGGGTATTTTAGACATTTCACTAAAAGAATATGAATGGGTTTGTTTCAGATGGATGTTCGTTGCGCTTTAGCTGATCTTTTCAGTATGCAATTACATGGATTGATCCAGTAACTCATCATAGTAAAAACACAGTTTTCAAGGACGTAAAATTACCAAAAAGACACATCATATGTGAGTAATTTTTGAAGCAGAAAAAGTTTTGTTTACAATATCATGGGTTAAATTCAATAAATAGTTTGGCAACTTTATTTCTTCTTATTATTTTCTTGTTGGTGCATTATACCTTGAAAATTTTACCCTTTATATTTGTTAATAGATAATAGATAATCTGTGTGATAGATGCTAGGTTCTATGTCACTAAATGGTCCCCAATAGTTACTTAGAGATGGAATTGATGAAGTAGTTCACATGACATGGTCATTAACTGATGTTGAACTTAGTGAAAGAAATGAAGGTGATGGCCCCGGGGCCCGACCGATTCACATTCAAACTTCTAAATACATTTTGGTTGCTAATCAGCAATGTTGTTAGATACTTCGAAGCATGTGGAACACCAGGGAGGGATTGCAACTCTTCCTTTATAACCTTGGCGGCGAAAACTATAGATCTTACTGTTCTAAGAGAGTACCGTCCCATAAGTCTTATTGGTTCTATTTACAAAATCATATCTAAGGTCCTTGCTAGTAGACTGAAGACAGTAATTGGGGGAGTGATATATGAAACACAGTCTGCGTATGTTGAAGGTCGTAACATTTTGGACGACCCCTTAATCATCAATGAAGTATGCTCGTGGGCTAAAAAGACCGGTAAAGAACTACTATTCTTCAAAGTAGATTTTGATAAAACATTCGAATCCATCAATTGGGAGTTCTTAGATTCGATTATGTCTCAAATAGAGTTTGAATCAAAATGGATAAAGTGGATGTGGGGGTGTTTGTCATCAACTAAAGCCTCGGTAGTAATTATGTAACATCCCAAAATTATGAAGTAAAAATTTCATTTTTAATTCAATCAAAACATTAATTATATTTTAAGTCAAAATTCAACATCCTTTTTCTAAATATTCAAAAGTACTTTATAAGAAAACAGTTATCAGAGTACAATCCCAAAATCATCATAATGCAGACACATGGGTGGATGCGTTGTGATCAAGCCGGACCCTTCCCTTTCGAACCGAAAGTTATGAAACCATAATCATAAAAACCGTAAGCACAAAGCTTAGTGAGTTCCCAAAATACCACATACCATACATGTTAAACACATAGTGGGCCTCACCGAGAATCGGGTGCTGCCCGACATACAAATTTGTCAATCAACGGGCCCCGCTCAATGAGTGTAACGGACCTTGCCCTAACTCGCATAACGGGCCCCGCCCACTGAGTATAACGGGCCTTGACCTAACTTGCATAACGGGCCCCGCCCATTGAGTATAACAGGCCTCAGCCTAACTCGCACAACGGGCCCTACCCAACATACAAACATGCAAGTATAACAAGTAATAGCATACAAAATAACCTTTGGGCCCCGCCCACTAAGCATACGAACACATACACATGCAAGAGTCATGCATACATCTAGCACCTCAACTTAATAAACCCTGGGTCAGCATTGGTTCCTTTGACCTGCTAAATATGGTGAGGAAGACTCACCTCAAACTGCCGAATATCTCAGATAAAAGCTTAGACTGCTGATCCGGAAGATCCCCGCGTGCTAGCATCAATAAATAATACCAAATTAATAATTGGTCCACAACCCATAACTAGGATCCAAGTTCGATTGTTCGACACTCAGGGTAAAAGTCCATTTTACCCTTTCCTCACTTGGCCCAAAAATCCGAGGCCCACCAATAGCATCAAAAGCCCATTATGGCCCAACCTCCTAAAAGATACCCAAAGCTCCAAATGGGCCCAAGCACCAAAAAGGCCCACATACATAAAACTAGGGCCCAACAAGGTCCAAAAGCCCAAAAACCACATCTCACGTCGTGACTAGCTTTGGTCATGTCGTGAGAACCCACTCAATCAGATCCCAACTCATCCCGACTCAACCTAGCCAACTCAGTCAAGGGAAAGTCAAAGGGGCTGCCCTTACGTCGTGAACCCCAAATAGATGAAGATAAATGGGACCAAACGCTTCTCACGCTGTGAGACCTTGTGTCTCACGGCGCGAGAATAGTCTGAGGCTAAAAATCCAACTTTTAAGTCCTTAATCCATTAAGCCTTCAATCCTAATTCTTTTAGAAGCTAACAAGGACTCCAGAGGCCAATAAAAACGATTACTTGATTGACATGCATGCCCCAAGCATGTCCTAAACCCATCTTAGGTCAAAATGATAAGAAATGACCCCAAACTCAAACAAGATTCATAAATTATAACCACACTTCAGATCCATAAGACTAAATCATAGAGAATGACTCATTGATCCATATAGTTGCTAACTTTATGGATCCCAAGCATGCAATCCAACATAAACATGCAAAAAGGAGCTTAAAACTTAGGTCTACCAATTTGAACTCATAAAGATTAGATTTTGGACACTTAAAATGGTCCAAAATGTGCACAAGATGATGATGATAAAGCCTCCTTGCTGAACAACACTCTAGAACCTCTTCTTCTTCTTCTAGCCACCAAACACTAAAATGGATCCAAAATCACCAAGATAGATTAGGTTAGGGTTTTTATGAGTTAGGGGAAGGTGCAGGCTGAGAAATGAGCCCTAAAATCGAGTTAAAGGGGGATTAAATATGTGGGAAACCCTAAAACTTTGTGGGCTTGGGCTGCAGTGATACTTACATCGCGATTTCTTATTTCTCACGTCGTGAGCTTGATCCCGGATAGAATCTTAATGTGGCCCTCCTCACATCGTGAGCCTCCATGTGTTACATCGTGAGGAACCCCTTTTCTCCAAAATCCAACCTTTGACCCTACGAAACCCTAATTTGATTCATCCAAGATAACGATGCTACAACTCTCCCCCACTTAAATTAGATATCGTCCTCGAAATCACTCCTTACTACCTCCCAGCCACACTAGAGAACTAGAACGCTTCTTTCACTACCCCTGAAGAATAGCCATTACTATTCTGCCCGAAATCTGAAACTCTAAACCCTCTCTGACCCCCTGACAGACAACCTATGATGATACGTTGACATTACAAGTCCAATTCGTATTCCGACTGATCATAACACTTCCATTGCTCAATTATGTTGTTGTTTCCACTGAAAACAGAATCAATGACCGATCATTGCTGCCGAAATGATACACTACAACTATAATTCTGAAATCCCATAACTTGGTAGACCTACACACATGCATAACCATTTTAAAGCACAATCATAAGGGAATTTTCTACCATCCGATCTAATAACATCCCTTCTTGACCCTGAACCCTCTAGTTGATGCCATTGGCATACAAATTCCATAATTCCCATATTGTTGTAATAAAGATTTTGCATAACCACACTAACGATTCCCAATGCGAGTCTCGACCAGAAGCCAACATGGTACCTAACTCAAAACCCGAGATCCAATGTTTACACTTGTATTCACCCGTAATCTTCTGATTCTCTGCATTTATTCACTAAACTAGGTGTAACACCCAGTTATGAAAGTGTTCGATTGTGTCTTCGGAGGCCAATGGTATAAGCATAATCTGACGATTCGGTCTTTTATGGGTCTCGAGTTTTATTCGAAAGGTTATAAGGCTTGGGGTGTAGCTAGGAGTGTAGGGCTTCTTGCCACCTTTTCATGGATATAAAGTTTGTTGGAAACAGACTTAGAATGAAGAAATTATAGTACTTTGAAGTTGTTGGCAGAGTTGGTCCCTGAATGGAAAAGCTTGCATTTCAGCCCATGCATGCAAGGTGGCAGCTAGGTGAGTACGCCCAACGTAGTGCAGGATAATGAACGCGGGTGCTGAAGACGTACGCCCAGTGTATAGGGATTACCCCTAACGTATGTACAGGATCTCCAAAACACTAATTTATAGGGCTGGCTAACTATTTAAAGCACCTTAAGTCCAAGGGGGTGCGCCTCCCTTTCATTCTTAGGGTCTTAAACCCTAATTTCGACTGGTAGCTTCATCCAAGAGTGTTGTGAGCTTTGTGGGTGCATTTTGGGTGGTTTTTGGTGCATTTTCAAGAAGATGGAACTTGTTGCAAAGATGGGAATGAAGGAGGAGCTTATGGATCTGGCTTTTGGGACTCATTCTCAGTTTGATGAAGGTATAAAGATTTGAACTTGATCATTCATCTCTTAGATCTACCATTGTGAGTTTTAGTTCATTTTGGTCCCAAGAATGGAACTTTATGGTTAAAATCCGATACTTAGGCTTAGAGTTGCCACTCTCAGTGTTAAATGAATCCCTAAGGCAGAAAGTTGCCATCTTGGAGGTCTTAATGGGTTCATGCATGAGTTAAGACCATTTTCATGGAATTAGATTATCATTTTTGGAGTTTGAGCTTATGTGGGATATGCAAAGTTACCAAGTCTGTGACTTTATGGATTTAGACGTTAGGAGGAACTCAGATATGTGGTTTGGACTTATGGCTTAAGGCATTAAGTGCTTAATGGCAGAAGTGATACTAGAGGGTAGTACGCTGGGCGTACAAGCCAATACGCGAATTGTAAAAGCCATTATGCGAGTACGTGCAACATACTGCTGGGTACACCCTACGTACTCAGCCAAGTTGGATTTCGGACTTTGGGCTTCAAGTTGGGGTTATCTGTTTGGGCCAATATTCTTGGGCCCTAATGAACCATCAGAGTGATTGTGTTCTAGACTAATTAAAGAATTGTATCTTAGGTTAAGGCCCAATAAGGAGCGTGGGCCCAATTTGGAAATTGGGCCATTCATGGGCCTTTATGGATTTTATGGTTTTGACTTTGTGTCTTGGGTCCTGTTGGGCCATCAGGTTTTGGGGTCGATATTTATTGTGGAGTATTAGGTTTGGGCCCAATTTGGAAAATTAGGCCATTAATGGTTGTATAGACATTATAATGTTGGGATTTTGTTTTGGGTTTAAGCCTTTGTTTTGGATCATATTGGGCCAGGGGTAAATGGTCATTTTACCCCATGCATGAATTATGGATTATGGTATGGGACCCAATTGCTAATTGGGTATTTTGATTGGTAGTGACATCTCGGGAAGCTGGCGGGGCAGCAACTATGGAATTCATGCATGAAGCTTCTGCAGTGCAAGGTGAGTATTCTCACCATACCAATGGGTCTAAGGCACCAAGACCGGCCCATTTATCTAGTTGTAATGATTGTTGCGAGTGTGCTATTGATACATTATGTATTTATGTGAAGACCATGTGGGGGTTCCCATGGCAAATAGTTATATATGCAGTCAGCTAGTTGATTGTGTGGTATTTGGTATGCTAGTTGTCTTTGTGATACTTGCATGGAAGACCCCGGGGGGGGGGGGGGGGGAGGGTTCATGAGGCAGTCGGATATAAGACCATGTGGGGGTTCCCATGCTTTCCAGGCTAAAACCATGTGGGAGTTACCCTGGCAGTGGGCTAAGACCACGTAGGGGTTCCAATGGCACCCAATGTAAGACCTTGGAGAGTTTCCAGGGCATTCTTATACGTTTGTATGTTTAGCTCATATGTTTGTATGTATAGTTTGCATTATGTCTTGTTTGGCAGGAAGACCATGTGGGGGTTCCCATGGCAGATAAGACCACGTGGGGGTTCCCGTGGCACTAGGTGTAAGACCCTGGAGGGTTTCCATGGCTTCCTTATATGATTATATGTAGGGCTTATGTGGTAGAGATAGCTTTTACAGCTAATATGATATGTGTTATGTGGATTGTGTGTGGGGTATGCTCTGGGGGACTCACTAAGCTTTGTGCTTACGGTTCTAATTTTGGTTTTAGGTATCATCGATTTGGAAAAGAAGAGCTCAGATTGATCGCAGTGCACACACCTATGATTTCCGCAATGAATGATTTTAGGATGAACTCTGATAAATGTTTTACTTTACGATGATTTGAAATGTTTGAAATAAATGGTGTCAATGTTTTAGCTATATTAAAAGTGAAAATTTTATCCTTGATTTTTGGGTCGTTACAAGTTGGTATCAGAGCCTTGGTTTGAGGGATTCAGACATACTTTCGGGTATGTCTGAACTCAAACTGAGGATCTATAAAGTTTTCAAAAAGAAAAATGTTTTCAAGGAAAAGGTTTTCTAAGACAAGAAAGGGCGTGGTGCATGCAATCAGCCAAGCTCAAGTAAGTTTCCCCAGAATACCCACATATGTTACCTGTTATGAATTGGTTTATGAATCTGTGAATCACATGCTAGTTAGGGCTAGGGGAGATGCCTGTATATGTTGTATGAGCTGGTAGACTTGCATGCTAGTGCTGAGTAGTCAACAATAGATTGGCCTGATATATGGTGCTTATAGCCTTAGGAATATTTGATGCCATGCTAGAATGAGAATTATTATTGGTATTAGTAACTGCTATGTGTATGCTTTTAAAATTGTATACGGTTAGGATCTTATAGCCTTAGAATAATTGATTTGACCTTATTTCCTGTTCCTTGTCTGGTTGTGGTCCTAGGGTAGAATCTATTATTCGATAGTCTATTAGATCTTGTTCTCTGTATAATTTGCATGCATAAGGCAGCCGGCAGTGAGGATAGATGAATGTGGACAACATGAGTGGTGGTATGTGGGCCGAATGTTCTATGATAGTTCATGGGTCGGAGACTACCCTAGGGTAAGCCTAGGATGAGGTCAGCGACAGGTGTTACCTGCTTGCG